>NC_137009.1:39523152-39810652 GCF_032717465.1 Coenobita brevimanus
TGGACAAAGATAACCACAGTGTCCCACCCAACACTGTTTCCCAATGCACATACCAAAGCACAAAGGGTCGTATTCTCCCAGTCATAGCAGCACCCTTAACACCTCTCCCTTACCGGTTTATTCTTGCATAAGACACCTGAAGCATTCTCTTGTTTCGTACTTTAATGCATGAGAGTCCTTTTGTTTTCATATGACAGAACTGGGTAGGAACGTGTCTCCTTGGTTACTAGTCAAATTAACTCAAATCCAAGAATGCGTCTCCTTGGTTACTAGTCAAATTACCCTTCAAATCTAGGGACGCGTCTCCTTGGTTACTAGTCAAATTAACCTTCTCAAGAATGCGTCTCCTTGGTTACTAGTCAAGTTAATCCACTCTGATTACACTTGGCCTACATACATACATTCTTGCATAGCTACATACGTACAAATATGCACACACACACACACACACACACACACACACACACACACACACACACACACATACACACACATATATACACACAAATATGTGTTTACACACACACATCATATACTGAAGTGCTTAAAAATATATACTTACACACACACACACACACACACACACACACACACGTTCGTGATTCTACGGTATTTTTATGCGCAGATCACGATTAACAAGTCGTGCAGGGGATGAGGAGGAAGAAGAAAAGATCAGAAGAAGAAAAAGAACAAAAAGAGGGGAGAGGAGGAGGAGGAGGAGGAGGAGGAAAACAACAATAATAATAGTAATAATGATAATAAAAATAATAATTAATAATAATAATAATAATATGGTAATAATAATAATAATAATCATCATCATCATCACCACAAGATCAACCTCTTCATCTAGGCCTATAGGGTTAATGTGTATGTCAATCTTTTTACCTAGCCATGTATCCAAGTACCAAATTTTCTCTCTCTCTTTCTCTCTCTCTCTGCAACTCTGAACACACTAGCAAGAGCCCTTTCCTTATATTCTGCTAAGACTCCCATATGTAATCTGTCTATCTAACCATCTAAAATTTCATCTATCTCTATATCTAACTACCTCTCCATCCATCCATACATACATTCATCCATCCACCAAATCCATCCATCCATTCACCCATCATCCATCCATCCATCCATCCACCTAATCCATCCATCCATTCACCCATCCATCCATACATACATTCATCCATCCACCATCCATCCATTCACCCACCCACCCATCCATCCATCCACCCATCCATACCCACCCACCCATCCATCCATCTATCTATCTAACAGTCTATCTATCGCCATTCATCTAATTAACTCTTAACACCTCATTAACAGCTGCTAACACTCCTACTATTAATTCCAATCTATCTAATTATCTATCTATCTACCTACCCCCCTTCCTTCTCATTAACTCTGAACACGTCATTACGAGCCCGTTCCCAATATTCTGCTAACACTCCTACCACTAATACTCTCTGCCATACATTTATCAGGGCCAATTACTTATAATAAGCTTAAGTGTGTGTCATTAATACAAGAGCATGGAAGTTAATGAAGGATGATATAAGTATGGTGGTGGTGGTGATGAAGATGATGGTGGTGGTGGTGGTGGTGGTGGTGGTGGTGATGATGATGATGATGATGATGATGGTGGTGGTGGTGATGCCTATACTGCTGCTGCTGATGATGATGATGATGATGATGATGATGATGATGATGATGATGATGATGGTGGTGGTGGTGGTGGTGGTGATGATGATGATGAACAACATCTAACATCACAGAGATCCACATCCTCATAGGGTAAGCTTCCTCTACATCTCTTCCTTAACGCTTTATCTTCCAATCTATCCGTTACTCTCCTCTTTTTTGCTCCTTCTGTCTTGTTAATGTCGTCCTAGATTGCATTAATAACACACAAGAATATAATTACGGAGCAGAATCAGAAATAAACCACTAAGGAAGAGGTGTTGGTAAGGTTCCTGACCATAGTAGAACACCTGTTTTATCTTTCAAGTACACAATAATGGTCATAGACAAGAAGGCCACCAAAAAATAGGTTTAATTTTTACAAGTTGCCAATACACCCCCCAGGTTGTGCAGTAGATTTTTCTGGACCCAATCTAACCTAGCCTAACCTAACTTAACCCAACCTAACTTAACCTAACCTAAGCCAACCTAACCTTCCCTAACCTAACCTGCTGAACCGGAATGCTTACTAGGTACCATACTACGCGTTTATGGTGGTAATATATAATGGCAACTTGTAAAATACCAAAAACATAACCTTTTCTTTAAGCACGATACCATTCGCAACTGCATAATAACCGAGATAATACCTAAAACCCTCCCTCTATTTGCCCGGGCACCTTTTAAAATAGCTCCCCCAAACTCTTTAACACAGCTGTACTCTACCACAACTCCATGACAGAAAACAGCGTGGGTCAAGAGTATCGAAGGGACACTAAGTTAACCGTTTCATGATCACGTTTAGGTGGTAGGTGGTGGGCCTGCTGGCGACTGTCATTCACTCACTTGATGCAGTGCTGCCTACTTCTTCCTTCACCTTTACCGTTATTTTTCTATCTGTCCTCCTCTCTTCCTATTCCTCCCATCTTTCCTGTCACATTTTATTCCTTTTCTTTTCAGGTGGCTTTACATTGAGTGACATGCCTAATGGTTTCCTGTAAGCCAGGAAACCATTTACAACGCTGGGTGGTAACCATATAACCAACTCGTACGCGTTCCCTACGTGTCAACAAGTGGGTTGGCTGAGGGTTAGTGCCTCTCCCCGTAAAACAACTATATACCTCAAAGACAAACCGCCACCCCTTAAGGTATTATGGCATCAGGCTTGAGATAAACAGATGCATGATTACGTTTTCTCTCGTATTTTATTCCCTCAAACACCAGGCTCTTACATACGGCTGGAAGTGGGTCATAGCAGCCATTATTTACTACGTTCACTTTAACTTGGCGTAAAAATTAGCTTCTCTGTCTTGAATGCTAGGCTACAGCAAGAGATTGATAAGAGTTTGGTGCTAGTCACGAAGATGTGGTACGGATGCAGAGCCGGTGATTAACATAGGACTAGTGCAGAGAGAGAGAGAGAGAGAGAGAGAGAGAGAGAGAGAATAACCAATACTCCTCCAAGCAGTAAATAATAAATCTAATTCTTGTGACCTTACTCTCTCCCCAAACACCTTCTCCTTCCTGACTCATTTCTCCATACTGCAATTCAATACTCCTTCCAATGCCTACCCAGTCTATGATATCCCTTTCACTACCACAGTATCAGCTTCATTTTATTCTGGATACCTTTATGGGAGTATGGTAAGTTGGGGATATTTTTCATAAAGGCATCTCTAGCTACTCATCCACTAAAATTATATCTTTATTTACTCTATTCTGACTATCAACAAGTTCCTTTTTTTAGCTTGGCCATGTGGAGAGGATGGAGAGTGAAAGACTGACGATGGGAGTGTATGTGAGTCAGGTGGAGGGGGGGAGAGGGAGGGGTAGGCCGAGGATGAGATCGAGGGATGGAATGGAGAGGTATATGAAAGAGGGGGATGTGAGTTGGGAGCAGGGCAGTGAAATGGCTGGAGACAGGGCGACGTGGAGGCGATTTGTTTGTGGCCACCCCGTACGGGATTAAGGCGTCTGGCAATAGACAGATAGATAGAAATTGCCTAAAGTAATGAATGGGAGAAGGACACAGGCTGACTACATTAATACACACAAGGCTAGCAATGAGCCGTATAGAGAAATGCCACGACAATAATTCAATGGTGATATTTGGTAACTCACCCCATAAGGTCTTTTATTTATACTGAACAGAAGTGTACAAATTCAATAATATACTAAGCCTTTGGTTCCTTTTTCGTGTAAGTGTTAAATATTAGGATTAAAATAAAACTTAAATTTTGAATATGGTATACTAAAAAAAAAACTACCAAAGAAAGAGTTACAACAAAAATATATGGATTTAGAATTTGATAGATAGATAAATAGATAGATAGATAGATAGAATTTAATGAATTTTTATAAGATAATATGAAAATAATATACTGATGATTTATTTTAGAATCACTAAGAATTAAACTAACTACAGAGAATTATGTTAGAATTGCAAAAAAAAAACTAGAGAGAATTGTTCTGAAAGTGGAGGGAATTATCAGAAATTATCAAAGAACGGGAATTAGTAAAAAATTGAGAGAGAGAGAGAGAGAGAGAGAGAGAGAGAGAGAGAGAGAGAGAGAGAGAGAGAGAGAGAGAAACCAACAGAACCCAAATAAAAAATCAGAAATTGAGGCAAAAATTAAAGATAGGAGAAAATAAAAAGAGGAGGAACGAAGTGAAAAGTACATAAGAAAAAACAATATCTGAGAGAGAGAGAGAGAGAGAGAGAGAGAGAGAGAAAGAGAGAAGGGGGGGGACTACGAAAACCAACAATATCCAATAAAAAATAAATGATAAACTGAGGCAAAAACTAAAGGTAGGAGAGATTGGAGGAAAGTCGGAGGGAGAGAGGAAAGCAAGAGGGAGGGGCCCACAGTCGCCTGACCTCCGACCCGGGCTTCCTTGGATAAAAAAACAAGGTTAGGCGAGGTTATTGGTGCTCGCCCAAATACCTTTCGAAAATTCAGGCACAGTACTACCTCGGCTAATAACATCCCCAATCCCTAACCACTCCCCGAATCCTAATCTTCTCTCATCCTAGTCTATCCACCTCATTAAGGATTAAATCTATCGTATAAATAAACCCTAGTATCGTACAGCTATCGTAGAAAGTCCATTCAGCCGAAAACACTGCCCCGCCGAACTTGCAAACTCGCGCCCACACGCCGGGAGAATAACAATGCCCCCCATATGGCATCACACGCGAGTTGCCAGTTAGTCGCCGGACGGTCAATAAAGACGAGTTTTCCTATCAATCACTGGGTTTTTTCCGGCCTTCTTGCGGGTTGTGTGCGAGTTTGAGGGAAATGTCTGTCTGTCTGAGTAGTGATGAATGTGTATGAGTGTGTGCACGTGTCCTGGTGAATGTATGTATGTACGTATGTATGTATTTTGAGTGATTGGAAGTGTATGATTTTTTGTGGATTCATGTATCTATTTGAATTTCTATCTATTTGTGCTAACCCTCTAGCGGTCGATACAACTCTACCAGTCTCCACCAGGTAACACAACACAATTTTATCCAGGTACGAGTGAGTCATAGGAGCCTAAATGAAAAAAAAATGGAAAGTAGTATGGAAAGCAGAAAGAAGGGAAGGAAGATAGAGAGGTAGGTAGGTAGGTAAGCAGGCAGGTAAGATAACTGGTTGGTAGGTAGGTAGGTAGGTTCTTGCTGGTTGGTATGAAGGAAGGCTCAGGTTGGTTGGTGGGTAGGTAGGTAGGTAGGTAAGTGCAGACAGGGAGAGGTAGGTGGGAAAGATCAGTAAGTAGGTAGGTGGGTAAGTAAATAAGTAGGTAAGAATGGAGGCATGTTGGTAAGTAGGTAGACAGGTAAGCAAATCGGAAGGTAGGCCAGCTAAAATTAAACGTATTTCAACCAGTCTAACACCTTCAGTAGAGCACACGTCTCCTAAAGTGAGTATTTTTTGCTGATGTTAACCAGAATGAAAATTAACACAGACGTCCTCGGGCTGTAAGGGTTAAGAAATCTACACTAAACACGTTGCTGTCAGGATACATTTCGAGATTTGACATGGAGGCGATTTGTTTGTGGCCACCCCTTACGGGATTAAGGCGTCTGGCAATAGATAGAGAGATAGATTAACTCCAGAAGATTTTAGTGAGCTGAGATTCTAGCATTGGGATAATCAATTTAGCTTCCATGTTATAGCTTTAAGATATTCGCATTCATCTACTGGTTTGTTTAAGCTGTGAGTCTATCCGTCTATCTATCCACTAATCCACCTACTGTATCTATCTATTTATCGATCTTCTCGTGTGTCTGTCTTCTGTCTACGATATCTGTCAGCATATTTATCTATCTATCTATCTATCTATTCATCTCTTCGTGCGTCTGCCTGCCTGTCTCTGTGGATGTCTGTCTGCACAATCTATCTACTGTATACACTATTTTCAAATTCATATGTCTGCGCTGTATTCTACTTTCAAATTCCCTCTCTCTCTCTCTCTCTTTCTCTCTCTCGTTATATAACATCACTACCCACTTACTAAACCAACCTACCTACATACCAACCTGCCAATTTTCTTTCCTACCTACTTACCTATTAACTACCTACCTTCCTACCTACTTACACATCCATTTCCCTACCTATCAACTGACAATTCTACCAACCTGCTTACCTACCCGCTTCCCTACATACTTACATGTATTCATAACTATGCCTACTTACATGCACACATACATACAAGTTTACCTCCATACATATCTTTTTACCTACCTACCACACACCTCTTTGCCTACCTACCTACACAACAGTAACAGTGCGACCTACTAACACTAACCATACATATTATTCTACCTACCTACCTACACGACAGTAACAGTGCGACCTACTAACACTAACCATACATATTATTCTACCTACCTACCTACCTACACAACAGTAACAGAACGACCTACTAACACTAACCATACATATTATTCTACCTACCTACCTACCTACCTACACAACAGTAACAGAGCGACCTACTAACACTAACCATACATATTATTCTACCTACCTACCTACAGAACAGTAACAGTGCGACCTACTAACACTATCTTTACTCCTTTCTACAGAGTCAGTGCTTAGACAGTTTCTCTTTTACGTTCGTTCATAGTCATCGGTTTCAAAATACTTCACCCTGTTTCATATCACCTCTATGGCATCCCTGAATGTGTTCCTGATCACGTATGGTATTTTATAACGTTAATGTAATTGGATTTGTATGGCATTAGGGAAGTTATGGTGATGGTGATGATGATGATGATGATGATGAGGAGGAGGAGGAGGAGGAGGAGAAATGAGACTGACTGTGATGATGATGAGGAGGAGGAGGAGAAGGAGGAGGAGGAGGAGGAGGAGAAATGAGACTGACTACGTGATGATGATGATGATGATGATGATGATGAGGAGGAGGAGGAGGAGGAGGAAGAGGAGGAGGAGGAGGAGGAATGAGACTATGTGAGCGCGGTAATGATGATAATGATGATGATGAGGAGGAGGAGGAGGAGCAGGAGGAGGAATGAGGGACTGACTAGAAGTGTCTATGACTGAGGTGAAGGGGAAGACTGAGGATGAGAAGGAGGGATGGGGTGAAGAGGTAGGAGAAATTCTGTGTACTTTATCAACTTTAAATATTTCACTACGAGATGGTTCCCAGAAAATGAATAGAATCCCTGGGAAGTAACACAAATAATAATAATAATAATAATAATAAAAAAAGTCATTGTAGTAGAGATTTTAACATGAACTCAAGTTGTGATGCGAATAAAAATGATAAAAGAAATATATACAATAAGAAAATAATAATGACAACAAAAATTCATATACACTGAATAAATACAAAAAAAAAATAATGACAAAAATACACATACATTAAAATAAATGAATAAACAATGCAAATACAAAAAGAAAATAATGAAAAAAAATACACATACATTAAATGAATAAACAATGCCAAAAAAGAAACAAATAAACAATAGAAAAGCAAAATAAATAAAATAATACAAACAAAATAATAATGACAGGAAAAATACATATTATACATTGAAATAAATAATACAAATACAAACAGAAATTACTTATAAGCAATAACATAAAATAACGTACCAGAAATAAAAAATAAATACAAAAACACAATATTAATGGCAACCAAAATACATACACTGAAATAACAAAATCACAGAATAATTAAATATATAATAAATACAGGAAAAGTGTTGATGGTTGTGTATGAGGTGAAGGATGTGTTAATAAGTGAGATTGTTACTCCCCTCTCTCTCTCTCTCTCTCTCTCTCTCTCTCTCTCTCTCTCTCTCTCTCTCTCTCTCTCTCACGCATCCTACGGCACCACATACTTTAGTCAGATTTAGGGCTGTGATGTTGATGATGATGATGATGATGACAAAAAGATAGTGATAATTACGATGACAGTGATGAATAACACACAAGAATATGGTGACGGAGCTGCATCAGAAATAAATCGGTAAGGAAAAGGTGTTAGCAATACTGACATAGATTACATGAATAACACACAACAATATAGTAAAGGAGCTGAATAAATCGGTAAGGGAAAGGTGTTACTAAGCTTCCTAACCGTACTAGACTGCCTCCTAGACGGTTTTATTTATCTCCGGCAAGGATCTGTATTCCCGTAGGCTGATGAACTCCCTAACATCTTTTCCTTAGCGATTTATTTTATTACACCTTACTGCCCTCTTCTGTGTTATATAAACCATCCAATATCACATACTCAGCATAAATAACGTACAAAGGGACATTAACCAGCCACATCCATAAATAAATCGCTATGGGAGAGGTGTTAGGGAGCTTCCTCACCAAGGCTTTCCGAACTGGAGGATTAGATAAAATAGTAGTAGTAATAGTAGTAGCAGTAGTAGTAGTAGTAGTAGTAGTAATAATAATAATAATAATAATAATAATAATAATAATAATTAATAATAATAGTAATGATAATAATAATAATAATAATAATAAATAATAATAATAATAATAATAATAATAATAAATAAAGCCTTCCTTATCGCCTTCACTAAGCTCTTCCGCGTTAACTTGGCCAAGATTTTCGTCCCTTAACTTACACAGCACTTCTTCGTGACTAGCATCATATTCTTGTGCCAGTCTGCTTTTACAACTCAGGAATTAAGATTACAAGATGGCAATTTTGCATGAGTGAAGGTAGCCTAAAGAGAATAGTGCGGCTCTACATTCATTCCACTGCACTTCATCGTGACTAGCATCATATTCTAGTGTTAGCCTATTTTTACAACTCAGCCTTCAAACAGAGATGCGTACTTAACTAGTAGCAAAAGACAATACTATGGCTCTACGGTACATTCTTTCCACAGCACTTCTTCGTGACTATAGGAAAAAAGGCAGTATTACAACTCCACTGTACATTCTTTCCACAGCACTTCTTCGTGACTATAGGAAAAAAGGCAATATTACAACTCCACTGTACATTCTATCCACAGCACTTCTTCGTGACTATAGGAAAAAAGACAATACTACGGCTCTACGGTACATTCTTTCCACAGCACTTCTTCGTGACTATAGGAAAAAAGACAATACTACGGCTCTACTGTACATTCTTTCCACAGCACTTCTTCGTGACTATAGGAAAAAAGGCAATATTACAACTCCACTGTACATTCTTTCCACAGCACTTCTTCGTGACTATAGGATAACAGACAATACTACGACTCTACGGTACATTCTTTCCACAGCACTTCTTCGTGACTATGGGAAAAAAGACAATACTGTGGCTCTACGGTACATTCTATCCACAGCACTTCTTCGTGACTATAGGAAAAAAGACAATACTACGGCTCCACTGTACATTCTTTCCACAGCACTTCTTCGTGACTAGCATCATAAACCAGTGCTGATCTACTGCCACAACTCAGCACTCAGGAGATGGCAATTTTAGGCCAGGTGAGAGTTATAAAAAAAAAAAAAAATAGTAAGGCTTCATAATCACTTCCAATGCACTTCTTCGTGACTAGTCTATATTTATAACTCAGAACGGTATTCAAGATGGAGACATGGCAATTTTAGCCGAGAGAAAATATATATAATAATAATAATAATAATAATACGGCTCTACATTCTTTCCACAGCACCTCTTCGTGACTAGCACTATATTCAAGTTTCATTCCATAGTACTTCTTCGTGACTAGCACCACATTGAAATGTTAATCTAAAATACATTCTTTCCACAGCACCTCTTCGTGACTAGCATCATATTCTAGTGTTGTTATAAAATACACTTTCTACAGCACTTCTTCGTGACTAGCGCCATATTCAAGTGTTAATCTAAAATACATTCTTTCCACAGCACCTCTTCGTGACTAGCATCATATTCTAGTGTTGTTATAAAATACACTTTCCACAGCACTTCTTCGTGACTAGCGCCATATGCAAGTGTTAATCTAAAATACATTCTTTCCACAGCACCTCTTCGAGAACTGGAACGCATTCTAAAAGATGGAGAGAGCAATTTTAGGCCAAGTTAAGGCAAGAGGAGTATAACAGGAGTGATGATGATGATGATGATGATGATGATGATAATAATAATAATAATAATAATAATAATAATAATAATGATGAGAGAGAGAGAGAGAGAGAGAGAGAGAGAGAGAGAGAGAGAGAGAGAGAGAGAGAGAGAACGAAAGATGGAGGGAAGCCAAAAATATTAACATGTTGGGAGAAAAGGAGAGAGAAGAGGAGAGAGGAGAAGAAGAAGAAGAAGAAGAAGAGGAGGAGGAGGAGGAGGAGGAGGAGACAGAAAAGAAGAAGAAAAGGAAGAGAAGAAGAAAAAGAGGAGAAGAGAGGAGGAAGAGAGAAGAGGGAAGGAGGAGGAGGAGGGGAAAGGTCAGAAGTGGGAGGAGGAAGGGTGGAGTGACTTAAGGAGGGAGGAAAGGAGGGAGGAGTGTGGGAGGGAGGGAGGGAGAGAAGGAAGAGAGGGACGGAGGGAGAAAAGGAAGAAGATGAGGAAAGGTGAGAGAGAGAGAGAGAGAGAGAGAGAGAGAGAGAGAGAGAGAGAGAGAGAGAGAGAGAGAGAGAGAGAGAGAGAGAGAAATGGAAAAATAAAGCAGGACTGAGTGAGATAGCAGAGTGTAAGCGCGAAGGAAGAAAGGATGGAATGAAGGATGGAAAAGATGGAAAGAAACAAAGAGGGAAGGAAGGAAGGAAGGATGGAAGAAAGAATGAAAGAAAGGAAGGAAGAAAAGAAGGAAGGAAGGAAGAAAAGAAGGAAGGAAGGAAGGAAGGAAGGAAGGAGAAAGAAAGAAAGAAAGGGAGGATGGAAGGAAGGAAGGAAGGAAAGAAGGAAGGGAAGGAAGGAAAGAAGGAAGGTAGAAAGAGAGAAAGAAAGGAAGGAAGGAAGGAATGGAAGGAAAGAAGGAAGGAAGGAAGGAAGGGAAGGAAGGAAGGAAGGAAGGAAGGAAGAGAAGGAAGGAAAGAAGGAAGGAAGGAAGGGAAGGAAGGAAGGATGGAAGGAAAGAAGGAAGAGAAGGAAGGAAGGAAGGTAGAAAGAGAGAAAGAAAGGAAGGAAGGAAAGAAGGAAGGGAAGGAAGGAAGGAAGGAAGGAAAGAAGGAAGGAAGGAAGGAAAGAAGGAAGGGAAGGAAGGAAGGAAGGAAAGAAGTAATGAAAAGAAAGAAAAAGAGGGAGAGGGGGAGTGTGGGAGGGAGAGAGAGTGGGAAGAAGGAATATAGATGGGGATGGGGGAAGGAGGGAGGGAGGAATGGAGGGAGTGGGGGAGGGAAGGAGGGAAGGGGGAGGGAGGGAGGAAAGAAATTGACAGCATATTCACTAGAGGAACGGAGAAGGGAGGGAGGAGACGGAGAGAAGAAGAGGAGGAGGAGGAAGAAGCAGAAGAGGAAGAGAAGAAAGAAGAGGAGGAGGAGGAGGGAAAAAGAAGACAGTTGCATAATAGGGAAGAGAAACGAAGAAAGAAAAAAACAAGTGCAGGAGAAAGAACAGGAAAGAGAAAAGGAAGAAAGAGAGAGAGAGAGAGAGAGAGAGAGAGAGAGAGAGAGAAAACAGGGGGGGGGGAAGGAATGAAAAAATCTGAAACGTGGAAAAATAAGTCACTCCAAGAAATCTAATGAGACAAGAAAAATCTACATGAAAAGTTAAAATCATATGGAAAAAATGAACTGAAAATTAACTATATACCAATTACCAGAAGCAGAAAGTCAGTCAAAGAAATACTAAACAATAAGTGAGTGCAATCAATACCCAACAGTTACTGAGGGAAGGAAAAAATCAGTGTATAAGGAAGTGACAGTAAACACACACACACACACACACACGTAAGAATTCATTGTCATCCAAATATAAACACAGAAAAGTTAATATGTAAACCACGAGAAATAGTGCTTCAGTTTTAAACACAGACTTACAAAAACACCCAATATATATACTAAAACAAATCATTAAGTGTCGAAAAAGTGCTTCGGTTTATCATATGCCATCATGAAACAATTTAATAAAACCAGGAAATTAAGGGAAAAGAAGTGACAAGCTTATTAGACATTACACAGAGGAAATAAAGACAAAAGTAACACGCATTGGCATTTGAGAAAGAAACAAACTGGAGTCTGGGAATAAAGCAATAAATAAATCCTGCTAAAATACAACTCTGAATGAAGAATAAAGATAAACTATGAAAATAAGTCATTAAATAAGGATAAAGAAAAATAGAGTATATAACTGAAGTGTGTCGTAATGTGGTGGTGACCCGACATAGGTGATTTCAACGAGGTACTAAATAATGAACCACCAAAACCAAGGCAGTCTCGTAAGTATTCATAAGTAGTGTTAGTAGGCTGTAAGTAGTGTAGGATGTTGGCTGTAAGTAGCGTAAGTACTAAAGTTCTTTCACCTTAACTTAGCCCATATTTCCGTCCTTCTGTTGTCTATTCCACGGAGCTTATTAAAAAAAAAAATTACAGATAGATAAATAGACAGGTTGATATAGATAGATAGATAGACAGGCAGATAGAATTACTGATTGCTAATTTTTTCTTAAACTAGAAAGGGAGGTTGTTATGATGATGTGATGACTTGGTGTGGTGGTGGTGTCTCTGGGGACGTGGTGATGTGGTGATAGTGTGTCCCTGCAAGTGTGGTGATGGTGTGTCTGCAGGAGTGGTGATGGTGTGTTTCTGCAGATGTGGTGATAGTGTGTTTCTGGGGATGTGGTGATAGTAGTGTGTTTTTACAGGTGTGGCGTGGTGGTAGTGGCTGCAGTAGTACCCCTTCTTGCCACACACCTCATCTCCAGCAACAGGGAGACGTGGGATGGGGCCAGGAATCATGTGTGGGACCTTTTCATCTACCCACACCAAGCCTTCCACACGGTATTTCCCACTCCAGCTTCCCCAACCTTCGCAACAATCTACCCACACCACCCATACCCACATCTACGGACGCTAACTTCAAGGATCTTCACGGGAATCTACACACAGCGCCCTTACCCATACCTACCCATGCAAACTTAAAGGATCTTCACGGAAACCCACCCACGTCAACATTACCCTCCGTATCTACCCATGCACACTCTGACAACCTACGTGGCAATCTATCTACACCGCCTCTACCTTCTGCGTCTACCTATGCGGGCTTCGACAACCTACAAGGGAATGTGTCTTGTCCCTACACAGTGCCAGGGCAGTGTGTAAGGTTTGCCGCCCCGGGTACCTCATCCCAGCCACACTTCTCTGGTTATTCCGGTGTACGTGTGAAGGTGGAAGCTGCCTGGCCCCCACAGCCCACCCATCACCTCGCCCCCTGCGTCCCCCTCCACCTGCCGCAGTGTGGGTCGGGGCAACAAGGAGTGGGGCAACAAGGTCTAGGGGGCTGGACTCCTCACCACCCAGGCCCAGCAAGCAGCAGCAACCACTACAACATCTACGCCACGTCTGTCTACATCCACCAGGGCAGTCCCACCCCACAGCACCCATACCCCACCCTAGCATCCCCCACCCCTCACCCATCGCCCGCCCCAACACCCCTTCCCACCCCAGCTGAGGCCACAATAGCTCCTTCGTCAGTACCTCCAGCCATGAAGGCCCGGAAGAGACGCACATGGACAAAACGCAAAGCTGTAGTCCACTGCTGCACAGCGGGTGGTTGCAACAGGACCTACGCCAAGTCGTCGCACCTGAAGGCACACATGCGCACACACACGGGTGAGAAGCCGTACACGTGTGACTGGCGCGGCTGTGGGTGGCGATTTGCACGGTCGGACGAACTGACCCGACATTACCGTAAACACACTGGTGACCGACCCTTCCAGTGCCGACTGTGTGAGCGTGCATTCTCTCGCTCCGACCACCTCACGCTGCACATGAAGCGACACCTACCACTTTAACTATCTTCCACGGGTCGTATGATCTTTTGAGGTAATACCTATCCTTGTATCTTTGTAACTCACATTCCACATGAAGCAACTCCCTCCACTGACTATTATTTCGCACTACACACGAAGCAACTTATCTCACACTTCACGCAAATACATTCCGTCTGACCCCCATTACTTCTCTCTCTCTCTCTAGCAGGTTAATACCATACGTTAATGCCTATAGTCCATTTTAAATATCATGGCAAAACTGCTCTTGCCCCTTTGGCAGGTGACTGGCTGATAAAACCGTATGGAAGATTATGTAACAGTTCTCCTTCATTTCCATCACCATTTAGCAACTTTTACGGTGTCACTGCTACTCTCACAATACCATCACGGTGCAGAAAAATTAGTGGACATATTGATGGTGAAAATAACAGGACTTGGAGGCGTTTTGTCTGTGGCCACCCTCTGCGGGGTAAGGGCGTCGGGCTTTAGATTTATAGAAAAATACAGAAAGTGCCATAAACATTAGTGCCATCTATATCACCTAAGATGGTACGGAAAAATTAGTGGACATACTGATGGTGGAAACAAGATCAGAATAATAGAGAAAGTGCCTTAAACATTATAGTGCCCGCAGTTATTCAGAAACCACATTATTTCACACACAGTTTAATATGTTTAGCGGTATCACTGTTGGTTATGTGGTGAGGATGGAGAGTGAGAGACTGACGAGGAGAGTGTATGTGATCCAGGTGGAGGGGCGGGAGAGGGAGGGGAAGCCCAAGGATGAGATGGAGGGATGGAATGGAGAGGTATATGATAGAGGGAGGTGTAAGCTGGGAGCAGGGCAGTGAAATGGCGGGGGACAGAACGACATGGAGGCGATTTGTTTGTGGCCACCCCTTACGGGATTAAAGCATCTGGCAATAGATAGATAGATAGACTGTTAACCTCACAATACTATCTACATTTAGTCTAAGCTAATGGTACACAAAAATGCAGAATATTTTGATGGTGAAAAACAAGATCTGAAAAATACTATAAGTGTTTTTCCAAATCCATTAAGCACACTATGAAGTTATGTGAAAAAATCGAATTATATATATTAAAAGTAGAATTTCCTTATAAAACATCCCAGAAATAATAATAATAATAATAATAATAATACCGGTAATAATAAAAATAATAATAATAATCTATCTATCTATCTACTGTATCTATAGCCCGACGCCCTAATCCCGCAAAGGGTGGCCGCAGACAAAACGCCTCCAAGTCACTCTGTCACCCACCATTTGATAATAATAATAATAATAATAATAATAATACCGGTAATAATAATAATAATAATAATAACAGTTTCTTTGCTCTTTTGTTTAGCGTAATAAAATAATACAAAGCAAAATAAAAGCCTGATACCGCAGAGCCCCAACGCTTTCCCTTTTTCTTTTCCAAAATAAGAGAAATATAAGAAAGAATTAAGCATGATGATCTACTCCTTTACGCCTTTATTATTTTTTTATGCAAGGAAGAAGGAACCAAAGGCTGTGCCCGCAAAACGTTCCAAGGAAAAAAAACAAAAACAATATAAATGAGCCAAATTCAAGATCCGTTCATTTCGAGACGCCTGGACACACTGCGTTTGAAAGACTGGAGATCATAGGAAGCAGGAAATACAAACAGAGGGAGACAGTTCCAGAGTCGACCTGTTGCTTAAAAGAGGAAGAAGGTCTGTAGGCATCGGTTTGAATCTCTTAGAGGCGGCTGCTGTATTTTATTTATTCATTTATTTATTTTTAAGTTATGTAATGCCACTAAGGGAAAAGGAATGTCATGTACGCTTATATGTTTGGCAAATGCAGTAGTTTGGCTTCACAGAGGTACTATGAGATTTGATGTTACTATTATTATTATTATTATTATTATTATTATTATTAGTTGTTGTAGTAGTAGTAGTACCGGTGGTGGCAGTAGTAGTAGCAGCAGCCTAGTAGTAGTATTAGTAGTATGATGATGACGATGATAATGAAGAGGATGAATATTTTTATTATCATCATCATCAACATCATCACCGTCATCCCCAAACTCCTGATGCGGTAATACTGGATCATAATACCTGTATAATAATAATAATAATTATTATTATTATTATTATTATTATTATTATTATTATTATTGCTGTTACTTCCCCACACTCCTATTGGGGTATCACTGGATTATGGGATAGTGTATTATTATTATTATTATTATTATTATTATTATCATTACTGCTACTATTATCCCTATAATACTGATGGGATAAGTATTACTGAATTATATATATGATAGGATTATTATTATTACTACTACTATTATTATTAATATTATTATTATTATTATTATTACAGCTATTATTATCATTACAATACTGACTGGATAATTATTACTGAATAATAAGATACAATTATTTTTATTATTATTATTATTATTATTATATTATTATTATTATTACTAACATATCTTATATACAATGAATAAATGAATCTCAACACAATAAAGCCCATCATTAGCCTTTACGTATCCCATACAGTCCTTCAATAAAACAGCTATTCTTGCTACCTACAAACGATTTTATTATTTATTAACCTTCATTTTTATTTATTCTATTCATTATTTTATTCACCTTCACTACACCATCAGAAAATCCTTAACCCTTTCCTGACACTATTTTATATTTAGCCTGCCAACCACACTATTTTTTAAACTATACTTTCAGCTACTTTTAAACTTATATTTCCAGCTACTTTTAAACTTATATTTCCAGCTACTTTTTTAACTTATATTTCCAGCTACTTTTAAACTTATATTTCCAGCTACTTTTTAAACTTATATTTCCAGCTACTTTTTTAACTTATATTTCCAGCTACTTTTTTAACTTATATTTCCAGCTACTTTTTTAACTTATATTTCCAGCTACTTTTTAACTTATATTTCCAGCTACTTTTTAACTTATATTTCCAGCTACTTTTTAACTTATATTTCCAGCTACTTTTTTAACTTATATTTCCAGCTACTTTTTTAACTTATATTTCCAGCTACCTTTTTAACTTATATTTCCAGATACTTTTTAACCTATATTTTCAATTATTTTATCACTATTTTTCAATTATTTTTTTGATAATTTCTTTCAATATATTTTTCACCACTTTATTCTTTCCACTAATATTAAACTTATTTTTTCTCCACTATTTATTTTTACGTATATTCAAAACTTTTTCCACTATTCGTTCCTTTATTTTTTCAATAAATTATCACTATTTTCTTGGTTTCTTTTTCACTTTCTTTTAACTTTATTTATTCAACAATTTTTTGACAATTTCCAAATTAATTTTTTCAACTATTTTTTCACAATTATAATTTAGTCTTTCACTATTTTTTAACTCATTTCCTTTCACCTATTTTTTCATTCTATTAACTAATCTCTTTACTATTTTTAACTAATTCTTTCAACTATTTTTTCATTCTATTAACTAATCTCTTTACTATTTTTAACTAATTCTTTCAACTATTTTTCATTCTATTAACTAATCTCTTTACTATTATTAACTAATTCTTTCAACTATTATTCATTATATTAACTAATTTCATCACTATCGTTTTATAACTTTTTCAGTATTTTTTAAACTTTTTTCATTAATATTTTTTCGACCGAACCATTTTTTTCAATTACTTTTTAACTTTCTTTTCCAACCATTTTTCATTATTATTTTTTTTTCTGCTATTTTTTCTTTTTTTTTCAAATATTTCTTCATTATTTTTTGTTTTTTTTTAATTAAGGGTTAATATATTTCTGATGCTACACTGAAATGTTCTGAAGTATGGATGGGATAATGGAGGCATGGTTGTATACAGCTCTCTCTCTCTCTCTCTTTGTCGCTTGGTATAGAGTTATTTTCGTTATTTCTCTCTCTCTCTCTCTCTCTCTCTCTCTCTCTCTTTGTCGCTTGGTATAGTGTTATTTTCGTTATTTCTCTCTCTCTCTCTCTCTCTCTCTCTTTGTCGCTTGGTATAGTGTTATTTTCGTTATTTCTCTCTCTCTCTCTCTCTCTCTCTCTCTCTCTCTTTGCCGCTTGGTATAGTGTTATTTTCTCTCTCTCTCTCTCTCTCTCTCTCTCTCTCTCTCTCTTTGTCGCTTGGTATAGTGTTATTTTCGTTATTTCTCTCTCTCTCTCTCTCTCTCTCTTTGTCGCTTGGTATAGTGTTATTTTCGTTATTTCTCTCTCTCTCTCTCTCTCTCTTTGTCGCTTGGTATAGTGTTATTTTCTCTCTCTCTCTCTCTTTGTCGCTTGGTATAGTGTTATTTTCGTTATTTCTCTCTCTCTCTCTCTCTCTCTCTCTCTTTGTCGCTTGGTATAGTGTTATTTTCGTTATTTCTCTCTCTCTCTCTTTGTCGCTTGGTATAGTGTTATTTTCTCTCTCTCTCTCTCTCTCTCTCTCTCTTTCTGGCTTGGTATAGTGTTATTTTCTTTCTCTCTCTCTCTCTCTCTCTCTCTCTCTCTCTCTCTCTCTCTCTCTCTCTCTCTCTCTTTGTCGCTTGGTATAGTGTTATTTTCTCTCTCTCTCTCTCTTTGTCGCTTGGTATAGTGTTATTTTCGTTATTTCTCTCTCTCTCTCTCTCTCTCTCTCTCTCTCTCTCTCTCTCTCTCTCTCTCTTTGTCGCTTGGTATAGTGTTATTTTCGTTATTTCTCTCTCTCTCTCTCTTTGTCGCTTGGTATAGTGTTATTTTCGTTATTTCTCTCTCTCTCTCTCTCTCTTTGTCGCTTGGTATAGTGTTATTTTCGTTATTTCTCTCTCTCTCTCTCTCTCTCTCTTTGTCGCTTGGTATAGTGTTATTTTCTCTCTCTCTCTCTCTCTCTCTCTCTCTTTGTCGCTTGGTATAGTGTTATTTTCGTTATTTCTCTCTCTCTCTCTCTCTCTTTCTGGCTTGGTATAGTGTTATTTTCGTTATTTCTCTCTCTCTCTCTCTCTCTCTCTCTCTCTCTTTGTCGCTTGGTATAGTGTTATTTTCGTTATTTCTCTCTCTCTCTCTCTCTCTCTCTTTGTCGCTTGGTATAGTGTTATTTTCGTTATTTCTCTCTCTCTCTCTCTCTCTCTTTGTCGCTTGGTATAGTGTTATTTTCGTTATTTCTCTCTCTCTCTCTCTCTCTCTCTCTCTCTCTTTGTCGCTTGGTATAGTGTTATTTTCGTTATTTCTCTCTCTCTCTCTCTCTCTCTCTCTCTCTCTCTCTCTTTGTCGCTTGGTATAGTGTTATTTTCGTTATTTCTCTCTCTCTCTCTCTCTCTCTCTCTCTTTGTCGCTTGGTATAGTGTTATTTTCTCTCTCTCTCTCTCTCTCTCTCTCTCTCTCTCTCTCTTTGTCGCTTGGTATAGTGTTATTTTCGTTATTTCTCTCTCTCTCTCTCTCTCTCTCTCTCTCTCTCTCTTTGTCGCTTGGTATAGTGTTATTTTCGTTATTTCTCTCTCTCTCTCTCTTTGTCGCTTGGTATAGTGTTATTTTCGTTATTTCTCTCTCTCTCTCTCTCTCTCTCTCTCTTTGTCGCTTGGTATAGTGTTATTTTCGTTATTTCTCTCTCTCTCTCTCTCTCTCTTTGTCGCTTGGTATAGTGTTATTTTCTCTCTCTCTCTCTCTCTCTCTCTCTCTCTCTCTCTCTCTCTTTGTCGCTTGGTATAGAGTTATTTTCGTTATTTCTCTCTCTCTCTCTCTCTCTCTCTCTCTCTCTTTGTCGCTTGGTATAGTGTTATTTTCTCTCTCTCTCTCTCTCTCTCTCTCTCTTTGTCGCTTGGTATAGTGTTATTTCTCTCTCTCTCTCTCTCTCTCTTTGTCGCTTGTTATAGTGTTATTTTCTCTCTCTCTTTGGCTTGGTATAGTGTTATTTTCGTTATTTCTCTCTCTCTCTCTCTCTCTCTCTCTCTCTCTCTCTCTCTCTCTCTCTCTCTCATTTGCATACCTACAACATGCTTAATGAATTGATTATAGATTTTTATATTTTTTGCTTCATCATGACCGTGATTAAGAGGTCTGGCTGTCACACACACACACACACACACACACACACACACACACACACACACATACAGAGAGAGAGAGAGAGGGGTAAGAAAACGGAAAAGGAAAATTCTCTCTCTCTCTCTCAACTAACAGAAATGGGCAATAAAGATCAGAGCAAAAGATGATAGGATGAATGGATGGTTGGTTTGAAAGATGGCAGGACAGAATATAAAATGGATGGACTGATAGATGAATGAATAGATGGATGGATGGATGGATGAAGCACTGATAGACAGCTTAAAAAAATGGATGGATGGATGGACAGATGGATATATGGATGGATGGCTGATTGGTTGGTTGGATAGATAGCTGGGTGAATGAATGGATAGATTACAGGCAGTTAAGTTGAATGAACTGATGGTAACATAGGAAAGTTTGTGAATATACCAACTAACAACAATAACAACATCCATTCCTCCCTCCTTCCTCTCTCCTTTCCTTCTCTCTCTCTCTCTCTCTCTCTCTCTCCATCCCACTTCTCTTCCTTCTGTCATTCTCCTTGATTTAACTCCTCGCCTTCTCTCCTTCCCTCCTTTCTCTTCGTCCTTCCACCCCTACAGCCTTCCTTCCTTTCCACCTTCTTCTATCCTTACTCCTTCTGTTCTTTCCTTCTTCCCATTCATTCTCCTTTCCTTCAGGTTATTCTCTCTCTCTTCTCTCTCTCTCTCTCTCTCCGCCAAGACATATAACCCTCCTGATCAACATCTTAATCGTCATTTCGCCTTAATTTCCGACCCCGCTTGACGTCTCACTCCACGAGGGTTTGTTTACATTAAGTTCGGCGCTCGACACCATCTCGCCTCTACGGTTTTACAGCTAACCGAATTCACTTTTTAAAATTCTCAACTATATACTATACTCAAATAACGTTTCCCTTAATAACTTGTGAATAAACTTGAAATTATTTAACTATTTGAGTGTAAAAATTGAAAAAGACGAAATGGTAGGGTGCGCCGAGGTTGCCTAATGGACACCCAATCAGAGCAAGTGGATGGCTGAACACTCGATTTTATCTTTCTCTCCCTCCCTCCCCTTTCCCCCTTTTTTCTACCCCCTCCTCCTCCTCTCGTTCCCTCCCCCCTCCCACCTTTATTTTTTTTTTTACCTCCCTCCTCTCCTTCCCTCCCTCCTTCTCTCCCTCCCCATAATCGGATAATCGCTATTAAGGACTATAATTAATCACTGTAAAACGAGTGATTGTAGAGAGAGAGAGAGAGAGAGAGAGAGAGAGAGACAGACAGACAGACAGACAGACATGGAGGGAGGAATTAGAATATAAAAGAGGAAGGAAAGAAGGAAGAGGAAAGGGAAGGAATAAACAAAGGGAAGATGGCAGACATGAAGGAAGGAAGGAGAATGGAAGGGAAGAAAACCTGAAGGATAAAGGAAGGAAAACAGAATGGAAGATAAAGGAGATAAAAAATAAAGAGAGGGAAATAAAGGTGGAGAGAAGAAAGACATAAATAAAGATGGAAAGAAAAGAAAGAAGAAATACGAGAGGAGGAAAGAGATGAGTTATTAACGAAAGGGAAGAAAGTAATGAATGAATGAATGAGTGACGAATGAAGGAAGAAGAGAGAGGGTGGAAGATAAGAAGGAAGGAAAGAAATGTACGATGGAGAGAATGATAGGAAGGAAAGAAGGATGGAAGGAAGGAAAGGAAGAAAAAATATAAGGAAGGAAGGAACCAACGAAGGAAGGGAGGAAAGGAAGAAAAAGTATATGGAAGGAAGGAAGGAAGAAGTGAAAAACTGAAGAAATGAAAGAGAGGAAAGATAGGAATGTAAGAAGGATGAAAGGGAGGGAAAATGCAAGGAAGGAAGGAGAAGAGAAAGATATAAAAGATGGAAGAAAAGGAATAGAAGATTGTAAATGGTGCAGGAAGTAGAAAGAAAGTAATGAATAAAGAAAATATGGAAGGAAGGAAGGAACGAACGAAGAAAGGAAGGAGGGAGGGAAGGAGGGAAGGATGGAAGGAGAAAGAGGGTTGGATGAAGCGCTTAATAATGATAGGTCTATATTGTATAATCACTGTGTATAATGGTGTGTTGATGATGATAGGCTCTCTCTCTCTCTCTCACACACACACACACACACACACACACACACACACACACACACACACCACCCTCACACCCCCTACACCCATTATACGCGCCCCTTTATCTGATTTAAGGACCTTTACAACTCTCTCTCTCTCTCTCTCTCTCTCTCTCTCTCTCTCTCTCTCTCTCTCTCTCTCTTAACAAACATACTTAACCCTTTCAGCCCATGGACAGAATTTAGGGGGGTTAGGGATCATTGTAAGGTAAAATCAGATACAGTATACGAACCGACACGATATAACCTTAGTTGCATATACAAGACCGTATTACGTGTATGGGAATAAGTTCAGTCTGTATATTAACATGGAGATACTACTACTACTACAATTACTACTACTACCCCCACCCCCACCAATACTATTACTACTACTACTACGACGACCACCACCACCACCACCACTACTACTACTACTATATTAACTTTAACACCTTTCTGCAATCCAAAAGACATGGTAAAGGAATGAATTATTATCTTGTAAATGCCATTCAATAATTGAATGGCATTTACAAGACAATAATTCATTCCTTTACCATTTATATTCGATTGCAAGGTGTTAAAGTTAATATAGTAATAACAGTAGTTGCTGTAGTAGTAATAGTAGTAGTGTGTTATAAGAATTAGGCTACAGTAGTGATAAACTCTCCATTGGATTGCTACTTACATGAGATTGAAATTCTCTCTCGCTCTCTCTCGTCCTTCTCCACCTCTCAACTTAGTGTCACTATAATATTTACCGTATTTTCTTACCCCTCTCTCTCTCTCTCTCTCTCAACCAACCCCTTCCCCTCATCCTTCCCCTTTCATTTCACTTAACCTTCTCTCTCTCTCTCTCTGCCATTCCTTTCTCTCCGCCTTTCAATTTCCATACCCCCCTAACCTCCCCCTTCTCTCTCTCTCTCTCTTTCAACTTCCATAACCCCTACCATTCCTCCCCCCTTCTCTCTCTCTCTCTCTCTCTATGAAGCTGTTAGGGAGGACATAAAGCAAGGGAGACACGACTTAGAGAGGCCTTATCTTTAACACCGGTACCCACTCAGGTAGAGAGAGAGAGAGAGAGAGAGAGAAGGTTAAGAATATTGAAAGGGGAAGGATGAGAGGAAGGGGTGGTTGAGAGAGAGAGAGAGAGAAGGTTAAGAATATTGAAAGGGGAAGGATGAGAGGAAGGGGTGGTTGAGAGAGAGAGAGAGAGAAGGTTAAGAAAATTGAAAGGGGAAGGATGAGAGGAAGGGGTGGTTGAGAGAGAGAGAGAGAGAGAGAGAGAGAGAGAACATAAATAACAGTGAAAGAAGAAGAAAGTGAGAGACTAGCGTGGACAAAAGATAGGAAGAAATCTCTCTCTCTCTCTCTCTCTCTCTCAGTTTAGCACCGCACCCATGTAAGCCCTTCCATATATGCAAATGTTAGCAGCTTAGCGGGAATTTGTTGTCTAGCGTTAATTGCTAACAAGGCACTGAGAGAGAGAGAGAGAGAGAGAGAGAGAGAGAGAGAGAGTGCAATTAATACTGAAAATGAAATATGGCAGTGAAGTTGTGATTGTGTGTGTGTGTGTGTGTGTGTGTGTGTGTGTGTGTGTGTGTGTGTGTGTGTGTGTGTGTGTGTGTGACTCGAAGTGTTAGTATGTAAATTTGTCGGTACCGTATGTAAATCTATGTGTGTATGCTGAATGGTGTGTGTGTGTATGTGAATCAGAGTGTGTATGTAAATTCATGTCTGTGTAAGCACCGTAAATCAGTGTGTGTGTGTGTGTGTGTGTGTGTGTGTGTGTGTGTGTGTGTGTGTGTGTGTGTGTGTGTGTGTGTGTGTGTGTGTGTGTGTGTGTGTAAATTCATGTGTGCAAGTACTGTTAATCACTGTGTGTGTAAATTCACGTGTAAGTACTGTCAAACAATTGTGTGTGGGGGGGGGTTGTGTATGTGACGTCACGCTGTCCAGTCACGTTCATTCATGTTAGTTTAGATTCAGTCTGGTTACTCCATTTCAGTCGTGTTCAGAGCCAAATAATGATGATGATGATGATGATGATTAGTAGTAATAGTAGTAGTAAAATATTCAAAACTACCTCACACCGTTGCAATAAAATATCATCAAGGTATACGTAGTTACTTCTTACCTCTATTCCGGTACTGCTGATTACCGGAGGATACGGAGGGCGAGGGAGAGCACTCTGCTTGACTGTTCTATTCCCCATCTTCTGTAACTGGAGAGATCACCATATTAATATTACGGTAAGTCTGCATACTCTGTGCAGATATGTAACTAACACACATACACATACAGCAGCGTCTGTGTGATCTGCCCAGCTCTCCAACTCGTAATCGTGCCACTTCTGCTGCCAGTAAGTTCAAAGCAGTATTGAGAGTTTTAGCATACAAGTGTTTAAATACTGCTGGACCTAAGCATATCACCAGCTGTGTTATCAATATAGGATGAAGGACGGTGCACGCGATCCACTATGCTTTACTACTCCACTCATCCACCTAGTGTGTCTTAGTAACTGTACGAGCATGACTCCGGGTTTACAATTACTGCACACCTGCCGTAACATCACACCCACACACACCCACATCCACCCACCAAACCCACACACACACATATCCTCCCACCCACCTACCAAACCCACACACACATTCAGCAACCCTCCCACCCACCCTCTCTCTCTCTCTCTCTCTGTCTCTCTCTCTCTCATTAATCCCACTTAATCCCAGCGGGCCGTAACCTTGTAATTGCCAGGTTGGATTCGAATCATGACCCCGCACCACCACACTCCCCGCCCGACGCTGTTATTAAGTCATTCGAGAGAGAGAGAGAGAGAGAGAGAGAGAGAGAGAGAGAGAGAATGCTAAAATATACACAAAGAAGATTTTAACATATCGTAAGTAACCATCGAGAGAGAGAGAGAGAGAGAGAGAGAGAGAGATGCTAAAATATAAACAAAGAAGATTTTAACCTATATAACCATCCCAAACACTACTTCTTCATCTTTTTCATTCCATTCTTCCTTAACCAACTTGACAGAGAGAGAGAGAGAGAGAGAGACAGACAGACAGACAGACAGAGTCCCTTTTATTGATTTATTTTCATCCTTATAATGTCGATAAATAGATTTCTGGTTAGATGAAGAGGATACCCTACTTTGTTGTGTATTTTTATTATGTATCTTTATTTTCTTTCCTTTACAGGTGGCTTTACATTGAGTGACAAGCCAAATGATTTCCTGTAAGCCAAGAAATCATTTACAAAGCTGGGTGGTAACCATATAACCAAACCATACGTGCTCCCTACTTGTCAACAAGTGGGTTGGTGGAGGGTTAGTGCCCCTCCCCGTAAAACAAGTAACTCAAAGTCAAACGGCCACCCCTTACGGGATTATGGCGTCTGGCAATAGATAGATAGATAGACAGATCTTTATTTTATTGATTATTGATTACCTGCAAGCTTTATTATAACTAACCTTCAGTGTCTGTCATTCAAATCTCTCTCTCTCTCTTGCCAGACGCCTTATCCCTTATACGGGGTGGCCACAAACAAATCGCCTCCACGTCACCCTGTCCCCCGCCATTTCACTTCCCTGCTCCCAATTCACACACTCCTCTCTCTCATCTTACTGGCATTATAATAGATCCAAAAATTCCTCTTTCCAATTAATAAAAAAATAAGGTATAAAGTAAGCATATATATTTTAGTTTCCCCTTATTTTCCTTACAGTTTTCACAGCCTAACCTGGCCTTCCTAAATCCACTAAATTGGAGGGTCTTTTAAAATGGTTTCTTTCGATCTCCTGGGGGTTTATATTCAGTTTTGGACAGATTTTTATAACTACAGGGGTTATATGAAGGAGTAGTAAAATGTTAGTGCTTAGCGCCTTTCGTGAGTTAAAATAAGAATGATAATAATAATAATAATAATACTAGGAATGATAATAATACCGATAATAATGATAATGATAACAAAACAATAATAATAATAATAATAATAATGTGTAAGACTTAGACTATACACAGAGACACAGACCTACAGACCGTAAAGACCAACAAGTGTATAATTATTGAGGATGATACATAGAGACACAGACCTAGAGACCATCAAGACCATCCTGTATAATTCTAAGATACACAGAACCACAGACCCAAGACCATGAGGAGATACATAGAGACACAGACCTAAGACCGTGAGGAGATACACAGAGACACAGACCTAGAGACCGGGAGAGACCACCAACAACGCGAGCTGAAATGTGTGTAGGAAAGAGTGGAATTGTGGGATATTCCTGACTCTCCTCCTCCCTCCCCTATCCTAACCTCCCCCTCCCTATCCTAACCACCCCCGCCCCTATCCTAACCTCCCCCTCCCCTATCCTAACCTCCCCCGCCCCTATCCTGACCTCCCCCTCCCCTTCCCTACCCCCTCCCCTATCCTGACCTCCCCCTCCCCTATCCTATCCCCCCCCTATCCTAACCTCCCCCTCCCCTATCCTAACCTTCCCCTTCCCTATCCTAACCTCCCCCTCCCCTATCCTAACCTCCCCCTCCCCTATCCTAACCTCCCCCTCCCCTATCCTAACCTCCCCCTCCCTTATCCTAACCTCCCCCTCCCTTATCCTAACCTCCCCCTCCCCTATCCTAACCTACCCTCCCCTATCCTAACCTCCCCCTCCCCTATCCTAACCTTCCCCGCCCCTATCCTAACCTCCCCTCCCCTATCCTGACCTTCCCTCCCCTACCCTAACCTCCCCTCCCCTCCCCTATCCTAACCTCCCCTTCCCCTATCCTAACCTCCCCCTCCCCTATCCTAACCTCCCCCGCCCCTATCCTAACCTCCCCCTCCCTTATCGTAACCTCCCCCGCCCCTATCCTGACCTACCCCTCCCCTTCCCTACCCCCTCCCCTATCCTGACCTCCCCTCCCCTTCCCTACCTCCCCTCCCCCACACACCAACATCTTCATTACATGGGTTTGGGTAAGTAGGGGGAGAGAGGGAGGGAGAGGGAGAGAGAGGAAGAAGGGAGAGGGGGAGGGGAGAGGGGGGGGAGAGGGAGGGAATAAGAGATGAATACATAAACCGGAAATATCACTACACCACGATTGTGTGTGTGTGTGTGTGTGTGTGTGTGTGTGTGTGTGTGTGTGTGTGTGTAAGAGAGGGAAGAAAAACAAAGGAGAGAGAGAGAGAGAGAGAGAGAGAGAGAGAGAGAGAGGGGGGGGGATGAGAAATGAAGGGTGGAGAGACACGAATAGGGAAATGAATGACAGAACGGGGGGGGAGGGGGGAGGAGAAGGCGAATTAGGAGAGGAGGGAAGGAAGAAAAGTAAGGAAGAAGAGAGGATGGAGGGAGAGAAGGAGGAAAAGGCTGAGAGGGAGGAAAGGGAAAGGAAAGTGAAGTAGGAGCGGGGAAAATACAGACATGGATAGATAGAGACTGTGTATAGATAGATAAATAGATAGATAGATAGACATAAAGATGGACGGGTAAATGGATGGACACATGTACAGATGTGTGTGTGTGTGTGTGTGTGTGTGTGTGTGTGTGTGTGTGTGTGTGAGTAAATGTATGGTATGTATGTATGTATGTATGTATGTATGTGTGTGTGTGTGTTTTATGTACCTGTTTTTGTGTGTGTATGTGTGTGTGTTTTATGTACCTGTATTTGTGTATGTATGTGTGTGTTTTATGTACCTGTATTTGTGTATGTATGTGTGTGTTTTATGTACCTGTATTTGTGTATGTATGTGTGTGTTTTATGTACCTGTATTTGTGTATGTATGTGTGTGTTTTATGTACCTGTATTTGTGTGTGTGTGTGTGTGTGTGTGTGTGTGTGTGTGTGTGGTGGGGTCAGGAGGGAGTAATCACACAAATGACCCCAGCAGTGACACGCTTGAGCTCCCCCCCATTCCTTCTTTTTGACCACACACAGTCTCTCTCTCTCTCTCTCTCTCTCTCTCTCTCTCTCTTTCTCTATTTATCTATCTATCTATCTATCTGCGGTATCTATTCATCTGGCTACCTACCCACCTCAGATATCACAAGATTTCACGTTGAGAGAGAGAGAGAGAGAGAGAGAGAAATAAGAAAGAAAAAATGACAAGGGAAAGAGAGAAGGTAATAAAACAGAAATGAATGAAAATAACTAAAAGTGTTGAAAGGAAGAGGCATTACTGAAAGATAAACCAAAAAAAATTGCCAAAGATCATACAGCATCCCAAAATAAAGATAGTGGACTGCTAGAGGAAGAAGAGGTAGAGGTAGGCCGAGGGAAACCTGGTTGAGGACAATGAAAAAAGAAGCAGAGGAGTGTTGGTGGGACTTGAAGGAGATGGCAAGAGACAAATATTGGTGGAGAGAGTTCACTGAGACCCTATGCATCCCGTGGGGTGCCACAGGAAATGATTGATTGATTGATTGATTGATTGAAGAATTCTGAACATAATAACTGATACATAAAGATGTCTGAGCATTATAATAACTGATTTATAAAGAAGAATTTTTGGTATATATAATAACGGCGATATGACAGATACAGGAACACAGAGATAATCAATTCCTTCTCTTGACTCAGGTTTTTATGTGTAGGATGGACAAGGAGGGGTTGTATACTTTCTCCTTGTCCTGTGCTAACTTTATAAATCGTTAGTTACACGAAAATTACAGTGGGTTAGGCCTAAACTGTTTTCTGCAGGATGATCAAGGAAGAAGTACAAAAATCCTCCCTTGCCTAGTTCTATCTATCCAAGGGGTGGCCACAAACAAATCACCTCCATGTCGCCCTGTCCCCCGCTATTTCACTGCCCTTCCCCCAACTCACACCCCCATCTCATATATCTCTCCACTCCATCTAGCTATTACCAGACGCCTCAATCCCCTATGGCGTATGGGGTGGCCACAAACAAATCATCTCCATGTCGCCCTGTCCCCCGCCACTTCACTGCCCTCCTCCCAGCTCACATCCCCTTTTCTCGTATACCTCTCCACTCCATCCCTCCGTCTCATTCTCGGCCTCCCCCTCCCTCTCCTCCACTTCTCACATACACTCTCCCCGTTAATCTCTCGCCCTCCTGTAAAAACATATCAAAGTTACGAAGAGGAACTGAGTAAGTATGTCTGGAAATCTTGCTCCTCAGTTAACCCTTTCACACCGATGATGTATGGTAATATTCACTCGATTTTTACTTAATATATGACCTCTGGAAACGCCTCTAAGGTCAGTAATGATTTTAAGGTGTGTATATTTACGTAACTCTCTCTCTCTCTCTCTCTCTAAACGCTTCTGAGGTTAGTAATGATTGTAAGGTGTGTATATTTATGTAACTCTCTCTCTCTCTCTCTCTCTAAACGCTTCTGAGGTTAGTAATGATTGTAAGGTGTGTATATTTATGTAGCTCTCTCTCTCTCTCTCTCTCTCTCTCTCTCTCTCTCTCTCTCTCTCTCTCTCTCTCTCTCTCTCCCTCTTTCTCTCTCTCTCCCTCTCTCTAAACGCCTCTAAGGTTAGTAATGATTGTAAGGTGTGTATATTTATGTAACTCTCTCTCTCTCTCTCTCTCTCTAAACGCTTCTGAGGTTAGTAATGATTGTAAGGTGTGTATATTTATGTAACTCTCTCTCTCTCTCTCTCTCTAAACGCTTCTGAGGTTAGTAATGATTGTAAGGTGTGTATATTTATGTAGCTCCCTCCCTCTCTCTCTCTCTCTCTCTCTCTCTCTCTCCCTTTCTCTAAACGCCTCTAAGGTTAGTAATGATTGTAAGGTGTGTGTATTTATGTAACTCTTCTCTCTCTCTCTCTCTTTTGAAACGCCTCAAAGGTTAGTAATGATTGTAAGGTATGTATATTTATGTAACTCTCTCTCTCTCTCTCTCTCTCTCGAAACGCCTCTAAGGTTAGTAATGATTGTAAGGTCTGTGTATTTATGTAACTCTCTCTCTCTCTCTCTTTAACCTAACCATATAAGGAACACCTATTCCGTTCACGCCCAAAGAGGTTAAAAGCCAACGCGTACACACACTCACGCACACATACATACACATAACCATACCCACACACATACAACTACACACAAACGCACTCACACACACATAAACATCCCACTACATGCGCACACACACGTACACATGGACATACTTACAGATGCACATACTCTTTATATCTATCTATCTATCTATCTACACACTTACCTACCGACCTACCTATCTATTGCCAACCAACTTATCGCATCTACTCACCCATATCTATCTATTCATCTCTATCCATTCATCTATCAATCTCCCTACCTAATCTATCAACTCTTCTGTATGTCTGTCTATCTATCTATCTATCTATCTCCTACCGACCTCCCTATCCATCTGACAACCAACTTCCTCTACCTACCCATATTCTATCTATCTACCTACCAGTATCCCTCTCTCTCTCTCTATCTATCTACCCATCTATCCATTCATTCGTCTATCTTCTAAAATAATCGTGTTTATAATCTGTACCGGAATATATATCTTTTTCTATGACGAAGTATTTCCGTTTTTACTCCACCCTGTAATAACCTTTGACTTGGAAGGAAGCTCTCTCTCTCTCTCTCTCTCTCTTACTTGCCCTATATGGTCACACCTGAACGCGAAGCCCAGGTGTGTTAATTAGGCAGAGTGAGAGAGAGAGAGAGAGACAGAGAGAGAGAATGATGTGGCTGTGGCAATGATAGCTGAAGAGGTGACATTTTTGAGGTGGTTGTGGTAGTAATGATAGCTGTGGTTGTGGTAGTAATTGTGGTAGCTGTGGTTGTTGTAGTTGTTATTTCACCTCCAAACCCGCCTCCCTCCCTCACTCTTATCAACATTTAATCTACCTGACTATCTTTATATCTATCAACCTTCCAGCCTATCCACTGCATGCCTTTTTTTTCATGCGAGGAAGAAGGAACCAAAGGCTGAGCCCGCAGAAGTTCCAAGAAAAAAAACAATACAAAAGCGAGCCAAAGTCAAGATCCACTCATTTCGAGATGCCTGGACACACTGCGTTTGAAAGACTGGAGATCATAGGAAGTAGGAAATACAGAGGGAGACAGTTCCAGAGTTGACCTGTTACATAAATGAGGGACTACCTATATACACTGTCAGTATCTACCACGGTTACCTATCTACTTACACATCTATCTTATCTATCCATCCATGCAACTATACCTACCTACTTACCTACGACCTACCTGCTATACCTACCTATCTATTTGTCTATCAGTCTATATACCCACCTAGTTTTTTAATCATCTACCTACCTATCTCCATCTATTTACCTATCCATCTATCGTTTTATTCACCTATCTATCGGTCTATCTACCACCTCATCCTTGGCCACCTATGCTAAGGATGGGGGGGGGGAGGTCAGCGTTCCCTCCCAACCTGTCTCCAAGTCATTATGGCCGGTGACTTTCAGAAGTAATGGGTTAAGCTGGGTTAGGTAAGGCTGGCCCAGACTAGGTAAAGATAAGGTGGGCTAGATTAAGCTGAGTTTGGTGAGGGTAGGTTAGGTATAAGGGTAGCACAGATTAAGCCAGGCTGGACTAGGCTAGGTTAAGCTGGGTGTTAAGTTAGGCTAGGGTAAGTTGGGTTTGGTTGGCAAGACTGGATAACGTGAGGCCAAGTTAGATTAGGTTACGCTGCAACTAATCCTTCCATGGCGCTGATGATGTAGGCTTTGTACAGTGTTTTCTAAATTTTATTAAAGAGCTGTATTGTGACAAACGCCAAACGATCTGAAGGAAACATCGATTTCTCAAACTGTTAGACAGTTTTAACGTACAAGTAACGTATAGAATACAATCTACATAAGTATGTTTTCTGGCAAAAGATAAAAATTTTTTCACCTAGAACTAAAAACACAAAAAAAGAACACAGAACACTCCTATTGAAAAACTGCAGCTACATGTTGACTTCGTTTACGACAACTAGACTATATTTTAAGTATACAATTGTGTACTGACATTCTCTGGATAAAAAGTTAGAAATGACACTAACACAATTCTCTCTCTCTCTCTCTCTCTCTCTCTCTCATTGGGAGTGGAGAAACTTGGGAACTCTCTCTGCCCTTCCATTTTTACCCCTAAAAGGGCTACAAATTGGCCCTGCTGGAGACTATAACGAGAGAGAGAGAGAGAGAGAGAGAGAGAGAGAGAAAGAGAGAGAGAGAGAGAGGAGGGTGTAAAAAAAAAAAAGAGGGAGGGATAAAAAGGAGGAAAAAAAAAAAAAAGAGGTGGAGAGAAAACAGAAAAGAGAGGATGTGGAGGGAGGCAGGAAAAAACAGAAGAAAGAGAGAAGGTGGGAGGAAAAGAGAAAGCAAAGACATAGAGGGTAGGTGGTTATGGAAAAGAGAAAGCAAAGAGAGAGGAGATGGGAGGGAAAATACAGGAAAAAATAAGTGGCAACGGAGAAAGTGTAACGGAAAACTACACAATTAAAATCTCCATAGCTCAGTCTTCATAATTTTTTCATATTTCTAATTAACCTGTGTCTATCTATCTATCTATCTATCTATCTATTAAGCTGTGTAATTATTCATAACCTGTCACTTAATTATTCAATCAAGTGAAATCATTAACAAGAAAAAAACCTAAAAAAATATTGTAGAGTGAATATTAACGCTAAACGGGAGAGGGAGAGAGAGAGAGAGAGAGAGAGAGATGCCTTCACGAGGTGGCACCAGTATGAACAGGCTGTGGATCTCCCCGGTTATACAAACGTCCCTCAAACTTCACCCTCTTCCCCGAAAGGACGATGGTAGACTGCACAAGGACCACGTCAGCCAGAGGTCCACAGGGTTCACGTTAGTATGAGCGTACAGTTGCACCTACTACTACTACACTCCTACAACCAGCCTACCAAACTATTTCCCCAACAAATTAGATATTAAAACCTACTACTACTACTACCCTCCTACAACTAGCCTACCAAACTATTTTCCCTATCAAATTCGATATTAAAACCTACTACTACTACTACCCTCCTACAACTACCCTACCAAACTATTTCCCCATCAAATTAGCCTATATATTAAAACCTACTACTACTGTACTACGACGCTCCTACAACTAGCCTACCAAACTATTTCCCCATCAAATTCGATATTAAAACCTACTACTACTACCCTCCTACAACTACCCTACCAAACTATTTTCCCTATCAAATTAGATATTAACACCTACTACTACTACGCTCCTACAACTAGCCTACCAAACTATTTTCCCTATCAAATTCGATATTAACACCTACTACTACTACTACGCTCCTACAATTAGCCTACCAAACTATTTCCCCATCAAATTAACCTAGATATTAACACCTACTATTACTACTACCCTCCTACAACTAGCCTACCACACAATTTCCCCATTAAATATCAAAATGAAATATATTTAAAACAAAGCCAGTAGATAATAGTTAAATGTAATGAATCCATCCATTCATTCATCCTATCCTTTTTGCCCATGTGGCTCGTAGGGGTCCATGGCTAGGTTACTCACATCCGACATTTAAGGCCTGATGGACCAGCCTCTCTCGCCCTTGAGCGGCATAATGTGAGCAATAAACCCCAACCATCCTTTGGACTTACTCCATGAATATTGTTTTTAATCCTGGAAACGTGCTATTTAGTTGGTCACTGCTGGAAACGTAATTTGATTTACTTTAATTAAAAGTCCTCTGGTAGTAATGGGATTTGTGAAGGCTATGACCCGTATTCTCGTCGGTTAAGGAAGTTCCCTAGCAACGATCCTTAAGCAATTTATTTTCCTTATTACGCCTTACTGTCCTCTGTGTCACTCGAATCGTTCAAACACCACCATACTCAGGAGAAATACAAATTTATATTAACCTGCCACAGCCAAAAAATAAACCGCTAAGGAAAAGGTGTTAGTACGCTGCCTAACCACACAACAATACCGTCCTTTCCTCAGATGAATAAAATCGTCAGGGGATGGCAAAAAAAAGCAAAAATAAAAAAAAATGACGTCCCTAGCCTCAACAGATCAACGTAGAAATTGCTTAGAATCTTTTATAAATATGACTCCTGCTACGTAAATACAGATCCGCTCCCTGATTGGCTAGATTATGAAGAAGACCCACCTATCTGGCCTCTGATTGGTGGAGAGGGACCTTTGGAGCTTTGTGATTGGCCAGGAGTGATGTCAGCCGCCAGAAACCCAAGAGTCGTGTGGATAGACAGATTTCACTTCAGGTTTCAAAAATGCTTATTACATTACAAGAAGAAGCTAAAAAAAGACTATAATTAACTCCAAAATAAACACAAATAAAAGCTCAATAAACAATGCTTGGAACTGGAGCCCAAAATCTCTTTCAAAATCGAGAAAAATAGATTAAACACAAGATTATTTTCAGGAGAGTCAGAACGAAGTAAAAAGAAACCGAGTGATAGCCAGTGAGACCCCTTGAGGTACGGCCGCTGCATAAAGTCAAGTTACCGGCAGAGGATGAACCAGTTGCCAAGACGAAGGGGGAGAGGGAGGGTGTCGCTCGTGGATTTGAATTTCCCGCTCGTCTACCCGTGCGATTTGAAGTTTAACTAGACCTTTACACTTTTTAGAATTAATGTAGTTTGCTTATTTGGAGAAAAGGGAAGAGAAGATGACCGTTTATGATGTTCACGTAACTGTTTGACTTGTAGCTCGTCATTAAGTTCATATAAAAACTATTGCCTATCACTCGAAAAAATTCTGACAAGCAAAAAAGAGTCTAATCCACAACCCTTTTGATATTCTGCAAAAAAAAGTGTTAAAGAATTGTTGAACACTGAAACAAATTATTCTCCCATAGACTCTGCAAGAAGATACGAGTGAACTAGTAACTAATAAAACAGCAATCACCACAGCACACAGCCCAATCAACAAGCCTTATAATACTACAAAAAAAATAGAAAACTGACCCTCCCCCACAAAAAAACAAAACAAAAAATCACATACCTACTGTAGCAAGAAGACTGAAGACTGACAAAAATACTTCTCTTATATATCCCACAAGAAGATGAAGGTGAAAAATTGAAACAGTGATCACCATAATAGACAAGACATCCCCTTATAACTAGTAAGAAAGGGTTAAAGAATTACTATAAACTGACAAAAAAATCTCACAACGACTCTGCAAGAAGGCTGAAGACTGACAAAACTGCTGTACTTCTCTCATATATCCCACAAGAAGATGAAAGTGAACAATTAAGTTATCACCATAGTAAAGAAAGACACCTTTTATAAATACTCAGCAAGAAAGGGTTAAAGAATTACTACAAACTGACAACAAAAATCACACAACGACTTTGCAAGAAGGTTGAAGATTGACAAAACTCCCTCATAGGCTATATCCCACGAGAAGAAAGTGAACAATTAAGTGATCACAATTGTCAAGAAAAACATCCTTTACAAATATTCAGCAAGAAAAATTAACGAATTATTGAAAACTAAAAAAAAATATTAACTATCCTGCAAGATTTTTATGCAGTGACAAAAAATCTGGCAATAGATAGAAAAATAAGCTACTTCTCTCATATACCCCACAAGGAGATGAAAGTGAATTATTAAAACAGTGGTCGCCATGGCAGACTATCTTGATGTGAGTAGATGTTACAGTGAGTCTTGCTAAATATCCCTTTAATATGAGGGCGATTATTCTGTTATTATCTCTAGATTTTGTTAAACTCTGAGGTCTCTAGTAAGGAAGGCCGTATCTAACTCCACCTAATAATAATAATAATAATAACCTTCATCATCATCATCATAGCAACAATAATGATAATAGTAATAATAATCATAATCATCATCACCACCATCATCATCATCATCATCATAGCAACAATAATGATAATAATAATACCATAATAATAATAATAATAATAATAATAATAATAATAATAACAGCAACAACAATAATAATAATAATAATAATAATAAAAGCTGAATGAATAAGTGAATAAAAAAGTCATCGGAGTGAAGTGATTGACCCCTTCACTACGAGAATCCTTTTGTATCTCTCTCTCTCTCTTTCACAGGAGGCTCATCGAGGTGGAGGGTTGGATACAGGCTTCATAAATCCATTCTCTACTAAGCTGCTCTTTTTCGTGTGGTTTATCTATCTATTCATCTACCCATTTATCTATCTATCTATCAATCTCTACTAGGGTGTTCTCAAGTTGAATGATATTTTGTCTATATATCTATCTACCTATCTATCTATATTAGGGTGTTCTAGACTGAATAAAATCGTGTGGTCTATCTATCTATTTACCTGTATCTATTTATCTATCTCTACTAGGATGTTCTCTGACGCAAAATAAAATTGTGGTTTATCAATCTATCCATCTGTCTATCTACCTGTCTAACGCTGAATAAAATTGCCGGTATGTGGTTTATCTAACTATCTATCCGTCTATTTATCTACCTATCTACTTATCTATAGCCTGACGTCTTAATTTCCTCAGTCCTTGAAGGGGTGGCCACAAACAAATCACCTCGGTCACTGTCTTCACTATCTGGCTGCCTTCTCTCCAACTCACCCCACCCTCACTCATACCTCTCTAAGCCATCCCCAATCTCCATCTCATCACCAATCTCCCCAACCACTTCACTCATACACTCCTAGTCAGTCTCTCATTCATTTTCTTCGTGGCCAAACATCTCAAGGCACTGCTAATGTTCTTCAGCACATTGCATCAACATTTAGTAGTAATAATAATAATAATAATACGCAACAAATTAATGAGTGCCAATATTTGTAATGAGATGGGCAAGGGTCGCCACACAACGACCATACACTGACATTTCTGTGCAAACTGCAATGTTTAACGAGCATTAAATGATACAATTCTTAAATCTGTCTTCATATGGTTTAACGTCTGACCCCTTAAATCTCTATAAAATGTCCTTAAAAGAAATGAAAAGGGGGTCTGGGTTTATTGGGAAAAACGGACAAGGGTTTGTGACGGGAGGGGAGTACGCCCCCCCCCCATATTTCATGCAGACCAATGATTACTTATGCTAAAAGAACAATGTCATTTAACAAAATATATGCATTATATACCAAACATTCATGTTATATTTCAATGAATGGAGGAATTAATATATTTTAAGGAATGGGATGAGTCAGCGTGAATTCAGATTTGTGGTAATTCAGAGGGACATCAGTTATCACCCCCCCCCTCCCCCCAATTTTTCCTCAGTGCTGGATCCGGCCCTGCCCAAGAAACCCTGCGAAGTCTGAAGCAAGCTGGTGAAGAACTAGAGCAATGGAACCAAACTGAAGTGTTTCAAAAAAGGAATGAAGAAACAATATGACTTCACTACGGGTACCGTACTTAATAAAAATAATTAAAATAACTACCGGTATACGAATATGTATGGATGGTTTCTGGGTGTGAGATGAAGCCAGGATTCCGAGGGCTGGGATGATGTATGAAGGCCCTGTGACTCGTGGCAGTGGCTAGTCTGTTGCTTGGTCTAATATTGTCCTTTACCGGTCGTAGTCATGGACCGTAACCGTAACATTATTTTGTGGGAAAGTGGGTGGTGGTGGTGATGATGATGATGATGATGACTACTCTTATTATCATCATCATCATTGTTACTGCAAAAAATCATCAATTAGCCACCTTTAAAAGCGTATTAATTTAAAGCCTTAACTAATGAAAAGATGCGTAACAACCAATATTAATGTGTCACATGTGTAAATAATATACATGAGAACATCAACACTGTAAGGTTCATATAACTCACTCAACTAAATAAAAAAAATCTGGCGTTAGCTGGAACAATACTCCTTTTACCCTAACTTGGCCCAGATTTTTTTGTCCTATCGCAGCTTTTTTCACATAGCTTAAATACAGAATAAGACAATGCTGTGGATCTTATTATTTCCACACCACCTCTTCGTGACAAGCATCCCAGTCTAGTGCTAATCTCCCCTTACAAGTCAGTATTCAAGGTGAAGAGATGGCGGTTTTAGGCCAAGTTAGAGTAAAAAGGGTATAGAGTTGTTCCGGGCAAGAGAGGGTTAACGTTCCACATGCATAAAAGGTACATGAGAATGAAAACCTGACACTAATAAACCATAGTCTTTTCACCTTAATTTGTCCGGGATTTTCGTCCTTTTGCAACTATTTCACGCGTCTTGTGGCAGAAAAAAAAATATATATACGGCTACACATCCTTTTCATATAGCATTTGTTCGTAACCAAAAAACTCTGATCTCCTGTTGGAACTTTGCATTAAAGATGGAAAGAGTGCAATTTTAAGCCCAGTGAGTGAAACGGCTATAATAAGGGAGAGATATTACAGAAGCCCACGAGTTTACCTTTTCAAGCACGACGATGCATTTCCCCGTATTCCTGATAATCACACGATTTCATTCAGCTTTTCATTTATTCCTTCTGTCACTGTGGCTGCTGGAGACTGACTTGGCATTCCTTTCTGTCATGGCACTGATATAACCGGCTGCTCCGCTACCCTTACCTCCTTCCCTATCCACCCAAGAGGACGATAGTGGACTGCAGGACAAGTTCACAGCCTGCAGTCCACAGGGTTCACGTTCCTCATAAGCCTGAGATTACAAAAACAACTTCAGTACGATTACGTCCATTTGTACTTTATCCTTGCCATACGAACACACGATCTTACTCAGCTAGGCGGAGACCTCTCGCAGTATAAGGGTTGGAAGGAAAATCTCGAGAAGGAATTTAGGGAGAAATGAAAATTGAAGAATGGACTCGAAGCAAATAAAACTTACATTTACCACACTAACTGAAGTCTCCTGTGTGTGTGTGTGTGTGTGTGTGTGTGTGTGTGTGTGTGTGTGTGTGTGTGTGCGCTGAAAGACGAGGAATGTCAGCCAATATCGATAAAACCAATCAGAGACCAAGTGCCCATTTAGGTTTATTGGACAGTGAGTGACGAATTTATTTTCACTACCATAATATTACTGGTAGGCCAACCTTATTCTAGTTACCGACAGACGATTTTACTCGGGCGAGGGAATGAACATCCCTATAGGGTTAAATCCTACACTACATCAACCCATGTGGGAACGGGAAAGTTAAATGAAGTGTCTAATGGTATGTTGTGATTTGACAGATGTGGCAGGACATTGAGATGGTACTGCTGGGTGACATCAAGCAGTCCTCTCCCCACCCGCACCAGTCCCCTTCCTCACAACCCCACCACGTCAGTCCCACTCCATCCACGAACCCCACAGGAGCGACAACTGCTGGAGCGTCACATTACTCAGGTGATATCAAACCCTTATCCACGTTCACATATCCACCCCAACTCTCGCAGCCTCACCAACCCAGACCAACCTCACAGATCGGATCAACCCCACACACTGAATCCAACTCCCCAGTGCCTAGTTCCAGTTCCGCCCGACTCCCAAATCCCCCAGGACCCCCATCAGGGCCACCGTATTACTCCCCCAGGATTATTGATGAGGCGGAGTGGCGAGTGAAGACAGAGTTTGTGGAACCGACGTCCACTGAGGGCAACTGGGAATATCGGGACAGTGCCTACTGGGGTGAGTACTGGTCTGCTTCGGTGCTCCAGTGCCCCTACTACCCAGCCACACCCCCGTACCCCCCAGACCCCCACCCTGCCCTGCTACCGCCACATCTTCGACCACCACAGACGTCATCCAACACATCCACTTCGATTCTGACGCCACCTTCGTCGCCATCGGTTTTAGGCAGCCACATGGGGGCCTCCGGGGGATGCCTGCCCCCGTCTTATGCCCAGCCCACCCCGCCTTGCCCCCAGGAGCCCGCTAAGCCCAAGTCCAGGCGAAGGCGTACCTGGTCTCAACGCAAATCAGTAGTACACTGCTGCACGGTGGGCGGGTGCAGTAAAACCTACGCCAAGTCGTCGCACCTGAAGGCACACATGCGCACACACACGGGTGAGAAGCCGTACACGTGTGACTGGCGCGGCTGTGGGTGGCGATTTGCACGGTCGGACGAACTGACCCGACATTACCGTAAACACACTGGTGACCGACCCTTCCAGTGCCGACTGTGTGAGCGTGCATTCTCTCGCTCCGACCACCTCACGCTACACATGAAGCGACACCTACCACTTTGATCGTACGACCTTTTGAGGTCATACTTGTTCTTGTAACTTACTTCACGAGGCAACATCTCCATTCTGACAGCCTCACACTTCACATGAACACACACACACACACACCTTCCCTTCTTTCTACAGCCCATTCTTCAAGAGAGAAGGAAGAAATGAAGACACGAATCCTATATGTCACGATACACAAGAGGTTTTGGGTCACAACTAAAAACAAATCATTAACCCTTCACTCCGATGACGAATTATTTTAAATCAAGCTAACAGGATGATTATATTCAATGATCTTACTTCCCCTCCCACCCCAAAAAAAATGAAGGTACTAAAAAAAAAAAAAAAAAAAGCAAAGACCGTATTTAGCGCCTCAAGTTCTAAAATTCCTGTAAGTTGAATAAAATCGTCTGGAAATTGCATGAACAAACTTTTAAAATGTCATTGGACTGAAAGAGTTAAGTTCACGGGAGCCTTCTAAACCCACGAGACTTAAGCCGCCTAAATAACACTTAATCTAACCTTTAAGCCGGATATTAGTAACATATTCCAATTTTATACCTTTTTTATACTACAATAAATTTAATGGTAATATTCTGTAGTTATTTTTATTTTCCTTCATGCGTTTTTTTTTTTAGTGTTCAATCTTAGGCCATTAAACTTATTTATTTACTGATGATAAACAATAACAACAATAATAATAATAATATAATACTTATGAACTGCTCTTCACCCAAAGGCGTCATATAATTAATTCTATGGTACTTATTTATTGATAAATAATAATAATCATAATAATACTAATAATAATAAAATAATAATAATAATAATAATAATACTTAAACATTTATCTTCACCCAAATGTTATTCTTGCTGGTATCACACTACTCTCAGGTTAAAGATCGCCTGGAGAAATCTAACGCGTACCGTATAGAAAAAGCAATATAAACTAAAATAAAAGACGATCTGGCACTGCAGGGATTACTGGATACCGCTTGAACCACTACACCACACAAGGCCTTCCATCCATCCATCATCCAATCCTTTGCTGCCCCATGAGAAGCGTAGGAACCCGGGACTAGGCATGCTGGTCCTGACATTTAAGATGAGAGTGAAAGGCCTCCTAACATGAATAAAATCGTCAAGGAGCGACAATCACATAAACATCATCGTCCTGACGTTAGCGTTGTAACCTCACCAGAAAGCCTCCTGTGCTGAATATGACTGATGTGGCAACTTCAAAAAAATCATCGTAGTGAAGCGGTCAATAGTTTTAGCATCTTTACTACATAAGACCATTCCCATATAAACTGACAAGAACCAGCATCTCATCGTCCTGAAAAGCCCATCCCACACGTCATCGTCCTCAAAAGCCTCTCATCCCACACGTCATCGTCCTGAAAAGCCCCTCATCCCACACATCATCGTCCTGAAAAAACCCTCATCCCACACGTCATCGTCCTGAAAAGCCTCTCATCCCACACGTCATCGTCCTCAAAAGCCCCTCATCCCACACGTCATCGTCCTGAAAAGCCCATCTCACACATCATCGTCCTGAAAAGCCCCTCATCCCACACGTCATCGTCCTGAAAAGCCCCTCATCCCACACATCATCGTCCTGAAAAGCCCCTCATCCCACACATCATCGTCCTGAAAAGCCCCTCATCCCACACCTCATCGTCCTGAAAAGCCCCTCATCCCACACATCATCGTCCTGAAAAGCCCCTCATCCCACACATCATCGTCCTGAAAAGCCCCTCCTCCCACACCTCATCGTCCTGAAAAGCCCCTCATCCCACACATCATCGTCCTGAAAAGCCCCTCATCCCACACCTCATCGTCCTGAAAAGCCCCTCATCCCACACATCATCGTCCTGAAAAGCCCCTCCTCCCACACGTCATCGTCCTGAAAAGCCCCTCCTCCCACACGTCATCGTCCTGAAAAGCCCCTCCTCCCACATCTCATCGTCCTCAAAAGCCCCTCATCCCACACATCATCGTCCTCAAAAGCCCCTCATCCCACACGTCATCGTCCTCAAAAGCCCCTCATCCCACACGTCATCGTCCTGAAAAGCCCCTCATCCCACACGTCATCGTCCTGAAAAGCCCCTCATCCCACACGTCATCGTCCTCAAAAGCCCCTCATCCCACACATCATCGTCCTCAAAAGCCCCTCATCCCACACGTCATCGTCCTCAAAAGCCCCTCATCCCACACATCATCGTCCTGAAAAGCCCTTCATCCCACACGTCATCGTCCTGAAAAGCCCTTCATCCCACACATCATCGTCCTGAAAAGCCCTTCATCCCACACGTCATCGTCCTCAAAAGCCCCTCATCCCACACGTCATCGTCCTCAAAAGCCCCTCATCCCACACGTCATCGTCCTGAAAAGCCCTTCATCCCACACATCATCGTCCTGAAAAGCCCCTCATCCCACACGTCATCGTCCTGAAAAGCCCCTCATCCCACACATCATCGTCCTCAAAAGCCCCTCATCCCACACATCATCGTCCTCAAAAGCCCCTCATCCCACAAGAAAACGCATTGGTACTCTGGATGAGGGAGGAGGAAATTAAGGTACAGGAGTAATGAAGTAAATTGTGTAAGCATAGTTACTGAGGAGGCACAAAATCATCAAAATCGCCTGGCATTCTTTTAAGGGTCACCCCTCACGATGCAGCGTTTGGCAAGACACGGATATTCTTCAGTATGATCACTACGAACTAAGTGGGGTTCTCAACTTCTCAATTTCTCGTATCAATCTTTTACAATTCGCCTGAAGGCACTAAAAAATAAAAATCATATCAGTAACTGCACTATTTAGCTAATTTTTGAATAAGTTTTGGCATCTGCTGTTAATAAATTGATCAAACTTTTACAATGCATTATTATCTAGGTTATTTTATCTCTTTAACTTGAAAAATTAAGGTAAATGTGACTGAAACCTAAAGAGACATTTATGCTCCTTAGATTCCCGACTTGAAATATTCTGACGTAATAACGGACCAATCAGACGCCACCCCGGATCCCTCTCCACCAATGAGAGGCCAGGAAGGGCGGAGCTTGCTACCCGACGGGCCAATCATGAGAGAGAGAGAGAGAGAGAGAGAGAGAGAGAGAGAGAGAGAGAGAAGCTGCAAAGGGACAAATTCTCCGTCTGTAGTTCTTTCATTTTAACTAGACAGATTTCCGTCCTTTTGCAGCATGTTTCTCGTGTTTCAGAGTAATTCTATACTACGGTTGTGATTCACTTCCACGGCACTTCTTCGTGACTAGCACCATGTTGGTGATGCGTATAGTTAACCAACTCCATCAAAGGATGAAGAGGTATTAGATGATTATGACGATTATATATCATGATGGTGGTGACAGTGATAATAATGTTGATGATGATGATGGTGATGGTGGTAATGATATAATGATGATGATAATGATGATGGTGGTGGTGGTGGTGGTGGTGGTCGTGTGATGGTGGTGGTGGTGTGATGGTGGTGGTGGTGTGATGATGGTGGTGATGTGGTGTGGCGGTAGTGATGTTGGTGCACCTCAAAATTCTCTTGTATGCTAATTATACTGTAGCGTTTAATATATCTTAGATGCAGGGATACATGGTTAGATTAATTTCTAACGAAGAGAGAGAGAGAGAGAGTACGGAAAATACAGGGTGTTACTTAAATATCGCTCCACTCGAAACCCTTGGTGGTATGTTACGGGGATGGCTCAGTCTCCTGGTGTGGGCAAGGATGGATATGGGAGTAGGAAATGAATAAATGAGGCAGGGTACTCTGATAAGGTAGGCTGTGGTGTGGCAATGGTAGTAGGAAATGAATAAATGATGCAGGGTAGACTGATAGGGTAGGCTGTGGTGTGGCAGTGAGTAGGAAATGAATAAATGATGCAGGGTAGACTGATAAGGTAGGCTGTGGTGTGGCAGTGAGTAGGAAATGAATAAATGATGCAGGGTAGACTGATAAGGTAGGCTGTGGTGTGGCAGTGGGAGTAGGAAATGAATAAATGATGCAGGGTAGACTGATAAGCTGGACTGTGATGTACTAATGGGAATAAGAAATGAATAAATAATGCTAGATAGATACTGACAAGGTAGACAGGAAGAAAATACGTTGACATGACCGAGGTACGATGTGATTTGTCGATTTGAAATTTGAACCGCTTTTGTTACTGAAAATTTTCTGACTGAGAATTCCGTAACACCTCTTTCGTTACTGTTTATTCTGTAGACTACAAGGAGTGTTAGATACGAATTAATGTAGATATTCAAATCTGTGCGTGCTGGGTGCCATATATTTCTGCACATAGCGAAATAACACAATCTGTATAAGTTAGAGGTTCTTTGGTTAGACTAATTTGTAAAAACATTTCCGACCACATAAGTTACATCAAATCAGCCCACACAGGACCAAGAACAATAAAATGCTGATGAAAATAGAAATGTCGAAAGAGCAGTCCATAAATATTACACGCCATAAACCATGAATTTGAATAACTTTCGAATTAAAGTTAGGTGAGTTAGGGGATTTGATACTTTTCACTAGTACACTTAATTTCATAAGGTATCCCCCATGATGAATAATGTCGCCTGGAAGTAACAGGGAAGTGAAAAACAATGTCCTCGGCCTGTGTGGGCAAATATAGATAAAACTCAAGCGGCTTACCTCCATGTCACGGTATTCCCCATGTATCTTGTACCATTTTTGCGAGACCTGAAGGATGTATGATCTTGTGGCCACATAGTCTTAAGAAGCACCATTAGCTTTACAAACTTTCCACCACAGCGCTGGAAATACGAGGCAGGAACAACTGCAATATTTGAAAGATCACAACTCACGATCACCACAAACGTTGACAAAAACTGCAATGGCGTGGTTGGCCAGTTGCGTTTGAGTATAAACAAATTTTTGTTCTTTTTATTTTTCTGTGATCTGTATGGCGTAGAAGGTTCTTAAGCCCTAAATTGTTACTTTTATGCAATGCACCTCAACTTGTCCTTTTTTCTGTAAATTGATTATTTTTCTAACCTGTTACGAGTCAAACTGAAAGAGCATAATCGGTTTCACAAGGAAGAGAGCGTCTTGTGTACCCTATTGTCTTAGCCACTGATAACGCACTTCGTAGTATAGCAAAAATGCATTTTCAGCCGCACCACTAAGTTTTCAAGTCAGATTTTGAGTGTTCCTTCAAACGTAGCCACCGCATCCATACTTTTAATCACGAGTAACATGTTCATTCGCGTAATGTTGCTTTAGTTCTTTAACTGAATCTAGATGCATGGGATCAGATATTATCGTGTTTGGTCCGGGGAGATATGCTGTAGATGGTATCGCTACTATTCCGCGGAGGGGGGGGGGGGAGCACAAAACCAAAGGGCTGGGAACCACTGCTCTAGTGTCCTCAGTCGACAATATGCTAATTACCGCACTTGACGCCTTGGGATGCACTACTGATTCACCACTACTACCCACTTAATTTGTTCGTTGTTTCCTAGTCTGGACGGGAAACAAACAACACACACGATTTGGAGTTTGCAGGCTGCTGACAGTTCCCGGGTGTTTGCGATTTATTTTGTGTATGGTACATTCCATCGTCTTGTGTATGTAGTGTAGTTTTAACATCTGGCGGCATCGGCATAATTGGCCTGTTCAACCAAGTGCCTAGTTTAAACGTCGCGCAATTACTTCCCCATCCCCCAAAAGAATTGATATGGACTGCAAGAAGAGGGCAACGTCAGCCTGCATACCACCGGGTTCACGATTCAGATGAACCTGGGGCGACAGCAACAATGAGCACTCAGAGGGCATACCTCCGCCAAAGCCATTCTAAACTGATTTATAAACCAACTTCGTCGAAAGTAATTAATTCTACGGTTTCCCTTTGCCTTCATTACAAAATCACAGATGTTACACCTCCGGTACCGCCAATACATATATTATTTATTCTTGCATCCAGATCCAGACCCACCACAAAATCTGAACAACTCATCCTTGACCCACTGCCCACCTGTCCACCAGATTTCATTTAAATCTGATAACAACTTCGTGATATCTTCCCCACAGACAGATGGATAGACATCGATTTCAATAAGGATAGCATCAGTAGCAGAACATATTCAAAGTTAGGTTGCACTAACTTCTTGGTACTTGATCTGCGACTTTTTTTTGCGTTTTACACGTTGACATTACGTCATATGTTACTTCCACCGTTTTCCATCCATCCATCATCCAATCCTATGTTGTCCCATGAGGAGCTGAGCAGCCCGGGGATAGGCAAGATGGTCCTGACATTTAAGATGAGACAATATCATACATGAGGATGGTATAAGCCAAGTGTAATGCGCAGAATAAATCACTGGGGAAGAGATATTACGAAATTCCCAGTCAGCTAGGCCTACAATACCACCTATTTAAACAACTTTCCTATTTTACGTGTTGGTTAAGTGGCTGGGGATGTGGTCTGCTGTCCAAAGGGAAGTCAGTTCATTCCCAGGATGGTACAGGACAGTATGACTTGAATTTCCTTAGAAGAGAACTGTGTCTGTCTATTGCCGGACGCCTTAATCCCATAAGGGTGGCCACAAATGAGTCACCTCCATGTCGCCGTCCCTTGCCATTTCACTGCCTTCCCCCAGCTTACACCCCCCTTTCTCGTATACCTCTCTCATCCTCGGTCTCCCCCTCCCTCTCCCCCCCCCTCCACCTCACACACATCTCTACTCCATCCCTCCATCTCATTCTTGGTGTCCCCCTCCCTCTCCCGCACTCCACCTGACTCACATACACCCTCCTAGTTAGTCTCTCTCTCCATCCTTTCCACATAGCTAAACCACCAAAAAAAAATATATATATAAAAAATAATGCTTTCCTATCAGACCCATCAACATGTCGTATAAAAATTTCATGTATATCTTTAAACCAGTTTAAGAGAGCCCTGGCATGTATACAGTATGGACAGTGGGTATTAGTGACAAAGTGGTGATATGTAAAGGTGTGTCATATAGGACTGCTGGGCCTCAAGAATAGGCTACCAAGTCCATCCATGGATTTAAAAAAAAAAAAAAAAAAGTTGAGGTTAGAGTTAAGAAGATTGACAAAGACCTGGGATGAGGCCATAGAGTGTGGCTTCAGATACGGGACTGAAGAGGGAGGCTGCCAGAGATCTAGCAGCGTGAAGAGCCATCATTAGGTGACTAAAGCCAACGCATGCAAGTATGCTGGAGCCATTATAAACAATACAAATGATACGAGTTAAGCTTTTCATTCAAGTGATGTACTACACTTTATTCTTATGATATCCAAATTTATTCTGCTATGGAAAGGCCTGATGTAGTGAAGTGCTCAGTGGAGGTTGTATCTGTCCCTGCCAGTTTGAAAGTGTCTCTAAAATTTAATTAAACTGTCTGGGGACTGAAAGAATAAACTGAAAAAGATCTCACTCTCCTCTGGATTAAGAACTATGATAACAAAAACCATGTTGATTTTGAAAAGGGTTACGGAAGATAATTATCAAATTAATTACTTAAAACTTACACCATCCACTCACTCGTTATTGTGCTACCCTCAGGTGACACTACACTGAGTGACAAGGTAAATAGTTTCCTGTAATCAAGGAAACCAGTTATAGTACTAATCAGGGGGTAACTATGAAACCGGAAAATGCCTGATGGTTTAGTAGATTAGGGAGTTACAAGTGGATGCATCCCATGAGGGTTTACATTCAAGGGATAGTTAGGGTTTACTCATCTATCCATCCATCATCCAATCCTATGTCGCCCCATAAACAGTGTAGCAACCCAGAGCTAAGCAAGCTGGTCCTGACATTTATTGATAGCATCCCTATGTGTCAAGTGGGGTTGGTGGAGGATTAGTGCCCCTCCCTGTAAAACAATTAACTCTAAGCCCTTGGCCACCCCGTTTGGGATACATGGCGTCTGGCAATGAATGAATGAATGAATAATGTCTCCCTCTGTCTGTACTCCCTCTGTCTGTATTCCCTACTTCCGACGATCTCCAGTTTTTCAAACGCAGTGTGTCCAGGCATCGCAAAATGAACAGATCTTGAGTTTGGCTCTCTTTTATTTTGTTTTTTTTCTTGGAAGGAACTGTTTTGTGGGCCCAGCCTTTGGTTCCTTCTTCCTCGCATAAAAAAAAAAAAAAACACTCAGGGACAATTGAGGCTGGGCACCCTCTCTTTAAACAGCAGAACTCATTAACCTAGCCAAGGGTCCCTACACTAAATAACGGTTGACAGACAGATGCAGTTCTTACAATCACATCATCACATGTCTTTGTGTCCAAAATGTCATCAAAAGTTAGTAGGGTGATTCAGCTCTTAGGTCAATCCATCTCTTTTTATTATGTATCCAATAACCTAACTCGGCCTCACGTCACACAATTTAACCTTATATAACCTAATTTATTCTAATCTAACCAAGTCTAACCTAACCTACTCTAATCAAAACAACTTAGGGATGGATGATTTTGGGGGGTCAGGTTTATCTGTTACTCCCCTGATCTACCAATGCTCACAGTAAATATTCAATGAACCAAACATTTAATGATGAAATGCTTCCTTGTACGGAAATCCCCATACTGACATTGGCTTTTGTACAGCTAATGTTTTCTATGAACAAAACCTAGTGCTAAAACCAGCCTATTACTTCTCAACAGTTGCTGGAAAATTATTATGAAGAAAGAAATGTGATATCTGTAACGAGATGTGTACCAATCTGAGAGTCTCGGCTTGGGCTTTGACTCAATATACTTGTGGCTGAATGTCTCCTTCCTAAAAATAATGACTGAATGGCTACGTAGTTAACAAGTTGTAGCCACACTTCACTCCTATGGTACAGCAGTATCTTTCAGGATTCATGGCAGACATCCATTTACCACATAAACAGTAAACAAACAAGAAAAACAAGAAACAGCAGGTTTGGGCACCTACTTTAAATTTATACAAACTTAAGACATATGTGAAGCTCAGAATTTTGAGAAGGTTGAGTGTAGTGAAGCAAACCATGTATACAGGTATCTGTATACTACAGAAATGTATTTACTGTATAAACTGTATCACAAAACCAAGATACTTCTGGTTTGTATGGTAAATAACAACCTGCATATAATCTCGTGTAGTAAACTGAAAACAAAATAATAATACAGACATTACACACAATAAGTACAGTAATGGAAAAACAACAGTAGAACAAGAATGCACATATCTATTTAATATCTAAGTTGCACATTTGCCATAACTCAAAACTGACAAAACTGCAAACACACACACACACATACGCATACACACTGTTCTTCACTTACCATTCAAATCACATGTATAAGAATTTCCTTACATTACCATCATTAATATCTCTTTCCCCACCAAAGGATGTAGGATACAGAGTGTAAAAAAAAATTAAAATGAAATAAATAAATATACACAATAAATAAAATGCACACACAGCAGTAACTGAGCCCAAGGAAATCATACTGGCAAATTACCATCTCAAATTACATGTCTTCAATTAAACACAAACAGATAACTAAGGGAAACATAACAAGTCCATATCCATTATATTTGTCTCAGTATCATATGAAGCTCTAAAAAAATAAATAGATAAATAAATAAATAAAAATAACTTCATCTGCTTAATGCTAATCAAGAGTAAATCTGTTCACCATGGAGTGTTTTTGTTATATGCTGATGTGTTCTGTTCCAAGATATAACAACTTCTTCCATACAACTCAGGGATGTGTGAGGCTGGTCAGCATTGCCTTAAACAGTTGGAACAAGAGGCCTACCTACACTTTTGATGAGGCAAGAAGGACTGGATGACAGACAGACAAAGATGGATATCCAGACAGACTGATTTACATTCCAATGTTACTGAAAGATTTGGGAAAACTTGCAAATAACCCTTGTAGACAATAAAGGAACTTTATTAGGTAATCTTCTAGTAATTACTCTGGATATGATGGAAAAAAATATAAAAAAGGTGACACATATCAAGGATTTATCTGTCTATCTATCTACCTACTGCCAGACACCTTAATCCCATAAGGGGTGGCCACAAAGAAATTGCCTGCATGTCATCCTGTCCCCCTCCATTTCCCTGTCCTTCCCCCAGTTTACACCCCCCTTCTCATACTTGTTACAATCTTCGAAATGCTACACAATTTCATATGGCTTAGGAAAGCCTCTCATGGCAGGGAGGGAAAGGAGAAATAAACATCTATCTATCTATCTATTGCCAGACACCTCAATCCCGTTTGGGGTGGCCACAAACAAATCGCCTCCACATCACCCTGTCCCCCGCCATTTCACTGCCCCACACCCAACTCACCCCCCCCCTTTCTCATACTTCTTATAATCCTGGAAATGCTCACAATGTTATACAGCTTAGTAATGCCCCTTATGGCAGGGAGGGAAAGAAGCAATAAACATGAACCCTTTATATACTGAGGTAGATTTGATTTTATTCCATTATCACAATACCTTATACACATCTAGAAAGACCAAACATGGAAGAATTTAGATGACAATTATGTAACCTGTGTGTGTGTGTGTGTGTGTGTGTGTGTGTGTGTGTGTGTGTGTGTGTGTGTGTGTGTGTGTGTGTGAGAGAGAGAGAGAGAGAGAGAGAGAGAAAGAATAATAATAATAATAAGTATAAATTAACAATAATAATAATTCATTTAGTCATTCATAACAATAATAATAATAATAATAATAATAATAACAACAACAATAATACAAAACTAAAATATCCCTTCTGCATATTATAATCTACCAACAAGTTTTTAATAATCTGTTCTAAAACTAAAACTAAAATTATATAGCAAGAAAAAATTAACAAAGCCATGAACATCTCTACAAAAACAATTTCCAGTCTTAAACTTGCACATGGATCACTATTAATTTATTTTTCTAAATTACATCTCTTCATTTTTTCATTCACTTCCTTTATGAACTGATCTGTGCTTCTTCATTGTGATAAGCTCAGTAAACCTCTTCCCACACTCTGGACACTCATGTGGCTTCTCACCTGTATGAATCAATCTGTGTCTCTTCATATTGCCAAGCTGATTAAACCTCTTCCCACACTCTGGACACTCATGTGGCTTCTCACCTGTATGAATCAATCTGTGTTTCTTCATACTACCAATCACAGTAAACCTCTTCCCACACTCTGGACACTCATGTGGCTTCTCACCTGTATGAATCAATCTGTGTTTCTTCATACTGCCAAGCTGAATAAACCTCTTCCCACACTCTGGACACTCATGTGGCTTCTCACCTGTATGAATCAATCTGTGTTTCTTCATACTGTCAAGCCAATTAAACCTCTTCCCACACTCTGGACACTCATGTGGCTTCTCACCTGTATGAATCAATCTGTGTGTCTTCATATTGTCAAGCCATTTAAACCTCTTCCCACACTCTGGACACTCATGTGGCTTCTCACCTGTATGAATCAATCTGTGTGTCTTCATACTGCCAAGCTGATTAAACCTCTTCCCACACTCTGGACACTCATGTGGCTTCTCACCTGTATGAATCAATCTGTGTGTCTTCATATTACCAAGCTGATTAAACCTCTTCCCACACTCTGGACACTCATATGGCTTCTCACCTGTATGAATCAATCTGTGTGTCTTCATATGGCCAAGCCAATTAAACCTCTTCCCATACTCTGGACACTCATGTGGCTTCTCACCTGTATGAATCAATATGTGTCTCTTCATATCACCAAGCTGATTAAACCTCTTCCCACACTCTGGACACTCATGTGGCTTCTCACCTGTATGAATCAATCTGTGTGTCTTCATATCACCAAGCTGATTAAACCTCTTCCCACACTCTGGACACTCATGTGGCTTCTCACCTGTATGCATCAATCTGTGTTCCTTCAAATGATCAACTCTTTTAAAACATTCACCACAGTCCAAGCTCTCACATTCTCCCACTGAATGACTCTCACTGATTTTTTCATCACAAGCACCACTAAAATCACTACTTATCTTTGTGCTAATATTCACTTCTTTCTGAATTACTGCCATTGGTTCAGACACTGGTTCACTGTGACATCCTTCCTTCACATTACCTTTAACACTGTCTACTCTCACTGGATGTGATTCAGCTGAGATTTGAGTGAGTGTGGTGGTTGGTGGCTGTGAGGACTGCGGCTGTTTGTTCATTGTACCTGTGAAAGAGCATGATAGTGTATTAGGTTCATGTAAATTACAAGGGTTTATCAGCAATTAAATAAAAGAAAAATTAATGAAGATTTTGAGAGAGAGAGAGAGAGAGAGAGAGATGCATGAGGCTGGTCACTCTCATCTTAAATGTCAGGACCAACTTGCCTGGCCCAGGGCTACTACGCTCCTCATGGGGCAACATAAGATTAGAGGATGATGATGATGATGACATGCAAGTGAAATGCTGACACCACAGATGATATAAGTAAGCCTGGATATTAGCGTTAACTCACCATGTGCAGTAGTGGTTGTTGGGTACCACTTAGACGATGCCCTTGACAACCCCAAATCCTGTCCGTAGTCGTCTCCGTACCACACCATCAACTCCGCCCCTCTGTCAAAATCAATCACATAAGTTTGTACTGTCTTACTGCATTACTTATAAAGGCTCCAGCATGCTTGCATGCATCGGCCTTGGCCACTTAATGGCAGCTCTCCAGCAGCGTCCATATTGTCCCCCATTCCTGAGGTCACACTCTACGACCTCGTCCCAGGTGTTTTCCGCTCTGCCTCTTGCAACCCTACCCTCGACAAATGCACTTCTCACACAGTACAGTTAATGTCACAGGTTCATGGTAGAGTACAGAGGCTTGACCTATTAGCCTCTGAAAATAAAGAGGAAACACTAAAGTAACATTATAATGTGAGTGCTATGAAGATCCTGTCTTGGGCCACTCAGTAGGATACATGATGACTTAAAGAAGCTCCCTAACTGTTGTCATTTCCTACATAATGTGCCACCCACCCTATCACATACTGTACTTATATAGTGGGTAATTGTGGTGCCCCAATCAGACTGTGACAGTGAAGGTTTATATCCAAGGGGTGGTCGGGGTTATTGGTCACATAATGTCACTTAGGGATGAGTGAGGCTGGTCACTCACATCTTAAATGTCAGGACCAACTAGCCAAGCCCCGGGCTCCTACACTCCTGATGGGGCAACACAGGACTGGATGATGGATGGATGGATGGAAAGAAAACAAATCCACTGAATAATCTTTATCCATTTATCAGCATTCATTGTATCCAACTCCCTAAACCAAAGAGTAATCTGGTGTACTCAATCATTCATGTTCACAAGTGATCCAGATTTCCTCAGTCTATCATGACCTCTGTCTTTCATATGCAATGTGTCCAGGCATCTTTCAGTGCATAGATCATGAACATGAAAAGCATGAATGCAGAAGTATCAACAGACTGGTCAGTGAAATGAGCCATAAACACATTCACTGACCATTAGAGCCACTGAAAGTTTCACCTCCATCCCACACACTTACATAATAACAAATTTTGTTCTGAAAGGCTTTGCATATTTTTGCATGTCAGCCTTGTTCATCTGCGGTCAGCTCCATGCTATACAGTCTCCAGCAGCATCTCAGTATATCTCCTAACTCTGAAGTCATATTGTAGGATCTCATTCCCAATTTACTTTGGTCTTTCTCTTGATGCCCTACCCCACACATTTATACAATCTTCATCCCTTACTCTCTCCACCTGTCCAAACCACCTCAATCTCCCCCTATGCATCACATCACCTCTGTCTATAATGCCCAGGCAATTTTCCAGCTGCTCATTCACAACTCTGCCATTTGTATACTCAATTTTTTTTTCATAGAGGCGAAGATGCACTTATTGATGATGATTAGCTGAATGCAATATGTCCGAATAACACTGTTGTATTCAAGTTAGTCAGTAAGTTTCGATTTGCAATACAACAATGTTATTCTGACAAGTTGCATTCAGCCAATCATCATCAACCTGCCAAGTGCATCTTCACCTCGATAAAGAAAGCTGAGTGTAGTTCTGTCCTTCACACCTATCACACTGTACCTGTTAATATCCTTGACAGTCCTGTAATAAATCTGTCCCTTGTACTGGAAGGCACCCAAGTTCATCTCGGCATCATTGCGTGGACAGTTGACGTAGCGCATCCAGTTGCTGACACTGGCATCAACGGCGTCAACACAACACCGACCCTCACCCATACCTCGCAGCTGAAAATATAATGATAAAATAGTAACTGTCAGATCAGTATTATTCAGTTCACTCATCATCATCAACAACACACGGCCAACCCTCACCCATACCTTGCAGCTGGAAATAATAATAATGATAATATCACTAACATCATCATCATCATCATCAACACAACACTGACCCTACCCCACACCTCACTGCCAAAAAATACATAAACACATAAGGCTCTGAATTACAACCATGATTCCAAGGGACTGAATGGTGTATGAACGGTTGTATGGTGCGTTTCTCTAGATATTATACTAATAGACTTCCCACTTCAATACTGTATTCTAACAGTGACCCTAAGCCAAACCTTGCATCTGAAAAATAATAAAGGTATATGCCTCTAAAGTGAAGTCAGGATTCCATGGGCTTTAATGGTGTGTAAGTGATTGTGCAGCCCATTTCACTTGGTGTGCTTTTGATATTTACTCCATTTTATATATATATTTTTTCCTAAGTTTCTGGATTCTACCTTATAAAAAAAAAAAAAAGTTTGGATGAGGGTAATGATAGTGGTAGCAGCCAACCCAATAATATCCACCTCAGTCACCATCATCATCGTCATCATCATACTGACCCTTCTTCCTACCTAAAGACAGGGAAAGAAATACAGTAGTCAGAAATGTTTAAAACCAGACCTATCAACAAGTATAGTGAACTGGGCCACATAATCTAACAGTAGTAGCAGACACAGAAAAAGAATGATAAAGGTGAAGGAAGAAGCAGGCAGTAGTAGCAGACACAGAAAAAACTGATAAAGGCAAAGGAAGAAGCAGGCAGTAGTAGCAGACACAGAAAAAACTGATAAAGGCAAAGGAAGAAGCAGGCAGTAGTAGCTAATATAAAAATCCTGCCCAACCAACCTTCCATCCATATCCAGACTCCTTGCCTTCCAGTGGTCCAGTAATGATGCGTCCCTGGTATGGTCCAAACAACAGGCGTGGTGGGAGGTCCGCATTGGTCCACACCCCTAGACCAGCGCCGGGTACTTTGGATGGACAAATGCTCAGCGGCCAGGGAGTGGTCAGGCGTGCGCGGTCACTGACACTGCCATCACGTACCACCTTATGTAGAGTATCACTGTTATCATCATCATCTTCATCATGATCATTCTACTTCCATCTGGCATAAAACACTCTACTTTTTATTATATTCCTGCTAACTCCCTGACACTGACATTACATATCACCTGTTTAGGATATTCTGTTAATCATCATCATCATCATCATCAACACCCTATCTCTCACCAATAGAAGGTGCTGCCCAAGTACTCTACCATCAACCCACCAGACACATCAATTCTGACAACAGGTGATAAATTACACACACACACACACACAAGCATACAGGAATTACCAGCTTGTCAAGAATGAGGGTGAGAGGATGACGTGCACACTCCCCTTCCCACTCCTGGCAGCAGTCCTCACAATCTGATGACACAACAAACATTACCATTATTGTTTACAGTAATATACCATGTTTAACACAGACTACAATGATACCATACACTGAGAAATACTGTACCTAGGATATACTGCTATACTGGTACTCCCCTCTCCATCCCTGGCAGGAGTCCTCACAATCTAATGACAACAAAAATCATTTATCATCTACATTAAACTTACTACGCTTAATAATGGATGTGGTGTTGAAGAGGGATGCCTTCACCTGGTGGCACTAATATAACTATGCAGCTTCCTTATGAGAGAGGGGTGTGTGTGTGCTGGGAGCAGGGCAATGAAATGGCAGGGGACAGGGCAACATGGAGGCGATTTGTTTGTGCCCACCCCTTCGGCGTCTCGCAATAGATAGATAGATAGCTTCCCTACCTGGTTATTAAAACATCCATCATCTCCCACCCTACCATCAAAAAAGAGGGTGGTGGAATGCTGGAAGAGGGAAGCTTTAACCAGCAGTTCCATAGGTTCCTGTCCTCGAACAACAACAACAACAACAACAACAACAACAACAACACAGGATATACCGTCACCTTATACTGGTCATATCTTTTCAAATTATTGTCAGTTATTAAAGGCAACATACTGGTACTCCATTTCCCACCCACTGTACTGTATTGGCATATTATTTTGGCAACCCCACCACCAGGCACTTGTATCACAGTCTCATGCCTCCTACAGCTTCCAGATATGTACAGTACCTGCATTATGCCCCTATGCTTATCACACACTTCTTTTTCCCCTTGTCCTTTGTACAGGGGGATAATTATACCTGACGAAGTTCATATTTCTCACTTATATGAGGTGGAGTGATCTACAGAAAGGTTTTCATTCATTCATTCATTGCCAGACGCCATGTATCCCAGACAGGGTGGCCAAGGGCTTAGAGTTAATTGTTTTACAGGGAGGGGCACTAATCCTCCACCAACCCCACCTGACGTAGGGTACTACTACGATTAAATATTCTTAAAAACATAATACTGTACTATACAGGCATGCACTGCTACTTACCGTACATCAAAATATGAGAGAGAGAGAGAAAGAGAGAGAGAGAGAGAGAGAGAATCTGTGTATATTACGTTACCACACACTTACAAATAAAGTCATCTTCTCTGGGGATCTTCTCCTGCATATACTGCTTGTTCACATGCTTACGTTTGGGGTACCTCCTAAGTGGGACCATAATACCAGGACGAATCTCTGAGCCTGGGGTCTCAGCAAGTGCCCAGGGATTCTCAAAATGGTTGTTTTCACTTGCTTCCTTTTCATCTTCCGTCGAGTCGCTCCAAACCTCCGAGGTGACAGCCATCCCTCTTGATCTTAACTGTCTTTGAGAGGTACTGGCTTCTATGTCAATGGGGAAATTCATGTCCATTTTAAGTCGTTTCTTCAACATACAAATTCTGGGAGACAATTCACTATCTTCAGATGCTGTGTTGCTTCTCTGCTTAGGTGGAATCTGCTGTCTATCCAGGAGAATGTCTTGAGAGCTGCAGCTATCTGACAAGTAATCAGTATTATCTAAATGTGGATTGCTGGATTGTTGAACTGAATTCTGGCCACAGTTCTCCTTTCCCCTCTGTGTTTTATCATCAACATTCATACCCGAGTTCAGACTACCTGTACAATGTTCCTCTGCTTCCTGCATTCTATGATCAGGATCAATAATTATGACAGAATTCTGACTAGAGCTTTCCGTTTCATCAGGTGCATTATCAAGAGAATCAAAATTTATCCCTGAGTTCTGATTACAGTTTTCTTCTACTTCCTGCATTTGATCTAGATTAATATTCATATCAGAGTTTTCAAAACAATTTTCCTCCACTCCATGAATTCTTTCCTCCACTGTCTGCATTCTTTCCTCCACTGTCTGCATTCTTTCATCAACTCTCTGCATTCTATCATCAGTATCAATGCCTACAACAGCTCTTCGAGTACAATTTTTCAGGACATCATCACAACCTTCTATTTTAGCCACTCCACTCCCCAAACTATTCCTCTCCTGGCCACTTTCAACTGATATCCCCACTGGCAATGTCGCATCCAGTTCTTGATTCTTCTGACTGGCTGCTGAGAAGGTGCATGGTGGAGAGGTTATATCTGCTTTGGGTTTGTCTTGGGCATGGGTACTTAAAATTTCACCCAGCCATGACCGCTGTATCTCTGGCAGTGAACTCTGCTGACACACATCCATCGTCAGTTTGTCTATCACAGGCTCCTGAGCATTGCTAATCATTGGATGTAACTCACAGCTGCCTGGTGCTGAATCTCTAGCAGGTGGGATGCAATCTGCAGATACAACTGGGCACTGTGTCAATTTATCCTCTGTCTCTTTTGGGATTGCACTTTCAGAATTCTTTGTTACACTGAGAGACTGTGTTTCTGTATAATCATCTATGCAAATACACTCAACTGCTTTCTTTGAATTATTGCCATCAACAGATGTAGGTGGACTTTGTGGTGACTTATTATACTGGCTCATGTGCTTGACTGCTCCCCTAGAATTACATGAGTTCTCAGCTGCATAATGACAATGTCTTTCTTCATTTGTAGGGAGACATTCCACCGATACTTCTGAAACACAGTTATCTTCATCTGTGCACTGTGGTAATTTATCATGTCCACTCTTACTTTCTACATTACAAATGGTTTTAGATGGAGGTAAACACTGTACAGCTTCACTTTGTACACCACAATGACCAGTTGCTTCTAAACTATCAGTACTCTTGTCTTCACCTGTGATCAGACTCTGTGTTACCTCAAAATTAGTCTGATCTTTATGCTGCACACCCAAATTTACAGTGTTTCCAGCTCCATGTGTACACTGCATTGCTTTCTCACTTTTCAAACCCTGATCAAGTGGAATTTCATCTGGATTACTAATATCTTCAGTTACTGGTAATGGTAAGCACTGAGTTGTCTTACCATTAACTTCATTCTTGTAGTGATCAGCTTCTAAGTTATTTCTCTTCTCAGTTAGAGGTTGACACTGGACTGCCTTCTCATCTTTTACTCCTTGGGAATCAGCTGCTGTTTCTGGATCAGTATTAATTCCTGTTACTGATAAGCAATGTGTTCGTTTATCAATACTTTCCTTCTTGTACTGGGGACCATCTATGTTATTTCTCTGTTGAGCCAAGGGTACATACTGTTTATCTTTCTCATCTTTTATATCCTGGTGATCTATTTCCCTGAGGTTACTTGCACTGTCAGCTGTTGGTGACTGTGTTTTAATATCACTCTTATACTGTGCACCAACTGAATTACAAGTGTCCTCATTTCTGGCACCATGATTATTGGCTATTTCTTTGAGATTACTGGTACTGGCACTTACTGGTAGGCTTTCTGCTACTGTTTCATCACTTTTGTACGGTGCACCAACTGAATTACCAGTACAAGTGTTCTTATCTTTGGCATCAACTAAATTAATTGTGCTGTCATCTTTGGCACCCTGACACTGAGCAGTTTCCCTGGCATTATTTGTACTGAGTGCTACAGGTAAGCACTGTGTTGTCTTGTCATTATCACTCTTGTAGTGTGCAACAGATGAATTACTAGTGCCTTTATTTTTTACATTCTGAGAATGAGCTGTTTCCCTAACATTACTTGCACAATCAGGTATCAGTAGGCTTTGAATTGTCTTATTACCAGTATTTTCAGCTTTTACAACTGGTTCAAGAGCAATTTCTCTGTGAATATTTGTAGCATCCTTTATCTGTTGACTTTGTGTTGTAGTGTCATCATTTATATTTTCAGTCTGCATAGCCTGTTCATGGGCAGTATCTTGCTTATTACTCACACCATCAGTTACTTGCTCAGGAGCACTGTCTCTGTCAGTACTCATGCCATCTGCCATTGCCTTGCTTTGTGATGCCTTGTCACTGCCACTGTGACTCTGTACTGCACCAACTGCTAACTGTTTATGGCCTGTTTCTCTGCCTTTACTCAAACCATCTGTCACCTTCATGCTTTGTGCCACCATGTCACTGTCACTGTGACTCTGCAAAGCACCGTCTCCCAACTGATTATGAGTTTCTCTGTCACTAGTTATACCATCAGTTACCTGTTTATGAGTTATTTCTCTGTCAGTACTCATACCATCATTTACTGTCATGCTTTGTGTCACCTTGTCACTGTTATTGTTACTCTGCACTCCACCCACTGCCATTTGCCCATGTCCTGGTACCTCTCCTGCCTGCCTTGCTGATGAATCCACACCAGGAGTTTCTGACCGGCACAGCCCTGTTGGCACAATCTGATGGAAAGACAGGGAAGGGTTTATTTGTAACACCATTTTTCAACTTGGTAATCAATGGAACAACTTTATCACACAGGTTCCTTAGCCTTTATCATTCTTTTTCTGTGCCTGCCCTCCTCTCTTCCTATTTCTTCCATCTTTCCTGTCACTTCTTAATGCTTTTCTTTCCTTTACAGGTGGCTTTACATTGAGTGACAAGCCAAAGGCTTCCTGTAAGCCAAGAAACCATTTACAGGCTGGGTGGTAACCATATAATCAAACCATATGTGCTCCCTACGTGTCAACAAGTGGCCTGGTGGAGGGTTAGTGCCCCTCCCTGTAAAATAAATAACTCAAAGTCAAATGGCCACCCCTTACGGGATTATGGCATCTGGCAATACAGTATACAGTGTCTGAGAACTGCACGTGTTTAACAGATGCTATAACCAATACCTTCAGTCCGAAAGCTCTTAGGCCAATCTAAGTCTCTCTCCATTCACCAGCATATTACAATGTTCAGCTACTTCTATTTGAACAATCATGCTATTACTCTCACCTACATATACATGCTGCACACAGGCATACACAAAACCCTGAACATACAGCAATGCTCCTGCCAACCATAAGCAAGCAGCACACCAGTATTTTCATGCATCAGATTTGAAATACAAGTGATCCTCCTTAGACGAATGGGTTAAGGTCTTGGAAATACAATCATAAACTCAAAAACTCAAGGATCATATACCAGTACTGACATACTGAACAGATATACAACTACACTTTGCCTCTAACCTTGACGGTGTACTTCCTATCCTGGTGCAGCCTGGCAGTCCTCCAGAAGTTAATGACATCCTCCTGGTTGGCACTGAGTGGGGCAGTTCGGTTGATGGTCCCTGCGTAGGTTGTCTTCATCTGCCCTTGCCCATACTGGCCTAGTTTAACTGCCAACTGCCTTTGTCTATACTGGGCCACTTTAACTGCTGTCTGTTTTTGTCCATACTGGGCCATTTTGACTGCTGGCTGATCTTGTCCATTCTGGCCTACTTTGATCAGTGGATGGCCTGTACTTGTGGTGGGTGTGTCTGTGAATGGGGTGGTGTTCCCAGACACCTGGCCAGGGACACACACAGGCTGCATCCCAGCCAACACACCAACAACACTTCCAGGTACATCTCGCGTCTTGTGAGGGACAACAAACCTGTTCACAAAGACAATACTCATTAATAAGATCAAAAATATGTCCCCTGCTCCCTTATTCATCCCCATTTCAAAGCCATTCCCTGATAAAATATGGGGTGGGTAAGAACAACAAAGCAGATTGGCTGAGGCCACAAGTATGAACATGGGGGAGGAAGGACCCGGGGCTGACCAAAGTTGATATGGGATGACATTCTGCATGGGACCTGTGGGACTGGGGTCTGAAAAAGAAAAGGACTTAAGATACCTTCACACAGAGACCTGCCAGCGAGTGAAAATACCTACACATGCTAGCTTGTGTACAGTAGATATATGTCTATCTATCTATCTATTCCCAGACGCCTCAATCCTGTTCGGGGTGGCCACGAACAAATCACCTTCATGTCGCTCTGTCCCCCGCCATTTCACTGCCCTGCTCCCAACTCACACCCCCCTCTCTCATATACCTCTCCACCCCATCCCTCCATCTCATCGTCGGCCTCCCCCTCCCTCTTCCCCCCTCCACCTCACTCACATACACTCTCTTCGTCAGTCTTTCACCCTCCATCCTTTCCACATGGCCAAACCACCTCAGTGTATTCCTCCTAACGCTTCCTATCACATCCACATCCACACCACAACGCTCCTTTATATCCTCATTTGTATATACAGTATTGTATAATGCATAAAAACTGGCACATAACCAGAGATAATACAAATATGCAGTACAGTACATGACACACATAAACACACAGGTAAACACACACATTATACCACAAGTGACCCACCGGGATTTGGCTGTGCGCTTTACAGGAAGCCTTGCCTCACAGTCAGGGGTCCAGTCATCATCATCGTCATCATCGTCACTGTCACCGTCATCAGAATCCAGTGAGGTGCTGTGGCGGCGTCTGGACTTGCGCTTCTTGCCTGTGGATGGCGGTGGAGCACTGTGGGTGAAGCTGGGGGCCTTGGTGTCCAGACCTGAAACAAAATAAAACTAATACAGTACTGTACTATAGCCTACACCAATAAATAAAGAAAAAGACTGTAACCATCATCATCATCATCCTGACCTGTTTTACACCTACGGATGGGGTTATATAGGATCCAGAGAACTAGGAATGAGAACTAAAAGTAGAAACACATATATTAACAGCACTTTATGAAATGGGTCAGACACTCATTCACGCACCAATCAAGTCCCTGGATTCCTGATTCCACCTCACAGACCTAATCATCTGCCCATACTGTTACTACTTTGTTATTTCTTTACAATGTACCTGACATACACCTACAACACAATAAAACAAACAAATAAATACAAAGGGGACACAAGTTACTGAATGCATGGATTGTATCTTTTGTGTGTGTGGATGATTTTATTGTGCATGCTGTTGAAAGGTCACCATTTTATGATTTTCTTATTTTTTAATTCTACCACAATCAGTCTGATGGAAGGTGGCAGCAACCAACATCCATGCAGGATGTAGTACTTCTTCCTTCCTCTTTCTCATTTTCCCTCTGTCTCCCCCCCTTTCTTCCTACTTCTCCCTTTCCTTCATGACCAATTTTATAACTCTGCTTTCCATTTCAGGTGGCTCTTCACTCAGTGACAAGCCTAATGGTTTCCTGTAAACCCCAGGAAACCATTTACAATGCTGAGTGGTAACCATATAACCAAAGTCTGGGGTGAAGTCAAGCCTGCTATGGTGCCCCTGTTATCTGGATGGAGTGTCCATCCAGGAACAAAACCTCCACACTTGCTGTCAGCCACAAAGGAACACTGATTTACTGCATGGGACAGCCTTGCAGGGGCGGCTACCTGGCTGCAGTTGATGGGTCTGCTCAGATAGACAGATTGGGGTTGCTCAACAACAACCACACCCAATCTTTTTATGTGACAATAACAATGAAGATCAGGATGAACATTTAAACACTACATATAATTAAAATATAAATTTGGTTGTTGTGATGATGTTTTTGATGTTGTAGCCCCAGGTTCCTCTGGATGTGAACCCAGTGGACTGCAGGCTGAAGCTGCCTTGAAGTCCACCATCCTCCTTTTGGGGCAATGGAAGGGAATTTGAGGGACATTTGCATAACTGGGCAATGAAGCTACTGCACTTGGTTATTATGGTGGCATCAAATGAAAAAACTTTCTTTCCAGTTCCATACAGCAGTGTAATGTTTGGTACCAGTTATTTTGGCCTGTTAACCCTTATATCATGACAGGTCTCTCACTCTCTAGTTTAGCTGGTATTTTAAGTATTTCTTTGCTTTCAGAACTTTTTCATAAAGTTTGAGCATGGAGATGTTACTTTTCCAGGCTACTGAGATCATTCGGGAATATACTCGGTGGTGTCATATCACCATGGGTATTTCCAACAAATATCAATATCAAACCAAATTCGTCACACACACACACACACACACACACACACAAAATAAACACTATATGACTATGGTAAATTCCTGGGTGCCTTTACTCCTGATGGGGCTAAAAAGATAAGGTCTGGATGGTGGATGGCAGGAACTTAATCTAATTTAACTAAACTAGCCTACCTTGCTATCCTACGACTTAACTAATCAACTATGAATAACCTGTGTCCAGGGATTTCGAAATGAATGGATCTTGAATTTGGCTCTGTTATTTTGTCTTTGACTTTCCCATGGAGGGAACAATCCTGCAAGTTATGGCCTTTGGCTTCTTTTCCCTTGGATTAAAACACACTCACACGCACACACAAACACACAGAAGGGGACTCCGTAACTGGAATGGAACAGCGAAATTTTAGCACTTTTGATGATGCCTATATATCAAAACCTTTGGTAATAGAAGTCATTTAATGCTGGTAAATATAAAAGTGTCCCCTCAAGTTTGACCCCCATCACAGCCCAGCCGGAAAGTTGCCAAGTAAAAGTAGTAGGACTGTAGATTTGAAGTTTTGACAGAAGCATCGTCACAACTCACCTATATCTTTCAGCACTAAATAACTTTTGTACAAATTCTCATAGCGCTTCCTCTCGATCGGAGCCAGTTTCTCCCAAACTTCAGTCGGGAAAAACTGCTGGGCATTGACGATACGCGTGTCACTGGCCATGGTTGGAAAACTCCGCTTTGCCTCGCCAACTTTGTCGACATTACTGGCGGGCAGACGGACTTAAAAAATTTGAATACTTAACTTTTAAAATCCTCCCAAAAGTATTAAAAATTGTTTGAGGGTAGCAGAAATCTGTAGATATTTCGTGCTTGTTGTGAAATGCTTACTAAGATTAACATATGAATCCAAATATATGCTCATTTTTTGTTTTTTTATGGTAATTTAATAACTTCACTATGAGTACATACTGCAAACATCAATTTTAGTTCCCCTTAGACGCAGGACTTTTGAAATTGAGGATCTTTATAGTTTTTATTAGCACCAGAGTCACATACCCGTTGATTGAAATCTGCCAACAACAGGAAGACAAGAAACTGAAATAGGTGGTAGAGTAGAGGGCCTCCTCATTCCACGAAAATATGGCCCCAAGTGGGAAAAAACAGTAAAATCTCTTGGTCACACTTAAAAGAATGCAGGTACTCGAATACAAGGCACACAAATTACATTCAGACTAAGATTCATAGGACGGAGCATAATAAAATCACTGCATATAATCTTATATCACAGTCTTTACTATCAGGGTATGCTTTCGCCATTGTTCTACACTGTAATGTAATGAAACTGAAATGCCCACTGCAACGAGACACCACAGGGACGTTGCGACACCGACCCCAGGAGGAGACCACGGAGGGGCTCTGAGGGCCCGCACAATACCTAGGCAGTATGGGCCTATGTCCCCTACTACCTTGCGCCCCAATTCCAGGCAACGGACCTGGTGAGAACTACACAGTGCTAGTGCATTACCCTCCAGCCAGACCAGCCTTCGCCAGGTTCGGGGTGGGGCTGATACTTCAGTCCCAGACATCACCCGAGTGACGGCCACTAGCTGCACTAGGCTCGAGACGGCCACTAGCCACTCATTAGCTGCATCCCCCCTCTTTGTGGAAATCAGTGACGGCCACTAGCCGCACTCAGGGAGAGACGGCCACTGCCCGCTCTCCTTCTGCAGCTTCCTCCAGGAGCTGGACCTCGGTGACGGCCACTAGCTGCGCTTTGTCTGCTGTTCCCTCCCACAGGACCTTGGTGACGGCCATTAGCCGCACCTGTGAGCAGGTGATAGCCACCAGCCACACCCAGCCCACAGTCCACTCGGAGAATGAGGCCCTGGCAATGGCTACTAGCTGTGCCAGAGGACAGGCGGCGGCCACTAGCCACACCAGTGGACAGGTGACGGCCACTAGCCGCACCAGTGGACAGGTGATGGCCACTAGCCGCACCAGTGGACAGGTGACGGCCACTAGCCGCACCAGTGGACAGGTGACGGCCACTAGCCGCACCAGTGGACAGGTGACGGCCACTAGCCGCACCAGTGGACAGGTGACGGCCACTAGCCGCACCAGTGGACAGGTGACGGCCACTAGCCGCACCAGTGGACAGGTGACGGCCACTAGCCGCACCAGTGGACAGGTGACGGCCACTAGCCGCACCTTGCCCTCAGTCCTGCCAAGAAGTCGGGCCCCGGTGACGGCCATTAGCTGCACCGACAGGAGAGGGACAGCTACTAGCCGCCCTACCCCTGTTGCCCTTGGGACCTTGGCAATGGCCACCAGCCATGCCAGGGAGAGACCAGCCACCACCCCTCTCTCGCCCCCCGTGACTTCCCCTCCAGAGGACGTCCCTTGCTTGGCCCACCCCTCCTGCAGCCGAGTGGGATGCCCCTCCTGTTCTCCCCACAGAGGCAGCCCCCAGGAGAAACTACACCTGGAGGAGGTCTGGCCAGGCCCCATTGTGACCCCAGGGGTACAAGCAGTGCAGCCGGCGCCCAGGCGAGACCACCCACTGTCGGATTCCCGAAGGAGAGGATGCTGCAGACCACCCCTGACGGCGACCTGACCCAAGGGAGGCCGCAGTCCATGGACTCCCCGAGGCACCCCCAGAACCCCGGGGCGTGGCCTCCCCAGCCCCATTGGACGACGACCTCCTCCCCAAGGTGGGCCCAGACAAGTGCGTCTACTCTCCCTATTTGGTCCTAGTCCTAAGGACTGAACTCCCCACCGAGGTCCCACTAGGAACAGGCCCCTCACAGTACCGCCCCAGCAGTCCATCCCAGACGATGCTGTCGGTCTTGTGATGGTGATGGTTGTAGTAGTGGTAGCAACACCAGTAGTAGTAGCAGTAGTAGCAGTCCTTGCAGGGTGGTTGCAGTAGTATTAGTAGTAATATTAGTAGTAGTAGTTCTTGTGGAGGTGGTTGTAGTAGTAGTAGTTGCTGTTGTTCTTGTAATGGAGGTGGTTGTAGCAGCAGCAGCAGCGGTAGTAGTAGCAGTAATAGTAGTAGCAGCAGTAATAATAATTCTTGTGGTGGTTGTTGTGGCTGTGGTAATACTAGTAGCAGCAGTAACTGTTCTTGTGGTGGTTGTTATGGTTGTAGCAGTAGTGGTAATTCCTTTTCAAAATGTCAGATTTGATACGAGACAAAGGCATCTTCAGGAGGAACAAATTCACTGTTATTCTTCATTAATTTCTGTAGACACTGCTAAAGAATTTTAATAACCAAACCATAAACTCGGGAGGATGTTTGAATGTTTTTTATTTATTATACTGAATATGTATCATAAGCAATGTTGGGTCTGGTTAGTACTTGGATGGGTGACCGCCTGGGAACACCAGATGCTGTTGGCATAACATTCTCCCTACGTGTCAAGTGGGGTTGGTGGAGGAATAGTGCCCCTCCCTGTAAAACAATTAACTCTAAGCCCTTGGCCACCCCGTTTGGGATACATGGCATCTGGCAATGAATGAATGAATGAATATTTTACCAAACAAAATCTCTATTTCTCTGTCGTTGTAGGGGACACAAATTCTTATGAGTTATATAACTGTCTTTGAAATCCTCTGAAAGGAATGAAGATAACAAAGAAAACTCTGAGGGTAGGTTTAGCAGAAAAGGAATCCTCATTTCATGCAGTGTCATTATTTTGGCACATACTGTACACTGAAAGTAAGAGGGTACAAATATCCAGCTTTCGTGAATCAGTCAGCTAAAACAAGTAAATTCTAATCCTTTTCTACTCTAGCTTTGCCCAGATTTTCATTCATTTGTAGCTATTTCATGTGGCTCTGAGGCAGCTCTACTTCCATAGCACTGCTTCATAACCAGCATCGTATTCTAGTGTGACTCATTTTTTAAACTCAGCATTCAAGCCGGAAATGGCAATTTTAGGCCACATTAGAGTACATAAAAAAGTAAAATGATGGTAAGTCTAATGGTACATGACAGTAACAATGGTATTTGGACAAAGTTTGCATGATACTCTTGCCTATCCCTGTTATTAAAAATGGGACTAAAATTACCATATGTCCATCTTGAATGCTGAGTTTTAACAATAGACTAATATCAGAATATGCTGCTTGTTATGAAGAACTGATATGGAAAGAATGTACAAATCTAACCCAACCCAACCTACGTATCTTCTCTACATACCCATCCACAAATACAACACTGGTCATATAGGTAAAATAAACAAACCTTATAATAAAACTACATTTATTCCTACACAAAAATTTCAGCGTGATCCTAACTACAATATATTAATTTGATATACACTGTACAGTATGTCCTTCCCCTAAAATATTGGCACCTTAGTTTTGCAGAAACACATAGGCCTAAATCTTTAAATCTGGTGTCTCAAAACATACACCACTCTGTTATTTTATTTGTTTAAATTTCTAGTTCACATAATTACCACAGAGATTCTTACTTATAATCACAGGACGCCCCATATCTCACAATATTTCATTCATGTATCAAAGTGATATGTAATATGGGTGATACATTTTGGGGGAGACTGTGTACATACGTTTATATCCAACCAACCCCTTTGTTACTGTTGTTGCCTCCTGGTTCATCTGTTTATCTATTCATCTGTTCAACTGTTTACCTGTTCATCTGCTTATCTCTTAACTTGTTCATCTGTTCATTTATCTGTTCATCTGTTTATGTTCATCAGTTTGTGTTTATCTGTATGTTATTCTGGAGGCTGGCATACCCTGTCGCCATCCTTTGTGTTGATGAAGTTTTTGTAACTAGGTAGTGACATTGCCAGTGATATCAGTGCTACCACGTGAAGGCATCCCTCTCCAGCACATGGAAATACAGTAGATAATGGTATGCATCTTAATCTTCAAACATTTCTCACAACTATCACAAAGCTTCCATTAGCCTTTTCCCTATAATGGTGATGATGATGGTGATGATGATGATGATGATGATGATGATAATGATAATGATGATGGTGATGATGACGATGATAACTTCCATATACGCTATGGGGATGCAATATCAATGTCCTGTATCATTTATTCATTGCCTATTCCCACTGCCACACCCATGCCCACACCTGCAGAGTGAGCCACTGGGTGAGTTTCTAGTACAGTGCTGTTCATGGACCACCCTGTATTCATCCCTCCTATACTCAGTTCACTCTAACTTGGCCTAAAATTGCCATCCCTCCACCTTGAATGCTAGGCTGTAACAAGCAATGAACACTACATTGCTATACCCTTTTCACCTTGACTTGGCGCAGATTTTCGTCCTTTTGCAGCTTATTTCACATCACTCAGTGGCAGAAAAAGACAATGCTACAGTCTTATATCCTCTTCATTGCATTTTTTCATGACTGGCATCATATTTTGGTCTTATTCTCGTTACACCTTAGCATTCAAGATGGAGAGATGACAGTTTTAGGCCAAGTTAGAGTAACAAGGGTATAGTCACGAGGTAGTGCTATGAAAAAGGACAAAAATATGGGCCAAGTTAAGGTGAAAGGAGTATAATATAAACTATGACGAACACTTATTGAAAAGAAAAAAATCATCACTATTAAGGGGTCAAGATTAAAAATGGGAGAGAGAGAGAGAGAGAGAGAGAGAGAATCACTGTACTGAAGAGGTTATGAATACAACCTCCTAAACAAACTCATGATACTAACTAACATGCCAGATCTTTCCTCACTCCTGCGTCTTTCCTCCTCCTTGTCTTCCCTCTCCTCCCTCTCCCTCTTCTCTGCCTCCTCCCTCGTCTCTCCCTCCTTCAGCACCTTCTCCGCCTCCAGCCTCAGTGGAAAGTGGGTCAGCTGTTGAGTCAGGAGCGGAACGATGAGGTTGAGCTTGTTGATGTTTTTGTTGAGGTCACGGATGTGTGATGTGCGAAGCTGGTCGAGGGCTGCCTGCCACTGTGACTGTCACGGAGAAGTAAATAGTTAGTCTTCATTTGCTTTCTCTCTGTATCTAACTAAGGTTTTGGATGTGTGACATGTGGAGATGATGGAGGGTTGTCTGCCACTGGGACTGTTGTGAAGAGGTAAGTAGAATGAGTTTCCATTTTTTCCCTTTCTCTGTCTGTCTGTCTATCTATCTATCTGTCTATCTATCTATCTGTCTGTCTGTCTGTCTGTCTGTCTATATCTATCTAAAGCTTTGATGTGTGACGTGTGGAGCTGATCGAGGGATGTACCTGTTCGTGTGGGGTGAGAGGCAGGGGTCCCAGCCGGCACCGTGCCTGCCTCAGCTTCTGCCGCACCACCTCCCGTGCCAACCGCACCTCCTTCTCCACCACCACCCACTCAGGGGCAAACCCATTGTTTATCAGGTGCTGTGGAGGTGGGTAGGAATCATTAACCCCTTCAGTACAGGTAAAAATAACAGCCAACCCAACATTACAACATTTGCACAGAAGAGAGATGCCTTCATTTTTTTTTTTTCTTAATGCAAGAAAGAAGGAATCAAAGGCCGGAGCCCGCAAACCGTTCCTTCAAAAAAACAAAACAAAAACAATACAAAAGAGAGCCAAATTCAAGATCCGCTCATTTCATGTGGTGGCAATGATATGAACCATCAGGGGAAAACCCATTACAGGTACAGTATTTATCTTGTGCTATTAAGGTGAGTAGAAATAATTATCCCATTCACTAGAGTACAAGTGAAGTAATAACACCTAATCCTATATGATAATACACAATTTTATATCACTCCCTTTGCCTTCATGGGGTGGCACTGTTTGGGTGATGGAGCTGCCTGGTTATACAAATATCCCTCAGTTCTCTCCCTATCTGCTGAAAGGATGATCGTGGTGTGAAAGAAGGGTAGCTTTGGCCTGCAGTCCACTAGGTTCATATTCAAACAAGCCTGGGAATGCAACTACTGGATTACTACTACTACTACTACTACTACAATGAAATAACAAATAACCACACTCTTGCTAATCTTCAATATTTCTGGTTCCATTCCATGATGATGATGATGACAATGATGATGATGATCATGACAGTGATGATGATGACTAATGATGATGATAATGACAGTGATGATAATGACTAATGATAATGATGATGATAGTGATGATGATGATTATGATGATGACTGATGAAGATGGCTAATGATGATGATGATACTGATGATGAAGATGGTGATGATGGTGATGATGATGACACCCACCTCATTAAGTTTATGCGTGGTGGTGTCAACATAAGGATTGATGGTGCGTTGAGGTAGGGGTTGTCCAGCAAGACTCAGGTTGTCAAATTCCCCTCTTGCCATTGCCTCCTGAATAACGTCATCAACCATGCGATCGATGCCATACCTGAAATGGGAAAATAAATAAATAAACAAATAAGTAAATAAATACAGTAAATACACTAATAAATTACAAAGGATAAACATGGAGGCCACAACAACAACATTCTTTTGTATAGTAAGGTATTTATATCCATTCTTTCCCACACACATACCATCTCTCTCTCTCTCTCTTTCTCATATACTGTTCCACTCTCTCTCACTGTTTGTCTGTCTATCTCTGTCTCTGTCTCTCTGTCTCTATCACTCTCTCTCTCTCTCTCTCTCTCTCTTCCACTAATAAACTATTCCACTTTTCCACTTTCTCTCATTGTTTGTCTGTCTATTTCTATTTCTGTCTCTGTCTCTGTCTGTCTGTCTCTCTGTCTCTCTCTTTACCTTGTGCGAATCTTCCTAGCCTCCTTGCGATCCTTATCCACAAGCGCTGTTTCTGGGTGACTCTCGGATATTCGCTTAACCCTATAGTCCTGCACGGAAGATGCCGCTCTCTGGGCTCGGATTTTTGTGTACTGCTTCTCTCGCTGGCTTGGGGTCCCGATGCCGATGCCCTCGTAGCTTAGATACTGGCGATGTTGTGGTGCTGTGTGCTGCAGAGACAATACAAGTACAGTTATAACATCTTCACTGTATCATCATCATCATCATCATCATCACCACCATCATCATCATCATCATTATCATCATCATCATCATCCAGACCTTTTTTCCTCACACTAGTATTGAGTAAGGACAGTTATAATATCTTCGCTGCATCATCATCATCATCATCATTGTCATCATCATCATCATTATCATCATCATCCAGACTTTTTTTTTTCCTCACACTCGTATGGAATGAGATAGGGTCCAGAGAGCCCCCCTTTAAAAAAAATAAATAAATAAATGAATAAATAAAAATAACTGATACAAAGTAAAAGTAACAAAAGTCTGCCCAGGTGAATAAGCCACACTCCCATCTATACACCATTCTAGCCCCTGGAACCCTGGCTTCATTTCACAGGCATAAACATCCACACTCACATGTTTTATACTGCCTATCAGCTATAATTTGACCAAAAATTGTACAGTTATACTCTTTTCACTATGACGGCCTAAAATTGCAACCTCTCCATCATGAATGCTGCATTGTAACTAGCAGAAACTAACACTAGAATATGGTGCTAGTCACAAAGAGAGCAAGTCATTGTGCACCTGCCCAGCACTGATGGAAAGGATGTCAAGTGTGTTACTGTACACTATTTTGCCACTGAGCTACGTGAAATAAATGGCAATAGGACAAAAATCTGGACTAAGTTAAGTTGAAAAGAGACTAAGTTTTCCTTAAAATTGCTTCACGGTTGTTCCATTCTTAAGCTGCTTGAAAAACAACTCCTTGAATCAATAAAAAGTGGCTTTGAAGAAAAAAAAAATGAGCTTTTTATTTATGCTTTTAACTCCACTGTCATCAGTTAAAGATGTCTAACCCCTCTGGTCCGGTGATGTATTTCCTGTCTTATTTTTGCTGCCACCTGATGGTTTTGTTTACGTTGTATGATACTTTTGGTACTGGGAGGATTAGATGTAGGCTTCCCTGACCCATTCATTTTTCAAGGTTCCCCCTCCCTCCAGCTGAATTAAGTCATCTGAAGACATGGAGAGTAAAAAAATAAACTACATCATGGGACTGAAGAAGCTGATGTTGCATTTTGCCGGCATATATCATAAATTTAAGTGAGGAAAAAAAAAAAAAAAACAGAAAATCTATAAACAGAGAAGATAAGTAAAAATGAAAAGAAGTTAGCAGGAGAATGAAGAGATAATGCTCCAGTCAGGCTGGAAATCTGCATATGTTTGCTCCCAGAGGTTTTCAATCATGTGTACCCACCCTTACATATACAGGACAATGTTAGTCTGGTGTTGTTTCCTACTCCTCCTTTCAGCTTTGACATTCATTTTTCAGTCTTCGCGTCAACCTTCATTCCTAAATCCTTCTGCTCCTCCTCGTCATCATCATCATCTTTCTTGTCCTCTCCCTTTCTTCTCCGTTTCCTCCTTTTTCTTCTCCTGCTCTTCCTCCTCCTCCTCCTTCCATTTTTCTTCACACCAACCTTTATGCCATAATCCTTCTCCTCTTCCTCCTCTTCTTCCTGTTTCTCCTCCCTCCACTTTTTCTTTTGCTCATAATAAAGTCCATACTCTCCCTCACACTTGTTTATGTTCCAGCGGTCACTACTAAACTTCTCCAGGAGTCTTCGGTATGCATGTTCCACCTGTTAAGAGAGAGGGAATATTAAAATGTTTTGGAATGTACTGTATTAATGTGTGCACCTCTTCCTTGCTTGCATATTTTTGTATACCTTTGGAATGTATGAATGTGTGCAACTATTCCTAACCTACCGGTACTTATATCTGTACAGTATATTGTACATTAATACTGCAATGTACTGGGTGGGGGCATATCACATCTCCATTGACAAACTGATGTTCCTTCGCTATATACATCAGCTGGAACTTAGGTCCTGTAGGGGCTGAATGTGTATAGCATTGCTATCTGGCATGTGCAAAATGGCTGTTGCAATGGATACAGTGTTATGTTATTTATGTCAGCTGTGTCCTTATTAAAAAGGAATACAGTACCTGTATGTATGACTCAAGAATATCAGAGTAAAACGGTACGTAATTTTCTAGTACAATGTCCAGGCAAAGTATACTAATATTAAAGACAGAAATTGCATACAGATGCTGTTTAGGTTACACAAATCTTAACATTCAGAATTTTGACTTAGAGGAAATGTCTTACAGTGTATGTTTATTTTTAGTACTACAGTACAAAGTGTAGTTTGTTCATTTATCATTAATGCGTTGTCATCTTGGTTCCAGACTCATATAGATATGAACTGAGTGAACAGCTGGTTGAGAATGCCTTTCTCCTACAGTTAACTGTTTTTATTTGAGAGGACATGGAAAGAAGTGAAATGTATAACCAGACAGCAGAGCAGCCTGGGTGTATTGATTTCACCACATGAGGGGATCCTTCTCCAGCACATCATTGCAGTGTGTACAGCAAGTTCTATTTGTGTCTTCAGTCAGATGCCTTAATACTATAAGGGATGGACACAAATAAGTCTCCTGCATCACCCTGTCCTCTGCCATCAAGCATTCCTTTCTCCAACTCACCCCCTCCTCTCTCATATACCTCTTCACCCTATCCATCCATCTCATCCTTGGTCTGCCTCTTCTCCACCTCCATCTCACTCACACACACTCTTCTAGTTGATCTCTCACTTATTATCCTTTCCAAACAGCCATTTTTAATCAAAAGAAACATACCCGGTGAAACTTCTCAGTATTAGCATTGGGTCCAGTGTCGGGGTGGTACTGTTTGGCCAGCTTAATGAAGGCATCTCGTACCGCTGCCTCATCACTCGGGTTTGGCAATCCTAGTTCATGGAAATAGGCCTGAGGGAGGAAAGGAGATACAGATGTATATTATAAATCCATTGATCTTAACCTTTTTCTGTTATCATCATCATCATCATCATCATCACCCAGAACTCTTCTCATTTACCTCTCCTACCGGTATCTGTGTACTTATAGTCAGATGTTCTAATCTCAGAAGGGGTGGCCACAAACAAATAGCCTCCACATTATCCAGTCCTCTGCCATCAGGCAGCCCTCCCTGCAGCTCAACCACCCTCATTTATATACCTCTTCACCATATCCCTCCACTTCCCCCTTAGTCTCCCTCTCCTCCTCTAACCCTCCCTCTCCTCCTTCATCTCACTCAACCTCTCCTGGTCAACCTTTCATTCTCCATTCTCTCCACATGGGCAAACCATCTCAAGGTACTTCTTCTAATGTTTTCCATTGATTTTGGATGTAGCAACAGGAAAATAAAAGAGACATCAATGTCTCCTAAGATGCATAAAATCCTCAGGCATCAGAAAGAATAAAACTGAATGTCCAGGAGTCCTGTTCTATACCATTTAGATAACAAAATCCCATCTCTTTCTAAAGCTCAGGGAAGACTGTGCCTATTTTTGAAATGCAACTTTAATTTCTTCAGTAGGATTATATATTTTATATTTTTCCCTGTGAGAATGAGAGAAAAGAGTAAATAAGCAAGTGAGAGAGCAAGAGAAAGAACACAGAGAAGACACACAGAACACACAGAGTGCAGACATAGATCATATACACAGAACACACAGAAAGAGCAGACAGAGATCATACTCTGAAAACATAAGGAATACACAGAGAGAGAACACAGAGAACACACAGAATAATCCTTATCCCTGGAGTGCAGAGCTTGTATAGGAAGCCAAAAGCCAGGCCACTTGGGTCCACATGGAGCTGACACTCGGACACACACACGCAACATTACCACCTGTGGAGACAAAATGACACGGTTGATAATGAGATGGAGGGATGGGGTGGAGGGGTATATGAGAGAGAGGGCAGCTTGATGGCAAGGACAGGGTAATGTAGAGGCAATTTGTCTGTGGCTACCTCTTACAGAGTTAAGGTGTTTAGTGATAGGTAGATACAGTATATGCTGGTGTTGTTGCTGCTGTGGCCACATTCATCTAAATGTGAGCCTAGTGAACTGCAGGCTGAAGCTACCCTTCTCTTGCAGTTCACATCCTCCTTTTGAGGGGACAGGAAAGGAGCTGAGGGACATTTGTATAATGAGGAAGCTGAGCCGCCCTGTTAGGCTATGTCAGTGCCACCCCATGAAGGCATCCCTCTCCTGTACATATAAAGACATATAAGGAAAAAAAGAAAAGAAATCCCATTCCATGTCATTTACTCCTTTTTCACTGTAGTAGTAGTGGTAGTTCAGAGGACAGGAAGGGAACTGAGGGATGTCTATAACCAAGCAACGGTGCAGCTCTTTTACATCAGTGTCACTGTCAATACATGAAGGCTTTCCCCTCCAGCGCTATTCAGTACATTGTTTCCCCTAAACAGTAGGTTGCTTCCATGTGACTTCAGGTACAGTACTGCTTATACAGGTACTTCAGCCATTGACCTCTACTTAAATTATAATCTGAGGAAGCCAAGGTTGGGAAGCAGAAGACTGGGTATGGCTTAAAGGAGCTCAAGACTATAATCAACATAGTTCTATCAAGGGATGTCAAGTTTTTGACAGAATTAGGTCAAGGCTAGTATTGTATCAAAAGATGTCAAGGTGTTATATGAAGGATGTCAAAGTTTGGGCTGACAAATATCGAGGTTTAAATATGTCAAGGTAAGGACTGGGGGATGTCCAGGTATGGTCTGACATGACAAGCTTTTTTTTATTGCCCAAAATATACTAAAATGCCATCCAAAGGGGAATTACAAAATAGGCTGTTAAAATATATGTAAATAACTCCGTAGTCATGAATGTTACGTAATTCTGCACATGGTAATCCAGTTTTATTGTTTCATCCTATATTGCCACAATGCCCCATCAGGAGCATAAGGGCCCGGGGCTAGGCTAATCACAGTTACGACATTAAGGGGAGGCTGACCAGTAGCTCTTCCCTGAGTGGCACTGTAATTAATAAATCCCAACCATCCCCGAAAGTAAACCCCTCTGGACCTCATTCGATTGAGGCACCTTAACCCACTAGACCAACAGGCGCCATGTAGGTATGCAACTTCATATTTCAAGAGAGTAACCGGACACTCACTTGAGGACCAGTTCACTCGGCTATTTCTTCGACTCTTGTTGTTGTTGTTGTTACCGGAGTTTTGTTTACATTATCAGCTGTGTATAATTGCCATGATTTCTGGAAGGAACCAGAACGTTTATAGAAAAGGATTTATAATATCCTTATAATTGACTCTCCAATGTGATGCTCTCATGACTTGTCGTAAAGTCATATTAGAGTATTTATTGTTTTTTCGAAATTGTGATCGCGTTATAGGATAATGAAGATAAGAATACATTTATCAAAACAATAAGCCAAAGAATATAAGTATTGCTATGCTTATTCAATTTTAATACAATTTTCTTGCTTTTCTATTTGCAATTGTGCGAAAACATTGAAAATTTTAAGTTTTTGTTAATCCAAAGCCACAGATAGCGTCAGGAATCCGGACCAATGAGGCAAAATCTTGCAAGATGGCCGAAGCAGAACTTGATGTTGATAACTTGATTTCTCGCTTATTAGAAGGTAAGTACGTAAATACTGATGTCGTAGGTGTGGCGAGGGTGTGTGTTATGTTAGTAGCTACCTGTGAAAAAGAGTGAATATGGCTTGGTGTTATAGAACGCTGGGAAAATGAGGGTATTATGAGCGTCTGGGTTGTCCGAGGTTGTGACATGGGCTGGGTCGTGTTGTTACAAACTTCTACATTATTGCATAGGCGCTATATCACAACTTACTATCACATTTATCAGCCCATTCCAATACACTGATTGGTCCTGATAGCATTTTATTTCCAGATATTATATATTTTGTGAAGTTTGGATGTTTCAGAGTAAATGTAGGTCTAGGTTGTTAGCAGGTTTTTATCCTCTGTGGCAGGTGTGTCCGGCGGGATTAACCTCTTCACTCTGTAAGAAACCAGAACTATATTTTCTGGGAAGCACCAGATGGAGCATCTTCTAGTCTTTAAGGTTTATGTTAGTCCATAAGTTTATTAAGCCAGTTATTTTCTGGGTTATTGTGAACAGTACTGTTACTCCTTTTATTGTCCTAAAACCCAGTTCATTGTACCCTAGTTGTTTTGATATTAATCTCTTTTAACCTGAATGAAAATGAGGTACTGTGTGTATCAGGAAAATTTTTGCATTCTTCTGATTACCCAGTACCGTAATGATTTTCTGATGCCACTTAGACTTCTAACATTTTTCAGAGTCTCTTCATTGGTACTGACCGTCATTTCTACAGAGGGTTTTCGTGTAATGTTATCTAACCTGAAGTCCGCCCTTATCATGATAATGGGAGGAAAGTAACACATGAAGCTAACGGCCTTGTAGTAGTTTTTCATTCTCTGCATGTCCACAACTGTCATAATAGACATGATTGAGAGGAAACCCTTGATCATGCCTGTTATGTTCTAAATAAGGAGAAAAATTATTAAACTGAGTGAGGAGAGGAGGCAATGATGGCATGCCTGGCTGGACCAAAATGAACACAAACGCAGGAGTGCACTTTCTTGAGACTATCATTTCTTGAGTAGCTACTGTAATATTATTGTCTCACATTGGTCTCTTTCTATCTATCTATCTGTTGCCAGATGCCATAATCCCATACGGGGTGGCCACAAACAAATCGCCTCCACGTCACCCTATCCCCTGCCATTTCACTACCCTGCTCCCAACTCACACCCCCCTCTCTCATATACCTCTCCACTCCATTCCACCAACTCATCGTTCTCCACATTATTATTTAAACAAATGGCCTTTAGATTAAGTGATATATATCAAGGGGTGGCCTACCTTTGCTTTCACTACAGCTTTCCCATTAAATGTTGTCACTGTCTATCTAAAACTCTCACATAAACCATCTGTTTGGTCGAACCTGACATCCATCCGTAACCCCTTTCACCTCCGTTGATGATCAGATGTACGATACGCAGTCTGGTGAATTGGACCAGTAACTAAGGACACTCATTCCTACTTTATAACTAATGCACATTGAATATAACAGTGGCACAGTTAAGTATTCAGGTTGTGCTAGTGGCCAAGTTCTTTTAGGTGAAAACAAACTGCCTATATCTCAGTACAATTATTTATGGTAATTAGCCATCTCTGTCTTTAGCCGGATGCCATAATTCCTCAAGGGGTAGCTGTTTGACTTTGAGTTAGTTGTTGTACAGAGAGCAGAAAGGGGCATTAACCCTCTGCCAACCCACCTGTTGACACATAGGGAACATGTATGGGTTAGTTATATGGTTACCACCTGGCGTTGTAAATGGTTATGTGATTGTATATTCAGTAATTTTCTGTATTTCAGTGCGAGGATGTCGGCCGGGGAAGAGCGTACAGATGACAGAGGCTGAAGTGCGGGGCCTGTGTCTTAAGTCCAGAGAAATATTCCTTCAACAGCCAATACTGCTGGAGCTGGAGGCACCGCTGAAGATATGTGGTGGGTAGAGAGAAAGAGAGAGAGGGTAGGAGGAGAAGAAGGAGGAGGAAGTGCAGTTAAAGGCCTTTGTTGGATGGCTGTTTGGTATAGAGTAAAGGTGTACAATGAAGACAGAAGGACGACAGATCAAATATAAAACTTTTTCTTGATCCTACAGACCCCATTCCTAAGAGTAAGAAATGGGGTGATGATGATGGTAGTGATGATGATAATGATGATGATGACAATGACAGAAATTAGAGGAACATAAACTAATCTTTCTGGATCCTGACATCTCCATATATAGAATGTAGAATGAGGAATATATTATGATGGTGGTGATGGTGGGTAAAGATGATGATAATGGTGATTACTAAATGATTCATGATGTAGTTGGCAAATACTGATATGCAAGTTGATGAGTGATAAGACAGATAAGAGGTGTTGCTTGTGTCAAGATAATAAGAGCCTCACATTCAAGGGTTATCAAAGATCTTTTTTCCTTATGACCAGGTAGTGAAATTATTATTATTATTATCATTAGTATTAGTAGTAGTAGTAATATCTATTATTATTATTATGTTTTTAGAATTTGCCTGTTAATTTATTTTTCTGCATTACATATAGTATTCTCTTATGTTAATTGTCTTTTTGATATTGAGACTTTGTAGCACCAGTTCTGCCAGTATTTGAAGTCTTATTATTACTGTATTATTATTATTATTAATTGTTATTATTCCCTTTTTACATTGCTTTTAAATATTCTGCTTGTTATAGGCTATCAGTATAATATCTGCATTAGTGACATACAAGAGGATATTTTGTCGTTCAGTCTGATGATATATATTAATGCCCCTCACAGGTGACATCCACGGCCAGTACACAGACCTGCTACGCTTGTTTGAGTATGGGTCCTTCCCCCCTGAGGCCAACTACCTCTTCCTGGGCGATTACGTGGACCGAGGGAAGCAGAGCCTGGAGACCATCTGCCTCCTGCTGGCGTACAAGATTAAATACCCCGAGAACTTCTTCCTTCTACGCGGCAACCATGAGTGTGCGTCCATCAACAGGATATATGGATTCTTTGATGAGTGTGAGTTCTGAATTTTTATTAGTTGAACGCTTGCTCCTCTCTTCCTGTTTCTCCCATCTTTCCTGTCACTTTTTATTGCTTTTCTTTACACATGGGTTTACATTGAGTGACAAGCCAAATGGTTTCCTGTAAGCCAAGAAACCCATTACAACGCTGGGTGGTAACCATATAACCAGACCATACGTGCTCCCTACGTGTCAACAAGTGGGTTGGTGGAGGGTTAGTGCCCCTCCCCGTAAAACAAATAACTCAGAGTCAAATGGCCTCCCCATGCGGGATTATGGCGTCTGGCAATAGATAGATAGATAGATAGAATGATTGCTTGCTTATTGTTCTGTCTTGTCGTGTTTCTCTCTTTTCATCTCGTCTCTATCTCTTCATCCATTCATTCATTGCCAGATGCCATGTATCCCAAACGGGGTGGCCAAGGGCTCAGAGTTAATTGTTTTACAGGGAAGGGCACTAATCCTCCACCAACCCCACTTGACACGTAGGGAGAACGTTATGCCAACAGCATCTGGTGTTCCCAGGCAGTCACCCATCCAAGTACTAACCAGACCCAGCGTCTCTATCTTTTCTTTTAGTTTATCTTCTATTATTAACTGTTTCAAATGCATTCCTTCTCTCTGTTCTACTCCTCCATTCTTCTTTTCTTCTCTTCTCACCCCTCGACATAAGCATCCCTGCTGCTGGCCTGCACGATAACATACTATAGAATTTATTCCTCCTACACAACAGCCATAAGTGTGCATCCATCAACAGGATATATGGATTCATTGATGGGTATGAGTGGGGTTTTATGTAGTTCCATGTTACAGTATATACCGGTAGTTGTATTCCTGTCTTTTTATTTTTTCCTCTTCATCTTTTTTTTCTCTCTCCTGTTATGGATTGTTTCAGCTGCCTTTCCTCTCTCTCCTCTCTTCTCATTTTATTGTTATTTCCAGGTTGAAAGAGATATACCACAGAACTACAGAAGAATTTACATACTATTTTAACAGCTTTGCTTTTCTCCTTTCCTCTCCTCTCCTCTCCCCTCATGTTACAATATTATTATTATTTCCAGACTGAAGGAGATACAGCACAAAGCTGTGGGAGACATTGACAGGCTTTTTCAACTGCCTTCCTTCTCTCTCTTCTCCTTTCCTTTCCTTTTCTCTCGTTTCACATTATTATTCTCTCCAGGTCGAAGGAGGTATGGCACAAAACTATGGAAGACCTTCACAGACTGTTTCAACTGTCTGCCTATTGCGGCGATCATAGACGAGAAGATATTTTGTTGTCATGGAGGGCTGAGTCCGGACCTGCAGAGTATGGAGCAGATTAGGAGGATTATGAGGCCTACAGATGTGCCAGATACAGGTGAGAGAGAGAGGAGAGACAGACAGACAGACAGAGACAGATCTTTATGTGAGTGGTGTAGCCTGTGAGATAAAAGCAAGATTTGTGAAGAGTTTGCATGATGATTGAATGGATGTATGAAGGGGTTACTGAATATTGTGTTAGCTCGGTCAGTGCCAGAGATATCCCCAGACTTAATAAAGCTACATTACCAACACTAGGACATCATTTTGTGGACGAGGTTAACTGTGTGCCTCCCCAAGTTTTGATAACATTTTCTGTCTGGCTAATGACTCACTTTGACCTGGCAGGGCTGCTTTGTGACCTGCTGTGGAGTGACCCAGACAAGGATGTGTCGGGGTGGGGCGAGAACGACCGGGGCGTGTCCTTCACCTTCGGGTCAGACGTGGTCACCAAATTCCTCAACAGACACGACCTGGATCTCATCTGTCGAGCTCACCAGGTAACCATTGTGCCACATGCTGTTCTCCAGAATTTCCACCCAGCTAGTTGCAAGTACTGGATTCCCGTTTCATGTGTAGTTGCTGCTTATTTTTTTGTCACAGTACTGTATCCTATCCTTCCCCCACCCCTAGAAAATAATTATATAAATGTGCTGTGTCTGATGATAATGAATTTTCTTTAATCTAGTTTACAGTATGTATTACCAACAAATATTTATATCTTATTAATGATCAGGTTTGATTTCTGTGATTTGGTTCCAAAATACCTTGTTCGCCTCAACTTGGATTCTTAGATACCCAGTTGACCCCTAATTTAACCTTGAAATAAATTACTGACTCATAATTTGACCCCAAAAGACTTGTTCACTCCAAATTTGACCCCACAGAGACCTCATTTATCTCTTTATTTTCCCCCAGATTGTATCTTTGCCCCCCAAATATACCCCATTGACCCCAGATTTGACCCTGATACAGGTGGTGGAGGACGGGTACGAGTTCTTCGCCAAGAGACAGCTGGTGACGCTCTTCTCGGCACCAAATTATTGCGGGGAGTTTGACAACGCTGGGGGAATGATGTCTGTGGATGAGACCCTACTCTGTTCCTTCCAGGTGAGAGAGAGAGAGAGAGAGAGATCTGAGGGAGAGGGTGGGAGAGAGATAGGAAGGGGAGAAGAGGGAGTAAAATTTAGGGAATGATAAGGAAGTTATATAAGGGAGGGGGGAGTGAGTTGGGAGGAGGGCAGTCAAATGGTGGGTGACAGAGCGACTTGGAGGCATTTTGTCTCCGGCCACCCTTTTGCGGGATTAGGACGTCGGGCTATAGATAGATTGATAGATAAGGAACCTACTCGTAATAGAGGGAATGTTCTGAATTTATAGTAGTGGGACATTATGGAATGATGATGGTGATAGGAGTTTAATTAATCATGTAGAGGACGGGGGCCTCGCTCTGCTGAATTGAAATCATCAGGTAATAGTTGGCCTATGGTGTGTGTCCTGTGACTGGTTAATATGAGATGCTAAACAACAAGACCGTGCTGTAGCTGGAATATAATAGCTGTGGTTACTTGCTTTTTGGAGGGTAAAGTATAGATGATGATTATGGGAAGATTATTAAGACAGAATGATTTTAAGTATAATAGAATGATGATAAAAACTAAGCTAACCATAATGATAGGATGAAATCAAATGATGACTGTTAAGATGATAATGACAAGCCAGTAAATACAGGATTTATCAGTCCAAACCTTTATCCCCTCTCCAGTATATAATGAATTTTCAATCTCACAGATCCTAAAGCCGTCCGAGAAGAAAGCGAAATATCAATACACCGGCCTGAACCAGCCCCGCCCCAGCCCACCAACGCGCCAACAACAGCAGCAACGCAAGAAGTAGCACACGGACACACCAGGCACACGGGGATTGAAAGAACAGATGGTCGGTGGGGCTGGATGGAAGGACGGATGGGATCGAGAAGGGCGGAAGGACTGAGTTGAATTGGTGGGCGTGTTATATTAAAAGGGACGGAAAAGAAGCGGGGCGCAGAGATGAGAAGAGCCGATGGTTGGTGGGGTTGGATGGAAGAACGGATGGAGTGTGGAAAGGTGGAAGGACTGAGTGGAGAGTTGATGGGGGATTGATAATGTAAACAGATGGATTAAGGGCCCGGGGATGAGATGTGATGGGGGGGGGGAGGTAGAAGTAACAGAATGACAGGAAAAATGGAAGGTTTGAGGAGTGGTGTGTGAGTTTGGGTTTTGCTGTGTGGAGGGGTGGATAGATGGAAAAGCAGTTGGATGGAAGGCCAGAAAGCAGAAGGATTGGGGAAGCGGTATATGAGGCAGTGGTTAAATATGTGTGTTGGGTGCAATGCAGTGGGAACAATGTACGCAGAGGAGAGGATAAGGAACGATGGAGGGAGGGTTGTTACAGGTGGTGTGATGGTGGGTGGGTTGTTAAAATTGGATGGAGGGTCATTCATGTGTGTGGAGGGTCTTTGAAAGGAGGGAGAGGGGTGGGTGGAGGGTAAAGCAGTGTTAGGGATTGATGGATAAACAGATGGAGGGGATGGGGATGTTGGTAGGTAGTGCAAGAATTGTAATTAAACTGATTTGCCAGACTTTAGTTCAATAATTATACAGTCTGGATCAGATATTTTTGTATTTTATAGTAACATGCATATATACAGTAGATTACCTTCCCTCACACCTCTTCGCTCCCTCCTTCTTACCGGTACCTTCTCTCCATTGTTTTTGTCCCCTTCCACCTTCCACTCCTCCTCCCCCCTACCCCTCTCCTCCTCTTCCTCCTTCTCCTCCACATCATCCTGCCACTCCTCCTCCCCCCTTTCCCTCTCCTTGTCAGCCTTCTCCCCTTTGTTCTGTATACCCTCGTACCAACTCCCTTGTATATACCATACAGTATACATTTCCTTTCTATGTTTCTTCAGTTATTACTATCTGTCCTCCCCCCTTCTTCCTTCCTTCTTTCCTTCCTTCCTTCCCTCCTTCCTTCTCTGTCTCCTCCCACCTCTTCCCAGCATACCTAACGTCTATGCACTAGTTAGATAAGTCAGAATATTGGTCTACAAACTGATTTACAAGCAGTTTACTGTTGTTTCTGGTATATGAAGATAGAATGAAGAGAACAGTCCCACTTCATGTCCGCCCCCCCTCCCCCCCGTATTATCGTAGTTGAAATATTAAAATTCACTTACGAGATAGTCCCTTCGTTTATCCGTAATGCGTAAGCCTCCCATCAAAAAGGTTCGTAGTATCTTAAGTCGTATAATTTCGTGAGTAAAATGTACAAACTCTTCCCACATCTGCCAACAGTGCATGAATTTACCAGCCGAAAATTTCATAATACTGTACCCTCAATAATGCGATGTTGAAAATCACATACAAGCTTTTACCTTCAAACTGTGATTTATGAATGATCCAGCACAAAGAAAAAAAGAAGAAGAAGAAAAAAAGAAAAGTGCTGTACGATTCACTGCATGTTCATGTGATTTATGGCAAGATTTTACAAATTACAGCAGGTTTGTGCAATTTATAGTAAGATCATACAGTTCACAACAAGTTCTTATGACTCCTAACAAGTTCTTACAGTTCACAGCAAGTTCTTGCGAAATACAGCAAGTCCGTATGATTCATGGTAAGATTGTATGGTTCACAGCAAGTTCGTACAATGTGCAACATCTTCGTACGGCGCATAAATAGTTAGTGTGATTGACAGCTTGTTCCGTCTTTCCAATCAAACATTGCTGCGTATGAGCTGACGGATTCTCAAATGAGCACAATATCTCAGTTGATGACAGTAAGATCACATTGTTTTGTCCATAACTACTGCAGATCTTTGTTAAATCTCCAGCTTAATGTTGTGTTGTTATTTCCATCCACACAAAACATCCTTGTTGTAGGAGTATTGTTCATTAAAATTCCATTGCCTCGGTATAGCTGGTTGTTCCTTTCAGCTTATAGTACCACTTCTGTAGAAAAAGTTGCCATTCTCTTGCAGTCCACCATAATAATAGATTGCCAGAATTCTGCAGGCCAAAAAGACGTGAAAGTTGTTAGAAGTAAGGAAAATTGGAGCTTTCAGGATACACCCTTACCTTTAGAAAGCCAGACTAATGGGTTGCTGGACTATTGAGAGATGAGATTTGAGTTATTATGGTGGCAAAATGAATCGATCTTACTGTCTGTGCAACCAAGGGAAGAGTCTTGTGGGCTTAGTGCACTCCCTGGCATCTCTGCCTCACCAGTTTACGTATTTCTGTTATGGAGGTAAACTCAGTGGACTGTAGACTGAAGATGTTTCTCCTGCAGTATGCCATTCCCCTTTTTAGAAGATAGGGAGAGAGTTGAGGGATGTTTATAGCAATGCTAGTGCATACAACATTGTGGTGGATTAATATCAAAGTTGAGAGATGTTTATTTGTTTATATCAGCACCAGTACATAAACATACTGTGCATTTATATCATAGTTGAGGCATGTTTATATTAGTACCACCGAATGAAGGCATCTCTACAGCACCGATACTTAAACATATTGTGACTTTATAAACATACTGTGCCTAGATATCAGCATCAGAATATAAACATAGTCTACGTAAAGATTCACAGGCAATATTACAAATGAATAATGTGGATGCATAAGTAGGTAAGAAGAAGAAGAGATGCCAGTGAACCAACTAAGCCACCGAGAATACAACCCCGAGGAGTCAAACCGCGAGTCCAGTGTCTGACATCTGGCCCCTATCAGTACCAAACCCTTCGATGCCTTAACCTTGTACAGCCAGCCCTCGTTATAAGGCCATCGTTATTATTATTATTATTATTATTATTATTTTTGTCATCAACAATTTGCTATAGAAAATTTGCCTGCCCTCACCCTAGCCTTACATGGGAAAAAGAGGTCAGGATGATGATGATGATAAAGATCCATTACTTCTTTTGAAGATGATTTGTCAATTTGCCCCTCTCTTCCCACGATTATTAATTTATTTTTTAGCTATAACTTTATCAAGTTCACAGGTAACTATCGAAAAAGCATTCAGAATTTCATAGCTACCCATGAAGCAGATTTTCCAGTTTCCCAGATTTATGGTACCAGCTTTATGAAAAAATAATTACAGTATATATTTTGTAACACCTTTTAAAATACGAGAAAAAATATATAATGTTTTGAAGTACATCTTGATAGTTATATATATACAGAAATAGTATTATATTCTGTAAGTTCATTGAAAGAATTTATATGAAGAAGTTCTGGTATATTTTAACACATCTCTGACAGTTGTGCAAAAGGAATTACAGTATTTTTCAAGACATACCCGACATATAAGTAAAAAAAAAAAAGGAAAGAAAGAAGTATTGATATTTTGGAAGACCCACCTGACAGTTCTGTGGGAAAAAAGTGACTATTTTGCACTTTTTAAAAAATTACAATAGTTACGATATTTTGAATAATTTACGATATTTTGTAAGAAGAAAGTAATGAGATAAAAGAAGGTTCAGATATTTTTCAACCCTTGCCTAATGTCTTATAGCGAGGACTTGTCTGTAGTTTTGTATATAGTGTACAGGCTCAGTATCATTTATATAGCCTGATGTGACTATAGTGTGTAGTGGCTGGGTTACTGAGTGGAAGAGGAGTTACACGTACACGGAAGTGTACATAGACAAAAATGCGCACATTGTTGGGGAATGCAAGGTAGTTTTTATGTTACAGAGACATATACACCAAAACAGTCATATAAGTATACAGACAGAGACACAGACATTATGTGCACACAGACATGCACACACATACACATACACACACACACACACACACGCAATCACACACACAGACATAGACAAAGGCATATATGTACAGAAACTTAGCACAGTATTTTAAAAATGCCATGAATTGCAAATTGTCTCTAAGATACGTATAGGCATAAATACAGGCGTACATACACAAGCATACACACACAGGCACACATACAGAAACATACACACACAGGCACACAAGCATACACACACAGGCACACATACAGAAACATACACACACAGGCACACATACAGAAACATACACATACACAAACTTGATAGTGAGCACAGTATTCTGGAAGTAATTTCATGATCTACAAACTTAATTAAGGAAACGTTGATTGGTGTTGAATCTAATGTTTTATACACATGATCTTTCAGTGTTTTTAGGGAGCTTGGAGGTGTCGTTTTGATTTTATTCTTGCTGCCTCTAATTGGTTTTTATTCAAGTTTGAGTGGAAGATGAAAGATTGACTAGGAGAGTGTGTGTGAGTGAAAGGGAGAGGGGGAGACTGAGGATGGGGTGGATGTATAGGGTGGAAAGGAGTATGACTGAGGATGGTATGGATGGAGAGGCCTAGACTGAGGATGGTATGAGTGATAAGAAAGACTGAGATCTGAGGTAAGGGGATGGGAGTAGAGAGGTATATGAATAGTGATAAGAATTGGAGGAAGGGCAGCTTGATGATGGGGGACAGGGTAATATGGAGGTTATTTATACAGCATCCATCTACTCCTGAATAGACATCCAGTGAAAAATATATAGAAATTATTGGTACCTCTTGAACTGCTGGAATTTTTGAAGAATCCCTAACCTCTAGTTTGAATTAGTGTCTCTCTGAGTTGAAAATTTTTTGGTGGTAATGAGAATATGATGGAAAAATGGGTTATTGGATTGAAGGGGTTGAAGTGTGTGGTTTATTTTGATTACATTTCAACACCACCTAACTCGGACTCGGATATTTTCAGTTATCATTATTACTGCATTATTATTATTATTATTATTATTATTATTATTATTATTGTTATTAATGTATTATTATTATTATTATTACTGTATTATTATTATTTATTACTTTATTATTATTATTATTATTATTAATATTATTATCTTTTGTTTACATTTTTGCCAGTGTGTGATCTAATCTTGGAATAATTGCAGACACTATGATTTTATTTCATGAAGCACAGCCAATGAATAAATGTCTTATTGCTTCTCATCTTGTGAACTATACCCGTATTGTACAAAAGGTCACTTGTAATCTACTGTTGGTGACGACTGATGGGATATTCAATAATAGCCGCTGCAGTGTCAGGAAAAAACACTAAATGCAAAGAACAATCCCAGGTTAACTCAGCATTTCAGCAAACAGGCATCTTCAGTAATTATTGTTTATCATTTACAGAGGCTTCAACATACGTGGCAAAATGTCTGATAAACTTGAGTCCTGTCTTTGCATGTGATATTTTTCCTCCATGTAGGTTGCCCCTAAGCTGGTGGAAATCATCTGTTGGGAGCTGGAATAAAATAAAGAGATGTAGTCTTGATGTGGGCAGCATCCACATGGCTTTAGTTTCCATGGCAAAACATTGAAATTGTTCTGTTGTGGTCAGTACTAAGGTGTGTATGCTTGTCGGATAGGGAATCTCCATAACACCTCTTCCTTAGCAGTTTATTTTTGGATATGGATTGTTGATATCAATTTGTATGTTATTTTATGCAGAGTTTGATGGTATTAGATTTAGATGACATTGAAGGGGATAGGAAGGATGGAATAAGCAAAATAAATCACTTAGGAAAAGGTGTTAGGGAGCCTCTTTATCCACTGAGAATACAATCCTCGGTGTACACATTTAACCCCGTCAGTGTGATGAAATACTTTTTAATTTTGTTTGTTACTTCCAGATGATTTTTATTGGGCGTAGGATAGCATTCTCCTGTTGGATTTAATGAAGGCTGTATCTTACCTCTCCACTTTTAAAATTTCTCCAGAGCTGAATAATATCGCCTGGTACCATGATTTTAATTTTGTTCGTTACTTCCAGATGATTTTTATTGGGCGTAGGATAGCATTCTTATATTGGTTTTATTGATGGCTGTATCTAACCTCTTTTAAAATTTCTCCAAAGCTGAATAATATCGTCTGGTGGTGGCAAGAATGAGACAGAAATAACATGATTTTAATTTTGTTTGTTTGTTACTTCCAGATTATTTTTATTGGGCGTAGGATAGCATTCTTATATTGGTGTTAGTGATGGCTGTATCTAACCTCTTTTAAAATGCAAATAGAGCAGTGGAAGAGTTAAGCAATAAACAGATAGATGAATAAATAGATAAATGAAAAAGAAATAACATGAAACTGAACATCCCCCCAAAAACAGAGAGTCATTTGTGAGGTGCAGTAAGCCAGCCAGGACTGTACAACACACGAGAGGCCTGTCAGTAGTAGTGTACTGTACCCTTGGCAGTAAAAAGAAAGAAACAGAGTATCACCATGCCACTCTAACCCTTACACTGCTATTAGGAATCAGTGGAATAAAATAATTTGATGTTGAATAATCCTGTCTATCTATCTATTGCCAGACGCCATAATCCGATAGGGGGTGGCCACAAAAAAATCGCCTCCATGTCGCCCTGTTCCCCGTCATTTCACTGCCTTGCTCCCAGTTCACACCCCCCTCTCTCATGTACCTCTCCACTCGATCCCTCTGTCTCACCCTTGGCCTCCCCCTGCCTCTCCCCCCCTCCACCTCACTCACATACACTCTCCTCATTAATCTCTCACTCTCCATCTTCTCCACATGGCCAAACCACCTCAATGTGTTTCAATAATCCATAGTAACAAAATGGTCAAATAAAATACAGTACAATATTTTAAAATCCTGTGATGCTGAGGTGAAGAAAATGATATGTCAGACTGAATAATCCATGGCAGAGACAGGGGAAGTCATGATACTGTACTTTCAGTAATCCTTTGTCTGATAAGACTGGCAGTTGTACAGAGGAGTCAAATGAAGTCTATTCCTATCTATCTATCTATTGCCAGACGCCTCAATCCCGTTTGGGGTGGCCACAAACAAATCGCCTCCAAGTCGCCCTGTCCCCCGCCATTCCACTGCTGTACTATAATTTATGTGTTGTCTGGTGGAATGTCTCTCAGCTAAACAGAACCATCCTGTGTAGTCATGAATAAAATACCCAGATACATACATACAGACACAGATAATCACACATACTGTACATACATACGTGCATATTCATACATACATACATACAGTGCATCATACATACATACCACAGCAGTGAAAGGGTTAGTAAAGATATAATTTTGTAAAGTTTGTGATTGCTGAATTTTTCATGACTAAATAAAATCACCTCTTGTTAGCCAAAATAAAATACCTAGTGCAAATAGAGCAGTGGAAGGGTTCAGCAGTAAACAGATACATGAATAAATGAATAAATAGATAAATGAACAAGTAAATAGATAAATAAGTGAATAAAGGAATAAATGAATATAGATAGGTAAGTGTAGTAAAATATTTCTCATTATCCCCTTCCATCCTATGACCGATTTCTGTTTGTTCTTGCAACCTCCAGACGGTTTTATGCAGCTCATTAGAGATGTTTTGAACTGGGTGGGCTATATGCAGCCTTCATTAACCCTTCACTGCTAGAACTGTCTGAAGTTGAAAATAAGTGTGTGGTGGTGGTGGTGGTGGGAGTGAGACAGAAATGGCTGGATTGGAGGGGATTAGTGTGTTTCTCTCTCTCTGTCTCTCCAATGAGGATGATGGAGTACAGGAGTATAGCATTAGCCTGCAGTCCACTGAGTTCACATTTAGATGAGCTTGGGATTACAATTATTACAGCTACCAACCTCCTCTGTGCCTGGGTTATCATACACTAGAAAACTTGGCTGGATTTAGCAAGAATTAGAAAAAAAAAAAGGTGATTATAGGGGTTAATGAAGGCTACATCTAACCCCTATATTTCAAAAAGTCTTTCATGAGCTGATTAAAGTAGTCTGGTGGCAGTAAGAATAAAAACAAAACCTCCCATATATTATTTTCATTTTGATTTGTGTTTTATTACCAAATGTACTTAGGAATTTCATAAACAAACATCCAGTCTCTTCAGTGCAAGGATGTCTCTTCTGTTCTTGCTGCTACCAGGCTGCTTTCTTCAGCTTAGGGGAGCCTGCAGGTCATGACAAGGTTGATAGAGGCTGTATCTGACCCCTGAAACTCTGAAATTCTCTCCCATGGTACCTCCCCAGTTCAGTAATTATCTATCTATCTATTTATCTATTGCCAGACACCTTAATCCCGTAATAATCTCATGAGCTGAATCAGTTTGTGTAGAGGTGGCAAGAATGAAATTGAAGAGGCATCCTGGCAGTGAAGGGGCTGAGGATGGTAATGTTTGACTCTTGCCTTCCACTGTGTATGGTTTTGTGATTGTAGCAGTTTGAATCATTGTGTTATGGGGGCTTAGGAGGATCCCTGGCACTTCTTCCAGTGTTGTATATAATGGTACAGTACTATTATTATTATTATTATTATCCATCCATCATCCAATCCTACACTGCCCCAGAAGGAGCATATTATTATTATTATTATTATTGTTATTATTATCAGGCATATTGGAGCCTTTAAATGAACAAACTGTTATTATTATATTTTTACTGTTTTTGTAGTAGTACATTGTTCCCTGGGCAGTCAGGCCAAACAGCCCCGTTACTGTTGTTATTATCATTATTATTAATTATTCTTATTAAATTGACAAAGTAACCTATAGAAGATTCAGTCATGGCCATCCCTTGTTAGAAAAATGGAAAGGAGCAAGGTGACATATGATGATGATGATGATGACGGCAACGATTGATGTGGACTGGATGAATAGCATGCAGGAGAATGTCAACCTGTCATATCACACCTTAATATGCAGATGCGAGTTGGACAAGGAAGAAGAGAACACCATCTTGACATACGCAGAAATAAACCAGCAGGGAAGAGATGCCAGGGAGCTTTCTAATTCCCCCAGAAGCACAAGCCCCTCATACAAGCTTTAGGTTGATGTATTTTAGGTTTTGTGGCGGTAGTTGTGGATTAGTTGTGTTGGGGTAATATTCTGAGTGGCTTGGAAGATTTTGTAGCAACTCTTTCTCTGTGACTTATTTTGCTCACTGCTTGTTCTTCTTCTTCTTCTTCTTCTTTTTTTTTTCATAGAAGAAGGAACCAAAGGCCAGGAGCTAATGTGAACTAAATCAATATAAAAATGATATAGATAACATGCAAGAGGATGTTGTGTTTTGCAATTTATATCTTGGTTTTCTTTTGTGTGTTACCAGTGCAAATTATGTCAGAGTTCTATCTATTTATCTATCTATAGCCTAATGCCCTAATACCGCAAGGGGTGGCCGCAGACAAAGCGCCTCCAAGTTACTCTGTCACCCACCATCTGACTGCCCTCCCCCCAACTTACTTCTGCCTTCCTCATATACCTCTCAACTCCATCCCTCCACCTCATCCTCAGTCTCCCTCGGTCAGAGTTAAAATGATATAAATAACACACAAGTGAACATTAAGGTGTTATAATGCAAAATAAGTTGCTAAGGAAGAAATGCTACAAAGCCTCCAGTGTCACCTAGAGTGTGGCCCCGTCTGACATCAGCCCTTCGTACAAGCTTTAGGTCTACGCATTTTAGTTTCTGTTGCTGTAGTCATTGATTAGTTGTGTTAGGTTGGTAGGTTGTGTAGCGTTCTGGGTCATAGGCTGGTGGGTTTATGAGGCTCCATGTTACTTCCTCCTTAGGGATATAATTCTACACATTTTATCTCGTTAACCTTTTCACCATCATTATATTTAAGCGCTGTTTAATTCCTGTGGAAGGATTGGTGTTTTTAAGAAATATGAACCTGGATTATTATTATTACTGTTATTTTTATTATTTATTGTTATAGTATTGTTGTTATTATTAGTACGGTAGTTGTAGTCCTGAAGAATGAGTGAGACATAAGGATATCAAGAAGGGATCCTAGACACTACCAGTCCAAAGGAAGTCACCGTCAGCATGTGAAAAAATGGCATACACATGCAATAGAATATTAAACTTCTTCAGTCCAATGACGTATTATATTGACTTCTGGGTTTACAATTTATAATATTATCTGGTCAAGGCCTTCAAAAAATGTAAGAAGTTGTTCCGTTAATAGCACTCCACTGGAAACTCACCTGGCAGTATCTTATGTGTTGCAGGGATGGCTTAGTCTGCTGGTGTGGGCATGGATGTGGCAGTGGGAATAGGAAATGAATAAATGTTGCAGGGGAAACACTGGTATATCTTGACTGAGCTGTCCCCACAAGACATGAGAAATCACCCATCAGAGTGGCCATTGTTATGTATGGACCACTGTGTATAAGGAAGAGGTGCCGGGAGCCTTCTTAGCCCACAAGCATATGATCTGGAGTCTCCTTCCATGCTGTGTGGTAGAGATGTGTGTGTCCAATTATCTTGATTATCCACTATACTTTGTTCACTTTAACTTGGCATAAAATTGGCATCCCTCCATCTTGAATGCAGAGTTCTACAGATTAAGATGAAATTGGCATCTCTCCATCTTGAATGCCGAGCCCTACCAACAGATTAGCACTAAGATATGTTGATAGTCATGAAGAAGTGCTGTGAAAAGGATGCACAGCCACAACATTGTCTTATTTTGCCATTGAGGTTTGGGAAACAAGCCGCAAAAGGACAAAAATCTCTGCCAAATTGAAGTGAGTGGAGTATAGTTACATTTTATTTAACTGTGTATGCAAAATATGATACAGTATGTGTTTTGATAGTGAGGCACATACTGTATTAGTTTTCAAAATGGCCCAAACTTATTTTTAAAGTGAAGCAAATTATATAAATCAAAATGACGTGTTGGTTTTGGAACTGACATGTTGTAGTAGCCAAAACAACTTGTTGGTTTTGAAAGTGAAGCAGATTTTAATATCCAAAATGGCTTGTTCTTGATTTGTAGTTGAGGCACATTTTTATATATACCCAAAGAGACTGACTTTTTTTTTTTTTTTTTTTATAATAGATTCACCAGTACACCACTTTTGAAATGTTCTTGTTTTTTTCTTTGTTTTATTTTAGGACATTTTAGTGTCCATTTATCAACGTTTGTTTTGGAATTGAAGCACATTTTCTGGATTACTTTGTACAGTAGCTCGTATTAATTTTTGTGTAATTATTTTAAATTTTGTTTTTATAAGAAATTGCAGAGGATGCTGGAAAAATGTAATGAAAATGATGGAATTGTTTGTGTCTGAGTTTCCAAAAGTCACATTTCCAAAAGACGATGAATTTATCCTCTTGGGGTTAGGCAGCTCTGTAGTGGCCAAGATATGTATTTTTTGTCCAGTAAGGAAGCGCTCAAACACCTCATCCTTAGTGATTTAGTTTTTGCTTAATATCCTTTTGTACATTATTTTTGCAGAGTATGATGATATTGGAAGGATTTATGTAACACTGAAGTGGATAGTAAGGTGTAATGAAATAAATCACTTATGAAAAGGTGTTAGGGAGCTTCCATAACCAATGAGAATATGGGGTTTAGTGGTTTGAATGCCCCAGTGAGAATGACAGCTTTGCATAAGTTTGATCCCCACGATGTGAATGGAGGTTTATCTATCAGGATCTGTCTACCAGTCTGTCTATCTGTCATGTCATACCATCAGGGGGAATAGGCTGGTTATCTGTCGTTAAATGTACTGTACTATGGAAGCCTTCAGTCCCATTACGCATCAGAGGGAGTGATATGGGATTGTATATCTGGCACCTCTTCTTTACCACTTAATTTTGCATCATCATCATCATCATAATCATCATCCGGAATTTTGCATCATCATCATCATCATCATCATCATCATCATCATCATCATCATCCTTACCTCCTTTCCCACTGTAGGACAGGGTGAGGAGTAGCAACCAGACAGCGTAAATTTGCCCAATCCAATGGTCCACGCTTCCATTAACTCATCGTTCAAGCCCCCGGACTCTATCCGATACGCAAAAACATTCAACACGTTCTGTAGCTTCACATAAATGTATACGATACTTAATTTTGCTAATGCCGTGATAATATTCTCTTTTTGTGTTATTTGTGCATAGTAGGTCAGTTACAGCAAGATATAATTAACATACAGAAGAAAATTGAAGTGTTCTGTAATATTAAAATGTACTGCAATATTAAAGTGTAGTGTAATATTAAAGTGAGTGTAATATTGAAGTGTACTGTAATATGAAAAATGGATTACTTAGGAAGTGGTGCCAGAGGGCCTCCTAAAGCCTTCAAGACCATGACTCAGTGATGTTTATATTCATCAGATGCCCTTCCTTACTACGAGAGGCCTCCCTTTACGTGCCAGTAAATAAAATCATACGCCAGCACCAATGTCAAAATATATATACAGTAAACCTCTTCACACTGAGACGTCCCCTTACCCCAGTGAAATCACCTGCCATAGAGAGACTAAAATCTAAAAAGACATCATGGTACACTGCAGATGAAATGTCAGATGTTTATAACTGTTTGCTGATTTACCATATCCTGAACTGAGTATGGTAAAAACACTATGTACCAGCATTTTTTATTTATTTATTTATTTATTTTTTTAATGCAAGGAAGAAGGAATCAAAAGCCAGAAGTCCACAAGATTGTTCCCTCCAAGAAAAAAAGAAAACAAAATAACAGAGAGAAATGAAATGCAAAAGACTCATGTAGTGAAGGATGTGTGGATAACCAGGACATAGATTTACAGACTAACTTATGATAAATTTCCTGTCTTAACTAAGATTTTTTTTGGTAGGAAGGGTGAGGAGAGGAGAGTGCTGTACCTTCCCTTGTCTCCTGTTCTTAGTGCAAAACCCGATCTTAAGACATTGAACCCAGGGATGTCAGCTTGTTTAATTCTTGCCATTTTTAGATGATTTAATGCAGCTTTGGAGAGACTGTATGGACTGGAGGGGTTAGATACAGCTTTGGATAGTTTTATTTAATCCCTTCAGTATGAGAGGCTTTTCCTAAGTTGAATACAGTCTTCTGGTAACAGAAAAAACAAACTGAAACAAAAAGGACATTGCCTTGATTCAAGAGGTTAAGTAGCAAAGAAACTAAGGAGATTTATTTTTGAAGGAAGGGTGAAGGAAGGAGAGTCCAAAACCTTTCCATATTTCTTGTTCTTCCTGCAGAAAACGGATCTTGTGTAATGACAGGGACAAATTGTAAGTTGTTTGTGCATTTGGACCCCCAGAGCTCTACTGTTTGTGTCTTAGTTTAATTTAGAATCATTTACATATGTTTGTGTTCATTAGTGATTAACCCCTCCACACCAAGGATGTCATTTTTATCTTACTCTTGCAGCTGCCGGATGATTTTATTTGGCGTAAAGGAGACATATTGTTATGAAGGAGTTATTGGAGATTATTGGGTAGTCCAAGAATAGCACTCCACTGGAAACTCAACAGGAGATAATCTGTGTTTTGGAGACGGCTGACACCCATACTCTTGTTAGTTCAGGAAGCTCCCGAACACCTTTTCCTAAGCAATTTATTTTGCTTGTTACTCCATATTAGTCTCTTTTGTGTTAGGTAAATTCTGTCATCATATCACTTCAGATACATAATGTTCAATAGGATGTTAACCAGCCAAATCTAAAAATAAATCACTAAGGAAGAGGTGCTAGGGAGCTTCCTTTGGCAGTGAGATTACGGGCCCTGGTGCATTGATGTGAGTATGGTATGGCAGTAAGAGTAGAATAAATGAAACAGGATAGACACTGAGAATGCTGACTGAGCCATTCTTGGAGAGCACGAGAAACCACAAGAGGAAAGGGCAGAGGACTGTAATGGATGACCTTGTATGTCGTCTCCAAATCAGAGTCTCAGGCTGAATAAAATTACATTGTGGCAGCAAGAATAAAATGAAAAAAAAAAAAAAAAAAAAAAGATGTAATTTGAATGGAGGGTTTAATGGATAGTCTGTGTCTAACCTTTGTAGCCAAATATTTAGTTGATCATAATTTCTGTCATATTTATTGAAGATCATAAAATTTGGTGTATAACTTGTGAGCTTCATCAGGCTGGGAGTTGAGTTGGTTCTCATGTTAACTAAATCTACCAAAATCCACCTTAAATGCAACTGAACCTACTCTGCTCTGCCATTCTCTTTCCTACTCTGTCCTATCCTGACCTACCCTACCATACTCTGCCTTTTTCTCTCACACCCTTCCCTTCCCTGCCCTGTGCTACCCTGCTCTGCCCAACCATACTTTAACCAACCCTGCTGTCCCCTCCCCTTCCCTCCCCAGCATTTCCATTACTACCACTACCTTGATTTCCCATCCCTACCTTTCAAACAAATGCAATAACTAAACATACCAGGTAAAGCTTAGTTCCCGCTGCAATAAAGAACACGGGAGCCATCTTTTAACCCTTTCAGTACAATGACATGTTTTAATTTATTCTAGTTGATGCCAAGTTATTTTATTTGGCATAGGTGAGACCCCTTTGTTGGAAATTTAATTAAACCCTTCCACATAAGGGGTTGTAGACTGGATAAAAATTGTATGGTTATTAGAAGAATGAAATAAGATGTAGTAGTGAAAGGGTTTTGCCCAGCCATTCTGTATCATTTCATTAGATAGACCAGCTTTGTAAATTAGTCGAGCATATCATAGAACTGTATATGACCCGCCAGGCAAGTGTCGATTGAGTTTGGCACATTTAGACAGGTACTTGATCCGTGCACATAGGTTCAGATTCCAAACGGGTGGCAGGAAGTTTTTTTTTTTTATCATGTAATGCCACCTGGGGATAGCCTGGTCACTTGTCCTTGTATTGTCAATAGAGTATTGTTGACCAGTTGTGCATTCCTCCATCTAAGAGGGGTCAGTAAAGGACAAGGTGTTAATGTTTTTAATACTTTAAATCCATACCCTTGTGCACTTAGAGTTTGCAGACATTCACTGATACAGCAAGCCAGTCTGATCTGATGGTTTGTGGTGTAAATTTTAGCTCTCAGGAACCACAAAAAGAATAAAGGTGGCAGCACACTTATTAATCCTGTGTATCATCATCATTGTCATAGCCTTAATTCCCTCCTAAGAGATGGGGCACTTGGACAGAGCAGGATCCAGCAACAATGATGATGATGATTGCAGTGTGGCCAGGCTTGATGGACACTTGTCTTGACCCAACACTGTTTCCTGTATCGGGTGATGATCTTTGTAATGTCAGAGAGATGTGGCCTATTTTTATGTCAGTGAGGCAGATCTTTATAAAATGATGATGAATATGTGCTTATATTATCCTTTTAAGACAACTTTTTTTTTTTTTCCCATACCAGTTCTTTAATATTTTTGAGTGCTATTGGAGAGGGATGCCTTCATTGGTGACACTGATATAACTACAGCTGCCTGGTTGTATAAACATTCTCTAACTTCCTCCCTGTCCCCCAAAGGAAGATGGTGGAAGGTTTTAAGTTCAAGTGAGCCTATGGACACAACAGGAAGGTAAATACAGTTGTGTACTTATTCTTTCATTGTGTATACAGGATACAGATTTTATATTTTATTTTATTTTTAAAAATAATGCTATCCACCCCAGTGAAACTGTGGGAAATTGGGCTAAAAATTTATGTACACTGTAAATCCCACTTGGCATTTCCAGATGGGAATTCTTCTCTTGCAGAAATTCCCTGTATTTGCAGAAATGTGTGGAAGGTATTTTTGTCACTTGTCAGGAATGATATAGGATATCTCTTGTACGGCTGTACTGAGGTGGCCCATTTCCGACAGTCCAGTGGGTACACATCCAAAGGAGCCTGGGGACACAATATGGCAATGTTCCATGTGTATGTGGGTCAGCCAGGTTCATGTAATGGCTACTCTACAAGCTGCAATCACTCACCACTTTCTGGTCAAGTCCCTAAACTTGAGGTTGTTTTGCAGGATCTTATCCCATGTCTTCTTTAGTCTGCCACCAGGAATTTTCCCATCCATGGACAGGCCTGTACAGCTCTTCATTCGGTAACTCTCATTCCACATGTTCAGACGCATTAACCTACTTGTGCACTTTAACATTCTAAATACTGTATTTGAGAAATCTCAGATCAACATAATTTTTCTCGGCTGATCATATACATAAAGCAATACTTCACTACCCTTACTATGCTAGGGAGCAATACTTGTGTGAAATGAATGAACAATAACATAACAATACATTTATTGTAAGATCCCATAATTCAACTCTGTTTTACAATGAGCTGAACTACTCACATGGTGACTTACAGGTTGGTGAGTTCCCTTAGCCCCTCCAGTACCATGATTCCTTTGTTGTATTTACCACAATTCTTTCTACTACGGGACCAGAAGATCCCTCTCCCTTGTGTCCGCATGTCACTGCTGGAGTCATATTGTAAGTGACATAGGAAGCTTCTTAGAATCTCTACCCAAGCAATTACAGTATTTTTCATATAACTGTACACCTCAACATTCTCTTGTGTTATTTATATTTTATATTTGATGTAGTTTGTATCAGTAACATGCCAGGTGCTGCTGAGCTGTTGCGTGCTGAATAATCAGCTAAGGAAAGAGTGCTACAAAGCCACTTTCAACAGTGCTCATCATTTCTTCTTACATAGTTGACCCAAACGTCTCTGGAGTGCTCAAGAACACTGAAATGCCATATACTGTACAGAAATGTATGGGTGAGGTAGAGGTGCCAGGGAGCCTTCTAATCTCATGCAGAATATGCTCCAGCAAAAGCATAAAAATTGCAGCAACCCTTGGAGGGCTCAGTCATAGTTGTCAACAGTGATGTCATCTTCTATGTTGCTTGGTGATGTCTCAATCTCCTCCTCCTTGAAGTCTCTGTGGGAAGTAAGATTATTAATAATACATTTTCACTGCTGCCTGTGTAATTATACTGTACAGTTATGTGGTGATGCCCATATAGCCAGGTGGCTCCACTGCCCAATTATACCTGGTAAACATATACATACATAAATACACATACAACATCCCATTCTATCCGCTGACTGGCCAAAATTGTTGCTTAGGCTAATCCAAACGTAGACCTTATACAACCTATTAAATAACTGGAAAAGAAAAACTAATAAAGTATACTCAAAGCAGTAACTCACCCTTCCATAATGTCTGAAAACAGTTCTTTGGGCAGTGTGAGCGAGACGGTCGTGGTAGTGTAGTCGTTCATGGGTTGCCGTGCCGCCAGCCTTCTCTCCACCTCCTCTCTGCTCAACTGGCCATCACCTCCACCAACACCCCCACCAGCACCTGCAACCACTACACCACCAGCCCCTATGTGCCCCACACGACGGGGCTGGCCCTAACAGCAGAGAGGGAAAAAATTACAGTTCAAATTACTTATTAAGGGTATTCTCTCTCTCTGATAGGATACTTCAGAATACTTTTTCTTCTTGTTAAAGGGAAAATGTTGAAGGACTGTCAGTGTTGTGACAGTGTGTTGCATGAGGTGAGTTGTGGTGTGATGGTTACATTACAGTGAAGGCATAAGTCAGTGAGTTGTATGTTCTGTTCGTAGTGAAGTCAAAATGTTTTATGGTAAGCAATGTCAGAGTCACACTGATACCTGTATGAGTCCTGCTGAGGCTAGTTGTGCTGCAGTGAGTTTGCGTACAGTTGTGCCACCAGCTACAGTGACTGTGGTGGCTGTGCTGCTGTTATTGCTGCTGCCAGCTGCTTGGACACTGCTTACTGCTACCTGTGGGATGCCATAACATTATTTTATGTGCTACCCCAGTGGTCACCCTTGCCCCCCCCCCCCCTCTTTTTTTTTTTTTGAGGGGGGGGGGGGAATATCCCTGGACCTCCTAGACAGGGGTCCTTGAACCACCCTGTCAACAGGCTTGGCAATACTACAACTTGCAATGATATGATGCTATGGAACCAATCAGAATACTATCCCACAAGGTGTCACTAACCTGTTTCGTGGTGTGTTTACTGCCGCCAGATTTGCTGCTGCCACCGCTGCTGCTGGACTTCTTCTTCTTGGCCGGTGGAGGTTTGCCCAGCGGACCAGGGGAATTTGATGTCCCTCCTCCACCGCTTCCCTCCATACTGAGCCGCTTCCGACAACTGAGGAGAAAATAACGAAGGCAAGTCAATTGGATGATTAGAAAAGGCAGGTTATGAACAAGGTGAAAGAAAAATGTAATAAGAGAGATTAGAGTATATACGATACTGTATAGAGTGGAGTAACTGGAGATTGAAAGAAGCTATGAATGTTTGTGAGAAAGAAGTGGATAGAAGAAGCAGACTAAGAACCTGGTGAGAAAGAAAATATATACCGTATATCATACGCTGCACTGTGGAGGAGGATGGAAAAAATGAGGCAGGCCAAGACTGTGCGTGAGAGTAAGGTACAGTAAACTGCTGATATACAGGACTCCCTTTTAATGAATTTCAGTGTTAATGACCAGCTTGAGCTGGCCAAAAATTATGTTCATTTAAAATTTTGTTTGGTAAAAAGGAATGGATGAGTGGGAAACACTGACCAGCATGGTGTCCCTACACACCCATGCATGCACACACGCACACACCCTCGCTCCTTTGCATCCCACAGAACGCTGCCTCAGTCTCTGAGTGACCAGCATTGAGAAAGAAGCAATAATTTGAGTATTTTTTGAGAAAAAGAGCCATTTAGACCTAGCTGTATGTTACTGTGTATGACAGAATGACGACGCCTGGGTAATTACCGAACAGGTTGGTGTTTGGATTTAATGAACTATCGGCTTTAACATAAATTATCATCATCACTACCACCACCATAACAAAACATCATCATTACCACCATAAATCATCATCACTACCACCATAACAAATCATCACTACCACCATAACAAATCACCACCACCACTATAACAAACCATCACCACCACCACTATAACAAATCATCACCACCACTATAACAAATCATCACCACCACTATAACAAACCATCACCACCACTATAACAAATCACCACCACCACCATGACAAACCATCACCACCACCACTATAACAAATCACCATCACCACCACCATAACAAATCATCACCAACAGTATAACAGATCATCATCACAATCACCACCACCATAATAAATCACCATCATCATCACTACCACCACCACTATAACATCATCATCACCACCACCACTATAACAAACTTTCATCGTACCAGCCTGAGCCTCACCTCTTAGTCTCCACCTCAGCATCAGAGTCCTCAGTTTGCTCGGAGTCCGATGAAGAGTCTGGACCGCGGTGGTACTGTAGGAGGCGGTCAAGAAGGAAGGACTTATCTCGCCGCACTCGAAGCAATGCGCGCTGGGCCTTGCGAAGCTCCTCTTGAAAACACTCATTCTCCTGTGCACGGAAAATGAAGAGACTGATGGATGAAGAGATCAGATACATACACTGAGGGATATATTTGGGATTAGACTGACAAGTACCATATGGATAGGTTAATTGATAGGGATATATTAGCTAATGGATTAATTAATGGATTAGACTGACAGACAGGTAGACAGATTACCATAATGGATTAAATTAATAGATGGACTGACTGATGGACGACAGAGAAATGGACTGATTAATGGACTGGGCTGACATATGGACAGATTAACAGATCTGAAGCCCAAAAGGTAAATATACAGACAGATGATTAAATACACTGACAGATGCAAAAGTTCTGTGCTCCACCTCACAAACTTACGTAGATCAGCAGCTTGAGTTTGCGTTTGAGTGTCTTGTATTTCGCCTTGTGATCCTCCACGCCTTCTGTTTGAACCGGCATCATGGAGCCTGCCCAATACAGACATATTTTTAGTAAATGGGGTAGTTAATAGTAATCAATTTGTCATTCTACTCTCTAGGGTATTATTGCAGTTTGGGTCACATACCAGCCATTTCAACACCTAGCGCTAGTTCTAGTATAGTAAGTGTACATTTATATCTTTCAGTTATAGCCAGTATATGTCACTTACCTCGTGTCACTGTCCTCTATGTGCTAAACACTAATTAAAGGCAGAATTAAGGCTAAAACATACGGTATACACATAGGAAAATCTTTTGTTTACATTTGGCAACTCAATTACCCAAACACACCAACATGAACCCAAATTTAGCCATATTCTGTAAAAATACGGGTATTGTCTTTCGTATGTCTCTTAAATAGAAAAAGTCAATTACTCGATGCATTGTAAATAATTGTTCAAAAAATAACATGCAAGAATATAGACTAATACGACTTTTATATACATGACTCATTAGTACCCATGTAAACAAACGAAACGCCGCCAAAATCAGGTGACAGGTGACCGTCGGGGTTTTGCCAGGCCTGCAGGATTTTCTGTACAGTTTCTGAATTTTACCCGCCAATGACGTACAATTCCACCTACATTTGACTGGGGCGGGACATCGATTAAAGGATAATTTTCTTTACCGTGGCCCTTCGCTACATTAGCTAAAAGGGGAAGACTCGGTAAGATCTTTGCCTATAATACAAGGTGGGAATTTACATCCGTTTCCCTTGTTACTTACAGCTGGAAACATTAGGCATATATTTAATTTCAGCTTATACATTTCTTGATTATTTTTGGAGTCTTGTACACTTGGCTTGACATTCATGTATAGAAATGGAGCAAGTGCGTGATATAGATGCTGGAATTGCCTGCATTTTGACCTAATTGGCCTGTTTGGAAGAGTTGGTACTTGTTCACTGCTTGTAATGTGGCAGACCTTCAGTGTCATATGTGTTACAGTGAGGGCAAATTGATAAAATGTTAATTTTTCAGAACTGCATTATAGTGAATATTCAGATAGTTACCTCACTTACATACACTCTCTTGGTCTATCATTCCCCATCTTCTCTTTACATGGCCAGATGAAATTAAAACCATCTTAAAATAAGAAGATTCAATCCATATTTTATTCCTTAGCTCCACCTACCATGAGCCAACCAAACCTAACCTTGTGCTATCATTAACAGCAAGGATGAGTGAGCTGCAGTCACCTGAGGAGTTCCCCTTTCCCTTCCCTCCATATGACATTCAGAAGGACTTCATGCATGCACTGTTTGATGTCCTGGAGAAGGGGCAGCTGGGCATCTTTGAAAGTCCCACTGGCACGGTGAGAGAGAGAGAGAGAGAGAGAGAGAGGGATGATGATGTGTTGTGTCAGGATAATGATGATGATTGTGTTGTCAAGTTATCAGAGTTGTGATGATGATGTATATGTAGTGTTTGTCACATTAGAGTTATGATGATGATTGTGATGTACTGTGTGGTGTTTATTGTATTAGTTATGGTGATGATGCATAGTGTATGTTATATTAGAATTTTGATAATGATAATGATTTGGGTGTTTGTTGTGTCAGGATTATGTTGATGATGATGATTTTTCTTCCATTTTGTACAGGGAAAGTCGCTGAGCCTGATCTGTGGGGCACTAACATGGCTGCAGCAACACAACCAACACCACAAGGTTAGACTCATCATTTAGTCACAGTAAAAACAGTGTTGAGGAGGGATACCTTAATGTTCTGGCAGTGATATAACCAAGTATTTTTCCAGACCAGTTGTATGTCCCTCAGCTCCCCTTATTCCTCGAAAGGAGGATGGTGGATTGCAGAAGAGGGGCAGCTTCATCCTGCACTCCACTGGGTTTATATTCTATTCTTATGAACTTGGGACTACAGCTACTACTGAAATATTCACAACTTCACAAACACGTCTCTACTGTTATGTGAAATATTCTTTTAGAGGAATAAGGAAAGAAAGGATGCACTGAAGCCCAGGGAGGAAGGAGGTATATGAAAGGTGGATGATTAGGGTGTTGGTGAGTGGCAGAACTGAGTGTGGTGTGCTGCAAGAGGTTTGGCTTACAAAATAAATATGAGAGAGGTGATGCAAGTCAGTAAGTTGAGATGGTGTGAACATTTTGAGAGGATGGGATGAAGATGGTGGTGGTGATGATGGTACTGACAGTGATGAAGATGATGATAGTGGTGATAGTGGTACTGATGATGATGATGGTGGTGATAGTGGTGATAATGTTTGTCTTTTCCAGTCTGAGTTAATGAGGAAGATCCAGGAAACTGAGTCGTCTTCGCGGGCGGATGAGAGCGGTCCGGATTGGTTCACGGCTGCGACCAAGCGAAGGGAGGAGGAGGAGGTGGCGAGGGGCTGGCGGAAGGAACTGGGCCGGCTGGAGAAGGAGGAGGAAAGGGTGCGCCAGCTGAGGGAGAGGAGGAAGGTTATTAAGGTGCGTGGAGGAAGGGCAGTGTGATGGTTGGGGACAGGGTGATAAGGTAGTTTTGTTTATGGCAAGGTGTCTGACTGTAGCTGACAAGAGAGAGGAGAGGAGAGGATAGAGTGGACCATCTGAGAGAGAGGAGAGGAGAGGAGGACAAAGTGGACCATCTGAGAGAGAGGAGGAAGGGCAGCTTGATGGTGAGGACAAAGGCATTAGGCGATATATTTGTGGTTATCCCTTCCAGGAGAAAAGTGTCTGGGTATTGATTGAGAGAGAGAGGAAGACTGTTATGGTGTGTGATGATGGTGGTAATGATAAGAGAGCATGTTTGATGATGATAATGAAGAGAGAGCATGTATGGTGATGATAATGAAGAGAGAGCATGTATGATGATGATAATGAAGAGAGAGCATGTATGATGATGATAATGAAGAGAGAGCATGTATGATGATGATAATGAAGAGAGAGCATGTATGATGATGATAATGAAGAGAGATCATGTATGATGATGATAATGAAGAGAGAGCATGTATGGTGATGATTGATGATAATGATGAGACAGTACATGTTTTAAAACTGGGATGATGATGATGATGATGATAGAACATATTTAAAGATTATAATGAAGGTGTAGGGAGAAAAGATGTGGTGAGGGGGTTGTGAAGGGAACTGTTATGTGTACTGATGGTTAGGCTTGGTAGATGGAGCTAAGATTCCAAGGACTTAAATGAAATTTGAATGATTGTGTGACCCACTTTATTGCATATGCTGTTGATAGTTCACATACTTACCTACTCTTCCTCTATTTCTGGATCCTGCCTGTTGCCTCCAGATTATAATATTCAGCATAGCACACAAAGCTCCCAGTACTTTTCCCTTCCATGCTATTCATTTACCTTGCCTTACCTTTCCATTCCCTTTATGTTGTTTTTTCCCCTCCCCCTTTATTATTTCCATCTTTATGTGTTTCTTGCTCTGAGCCACCTTTCTACCTCACATCCTGATCTACCTCACTACTGATCCATCCTTCACAGAGAACGGAGGTGAAGAAGATGGATGAAGAGTTTGATGAGTTGTTCCGGGACCTACATGAAGTGCAAGAGAGTGTGCGGCGAGAGCTGAACGAGATTAATGGTGAGGCAGTGGCTGTTTATCCGTCAGTGTGATGCCTACAACACCTCAGTCATGCCGCTGTACTACAAGGCACCCTTCCCAGTGTCCACCCATAGATGTCCTAAACTAGTGCTGATTGAGTTTCCTTAGCCAGGTTTAGAATAGGACATCACCCAACCCTCCTTAGTTACCAGCTTATGATGTGGGTTGGGTGGAATTACAGACAGCATTTGCCCTGCTTGTAGAATAGACCCACACAGTATCACACATAACGGATATACATGCCACACTATGATGCAGCTCTAACATTAACAGTGTAAGGAACTGATGGGAGAACCTCATATTGGTAGTAGCTTGCCTGTGGTTGATGGGTCTGCTGGGCCAGGCATAACTGAGGCTGAACATTAACAATAACCCGTCCTATATGTTAGTGGAAAGTAGAATGTTGATGTGGTATTGATTTATTTATATTTTTATGTTATGATTTTGTCCATTTTTTCATCATTGTCATCATCATCATCATCATTTTTTTCATTATCCATTATTTTTAACCAGGTGCATCAGGAGAGGAGACTCTGGGTGCAGAAGAGAGTGAGCTACTTCTGGACGAGTACCACAGTGATGATGATGATGGTGGTGGTGGTGTGAAGGACAGCCAAGACGAGGAAGAAGAGGAGCATGGCTGTCTAAAGGTAGGGAGAATTGGAGAAGGGAGAGCAGGAGGAGGAAGAAGGGGAGGGGAGAGGAGGAGGAGGAGGAAGGAAAGAAAAAGGTTGAGTTAGAGAAGGTGAACAGGGAGAAGAAAGAGAAAGAGAGGGAGGAGGGAGAGGTGAAGGGGGAGAAGGAGGAAGGTAATAGGAAATAAGAGAGGTGTGGAAGAGAATGTGATCTTTCTGGATGATTCCCAGTGATGAGGAAGGCAAAGAGGAGCAGGACTGTTTTAAGGGAGGAGGAGAGGGAGAGAGAGAGGAGGTAGGAGGAAGGGGGAAGGGAGGAGGAGAGGGAAAGGAAGTAGGAGGAGGCAGAGGTTGGAAGGAGAGCAGAGGTGTATAAAGATCAAATAGAGCAGAGGGGGAGGAGGGAGAGGTTTTCTGGCATTGGACCCTACTTCACCTTATCCTATAGTGGAAAAAGAGGAATGAATGATGATGATGGTGATAAAGATGGTGATGATGAAAAAGATAGTGGTGATGATGATGGTGATAAAGATGATGATGATGATGGTGAAAAAGATGGTGATGATGATGGTGAAAATGATGATGATGATGATGGTGAAAAAGATGACAATGATGATGACGAATATTCTCTTTCCCCACAGATCATCTACTGCAGTCGCACACACTCTCAGTTGTCGCAGTTTGTTCGAGAGGTTCAGAGGTCGTCATTCAGCAGTGACATACGCACGGTGTCACTTGCGTCGCGCCAGAACCTGTGTGTCAATGAACAGGTGGCGCGGCTGGGCAATATGACACTTATTAATGACAGGTGAGAGAAAGGCAGGAAAGGAGGTATTTGAGTGGAGCGTGTGGAGTTACATGAGGCAGATTGACAGATGAGGAAGTTAAGGAGCATTGTGGTATTAATGTTGATGTACTGGAAAGTGCTGGGAGAAGCACCCTGAGATGCCTGTAGAAAGGGGTTAGGGATTCTTGTCAGGCTAGGAGGAATGCAATATTTCTCCCATGTTTGGAGCTACAGTGTTGGAAGAAGGGTGGAAGCAGTAGGAATGAGTCTCCTTGGTTCCTAGTCAAATCATCCTTCCAGTCTGGCTACACTGCTGAAAGGGGTTAGGGACCTTCATCAGGTTAGAACAAATCCATCCCCTTTGTCTTTGCATCAGATGTGTGGAGCTACAGCGAGGGAAGAAAGGCAGAAGCAGTAAGGTGGAGTTGGATGGCTCAACAAGCAAGAAGCGAAAGTCGTCATCAGGCTGTCCATTCTACCGCCAGAATGCTCTCCAGGGACTGAGTGATCAGGTGAGAGTGTGAATATGTTGTTATTTCAATTGCCATTATTAGTACAGTATTCTCTCACTTGACTTTTTAAAATGGAGTGGATGGATATGGCCTTCATGGGCCCCTTCACTGCCAGGTGGATCTCCAAAACTGAATAAAATTGCTTGTTAGCAGCAAGGAAAAGACTGCCAGTACACGTGAAAGGGTTATTGTTGTGAAATTTATATCATCATCATAATCATCATCATCAATATTTTTGAGAATTATGTAGGATGGAGAAGTAGGTGAAAAATACATTATTATGTTATGTTAGTTGAGAGAGAGAGAGATTAAGGAATGTACCTTGAAATATTATTACTGATGATGGCACTTTTCCCCACCAGTTACTCTTAGAGGTGCAGGACATAGAACAGATGGTTACATCAGGGAGAAAGAGCAAGAGTTGTCCATATTACGCTGCCAGGCATGCCATCAGGGACGCTCAGGTATGTATGTGTGTACAGGTAATCTACTGCAGTATTCTGTCCCATATCATCCCTTAGAAGTGTAGAGGCCTGAGTTTAGGCTTCCAGTTGTGTATATATTACAGGTCAAGGTGATAGTAAATATAACTGACTGAGTTCACCCAGCTAGGCTTATATCAGGACATCACTCAGCCCTCCCTAGTTACCATACCAGCATAGATTTGGATAGGAAGGAATCACAGACAACAGATGCCCTGCTTGTGGAATAGGCCTACACAACATGACGCACATAATGTAGCGCTGCGCAGCACATGCCATACTAAGAAACAGACACAACATCAGCTGTGTAGGGAACATACTGTATGGGCCAATCCCATAGGGGGAGTTGTGTACCTGTGATTGAGGAGAGTGCATGGCCAGACAGACTGCTGTTGAGCACTAACAACAACAACTCAACCAAACACACAGTTAGGGACACTCAGGTACAGCCATGAGGAATAATTTTCCAACAGTCCCTGACCATTATCATGTCCTGCCTTCCATATTTGTACATCCAGAGAATACGGTATCTTTGTGTCACATGCTGTTTTGTTGTTTGCTTCATATTGGTATACGTAAAAATAGTTCATGTAAAGCCTTCCATATCAAAGTGGTTAAGATGAAGGTAACTAAGTGTATTGTGGAACATGGTGTTATATAATGGTTCCTCTCTCAGCTTGTGGTGGTGCCGTACAACACACTGCTACACGAGGGTACGAGGGAGGCCAGCGGAATACGACTGAAGGGCAACGTTGTTATAGTAGATGAGGCACATAACTTGCTGGAGACAATATCAGGCATACATTCTGTTATGTTGTCTCTAAGGCAGGTATGTGTGCAGAGAGAGAGAGAATTAGTTTCATTACATATATTAGCCTACTTTGTGTTTGATATCATTTAGCCTGGAATGTGTGGGGCATACCCATGGTAAGTGGAGTGGTCTGGTAGTACACAAACCTGCAAATCTTCGGTTGTCAGCTGATTATGAAAAGTGAATGTATTGATACATTGCCATTATTTTTTTTTTTTTTCCCCTCAGACTTCTGCCATGAAATCTGGGAAATTAAATATGCAAAAAAAAAAAAAAAAAAAAAAAAATCTTAACATGAAATGTAAATGGCGTGGCAACATGCATTACCCTATACTTTATAGTGAGGCTACTGTACTCTTTTCACTTAAGCTTGGTGTAAAGTTTCCATCTCTTCATCTTGACAGCTTAGTTGTGAGAATAAATTGCAACATGCTTTACCCTATACTTTATAGTGAGGCTACTGTACTCTTTTCACTTAAGCTTGGTGTAAAGTTTCCATCTCTTCATCTTGACAGCTTAGTTGTGAGAATAAATTGACACTAAACTATGATGCTGGTGACAAGTAAGTTCTATGGAAATGATGTAGAGTCATGAATTGTCTTTTTCTGCCACTGAGCTGCATGAAATAAGCTGCAAAGGGATGAAAATTTGGGCCAGGTTAAAGTGAGAGAACTATAGTGCTGGGGGTGGTACGTTGCCAGCTCAGTTGCATGAGTCAGAAGTGTTTGGAAGAATTTCAGAACACTTTTGCCTCATCTGACAGTGAATGGATTCTTGCTGTGTGTGAAGGGCAGATGTAATGCTTTGTGTGTACATGATGTGATGCTGTAGTTGTGTAGCCAGGTTCCACAGATGGGAGGGGGGCAAGGTGGGGTAAGTCTTATTCTGGAGGCCCACTAGGTCCACTGTGGAGTAAATGTGTTAGTCTAATCCAAAATTTCAAATGGAGGGGGGAAAGGGGGCAGAGGTCTGACAGGGCACTCCCCATATCTACACCACTGCTATAGGACAGCAAAACAGGCAGAAGGGAGAAATACTGTATGTTTCCAGAATTGAGCACAATGCACTGAGAATGGGGAGATGGATGTTCAGTGTCAAGCCAAGTCAGAGAACAATGTGTACAGTTGCAGGAGAATAATTAAGCATTGAGTGTGCTGGTGGGGTGATGCGTAAGGTGATCTGGATGTGTAGGGGGAATGTGTGAGAATAACAGGGTAAAGTACTGTACAAAGCTGAATGTGAACGGGACAGACATTGCTATCAGATCAGGGAAAGCATGGAATGAAGGCTTGACAAGGGGTATTTGGGTTGGAGGACTTAATCATGGTGATGGATTACACTGTGCATCTAGGTAACTAAGTCAGGTGGTAATGATGATGATGATGATGATAATAGGAGGGTGGTGGAGGAGATGATAATGATAGAAGTGAGGAGGAAGTGATGGATGAGGAGGAGGATCATGATATAAGGACTGGGATGATGATGATGATGATGATATTTCTTTCTTTCATTCATTCCTTTATTATTTTCTCTCTTGTACAGCTGCGAGGGTCAAGGTCTCAGCTGCTCCAGTACGTTGATCGTTATGGGAAGCGTCTGTGTGCTCGCAACCTGCTGTACATCAATCAGATCATCTTCTTCATCAACGCCCTCATCAAGATGCTCGATACAGGTTAGTTGACTCTCTCACTACCAGACGTACCTCCAAAGCTGAATGAAAGACTAGTTTGGTTGTGACAGTAGTAAAATGTGGACGATTTATTTATTTATTCATTTTTCTTCAGCACAGAGAGATCAGTCACTTATTTTATGCATGCCTTTTTGTTGTTATTTTTTATTTATTTTTATTTTTTTATTTTTTTCTGCAGCTGAGAGAGATCAGTCCATCATTATTTTATGCTTACCTTGTTATATATTTTTTCTTTTTCAGCTTGAATCATTAACTGTTATTTTATGCATGTTTTTTCTGTTTTTTTTTTATCCCCTATCTTCGGAGAGATGTGTTGTACTTAATCCAGCCATCATACCCAAACAGACGGTGCACCAGCATCAAAACAGGATTCCAGTGAGACATCCAAGGTTCTGAATGTGAGCAGGTTTCTGGTGAACACGCTGACGGACAACCTCAACCTGTTTAAGCTCCTCCAGTACATTGACCACAGCAAGATTGCACATAAGGTGAGCTGTTTGGAGTATTCTTGGTCTTCTGATGCCTGGTGGTGTTGTGGATTCATGCATTCCAACTGAATCTGTTTTTCCCTCTGCCTATGACCTCTAGTCTTTTAAATGCATTGTGCACAGGCATCTGGAAATAAAAGATATTAATTTGACTCTCTTTTCTTTTTTCTTTCTTTTTTTTAAAGGAGAGAACAGCTTAATAGGCTTCAAGTCTTTGGTTCCATCTTCTCTTCATTCAAAAGAGAGAGAGAGGAAAAAAAAACAGTATATGACCTATGCACATTTGCAGCTTTGTTTGGTTGGGGTGTGTTACTCCCACAATACTACTCAGGGGATGGAACTGGTCACTGTTATCTTAAATGTGTGGACAGAGTAGCTTAACCCAAACCTATAAACTCCTGATGAGGCAGTAAAGGATTAGATTATACAAAGACAGATGGAATATTATGGCATGGTGAGTGAATGGATAGACAGATGGAATATTATGGCATGGTGAGTGAGTGGATAGACAGATGGAATATTATGGAATGGTGAGTGAATGGATAGACAGATGGAATATTATAGCATGGTGAGTGAATGGATAGACAGATGGAATATTATGGCATGGTGAGTGAATGGATAGACAGATGGAATATTATGGCATGGTGAGTGAATGGATAGACAGATGGAATATTATGGCATGGTGAGTGAATGAATAGACAGATGGAATATTATGGCATGGTGAGTGAATGGATAGACAGATGGAATATTATGGCGTGGTGAGTGAATGGATAGACAGATGGAATATTATGGCGTGGTGAGTGAATGGATAGACAGATGGAATATTATGGAATGGTGAGTGAATGGATAGACAGATGGAATATTATGGCATGGTGGGTGAATGACAGTGAGACGTATTCAGTTGTGCGGACTCTGATAAATTTCTTCTATTGGGTTATTCATCTGGCTGTTTGGACCATACCTCATACCATCCTAGTGTGGAAAAGGATGTCTGAATGATGATGATGATGATATTGATGATTTGATGATGATGATATTGATGATTGTTTATTAAGTGTAAGTGCCTCACCCTATTGTAGGTTGGGAAGAGAAGTCCGGATGATGATGATGGTTATGATGATAATGATGACTGTTTATTCAGTGTAAGTGCTTCACCCCATTGTAGGGTGGGGAAAGATGTCTGGATGATGATGATGATGATGATGATAGTTTATTCCTCCATACAGCTACACTCGTTTAGCCAACACTTTGAAGGCTCCATCACCATCCACAGAAGACAGAAGCCATCCCACCCGCCCTCATCATCATCATCATCATCATCAGCAGCAGCAGCAGCATCACCATCATCGTCTACCTCAGCCTTCCTAGCAAGATTAACGGCCCAGAAGTCAAATCAGAACAAGTCAAAGGGTGAGTAATGGTTGTATTCTGTGTATTACTAAATTGATCATTGAGAATCTTTGTGGGTCAGAGCAGAGTTTAAGAATGAATAGATGAAGTTGTAAGATAGGTTTGGAGAGAGTTGAAAAGAGAGAGAGAGTGAGAAAGAGAGAGAGAGAGCTGAGGAGTATTTTAGAGTTAGAGATGGATTGCAAGGTGTAAGCATAAATGGATGGGGTTAAGGGATAGAAATGTAGAGTATTTTTTTGAAAAGTAAGAGATTTCGTTGTGTTTATGTTTAGTTTAGTTTTTTTCCTTTGTTTTTCCTTCCTCCATTCATTATCTCTTAAAAAAAATATATATATATGATTAGAGTGTGATTTTTTTTTTATATTTGTTAGCCTTGAATATTGATTACAAGCACCGTATTTACTTATAGAAAATGTGAAGCCTTCGGTTCCTGAATCTAACAAGAGACCCAGCGACCCATCAGGCAGGAAGGAAGACCCACCAAAAAATTCCGGAGACCAGATCGCAAACAAGAGGAACCCAGAGGAGGAGGAGGATGACGATGATGAGGTGGTGGGAAGGTCGCCGCTACTGCAGGTGCGGGCGTTCCTGGGGGCGCTGGTGTTTGGGTCTGGGAAGGAGGGGAGGGTGGTGGTGACGCCTGGAAGATGTCTCAAATATCTGCTGCTGGACCCTGCCTCACATTTCTCCGAGATTGTTGCCCAGTGCAGGTAAAATCACACGTTTATAGCCCAGTACTGTATTCCTGTCGGTTGAAGAAGCTCCCTAACACCTGTTTGTGGGTGATTTACTTAGTTTATTACACTTTACTGTCCACTTCTGTTACTTTAGTGTCTGCTGCTGGATCCTGCCTCACATTTCTCCCTGATCGTCACCCAGTGCAGGTAAAATCATGTGTTTATAGGCCCCTAGTCTCATCAGTTGAAAAAGCTCCCTAACACATTTTCCTGGGTGATTTGTTTATTACACCTTACTGTCCACTTCTCATACTTAAATATCTGCTGCTGGATCCTGCCTCACATATCTCCCAGATCATTGCCCAGTGCCGGTAAAATCATACGTTAATGGGCCTGTATTCTCATCAGTTCAAGAAGCTCCCTAACGCCTTTTCTTGGGTGATTTATTTTGTTACACTTTACTGTCCACTTCTGCTACTTAATATCTGCTGCTGGATCCTGCATAGTGAAGGTAAAATCATTTGTTTATTGGCCTGCATTCTCATCAGTTCAGGAAGCTCCCTAACACTTTTTCTTAAGCATCTTATTCTCTTTATTACACCTTGCTGTCATCTTCTGTGTTACATAAATCCTTCCAGTATCATCATAGTCTCTCAACGCTGTCGCTCCATCTCATCCTCAATCTCCACCTCACTCACACTCTCCTAGTTAGTCTCCCATTAACTTGCCAGGTCCGTGGTGGTGGCAGGCGGCACAATGCGTCCTGTGTCGGAATTTCGTGATCAAGTTTTCCGAGAGGGACGTGAGCGTGTGGTGACCTTCTCCTGCGGCCATGTTGTCTCGGCCAGTCGTCAGCTCCTGCCCTTGGCCATTGCTAGAGGGCCATCATCGTATACATTTGACTTCACGTACCAGCATAGAGGAGATCCTAAGGTGGTGAGTAGGCAGAGAGGATGGTGATGATGATGACAATGGTGATGATGATGATGGTGATGATGTTGCCGGTGTTGATGATGATGATGGTGATGACAATGATGATGGTGATGATATTGGTGATGATGATGATGGTGTTGCTGATGATGATGATGATGAACTGTCTCTCCACCACACAGATGGATGAGGTTGGCCGTGTACTGTTAAATGTGTCGCGTGTGGTGTGTGGTGGTGTGGTGGTGTTCTTGCCATCATACCAGTACGAGAAGCAGGTAGTTGCCCACCTTACTGCATCAGGAGCATTGGCATCCATCGCTGGCAAGAAACAGGTGAGAAAGAAGGAGAGAATGAACAATAAGACACACAGACATATAATAAAAGAGTTGCAGACAGACAAAGAGAGAGAGAGAAAGAGGGAGAGAGAGAGAGATGAACAAGAAGACACACAGACATATAAACATGTAGACAGACAGTGAGAGAGAGAGGGAGAGGGAGAGAGAGAGAGATGAACACAAAGACAAAGCTATCAATAAAAGAGTTTGCAGACAAACAAGGAGAGAAAGAGAGAAGGATAATCAAGGACATACAAGCATATAGTGTGTGTGTGTGTGTGTTGTTGTTGTTGTTGTTTGTTTTCTGTCTCCCTCCCTCTGTTTGTTCTGTCATTGTGAAGGGTCGGGTAGAGGAGGTCATTAATCTCTTCGGCCTGAGTAATCTTTTTGTCCCTTCTCTCCTTACAAATTTATTCAACTCAAGAGACAGACCTTGTATTCCTCTCCATCAGGCTTGTACGTAAAATAAAAGACATCTTCTGGATGAGTGAGATAATTAGTTTGGTTTTGCCCCCAGGTGTTCCGTGAGCCAAAGAAATCTAACCAGCTTGATGCCGTGTTGACAAATTACTCACGCATCATACGGCAGACGCACGGCAACACATCAGGGGTCAACGGGGCTCTGCTGCTGTGTGTGGTGGGTGAGTAGCAGGAGCGTAGTAGAGATGCCAGTGAAGAGAGGCATCCTTGTGGCCCTAGGAGACTCAGTGCTGTTCTTACCTATTTATTTCTTGTTTATTTAATTGGATAGACTCTTGGTTCATTTTCATTCTATCAAGTTGCCGGTTAATTAAGAGAGGCATCCTTGTGGCCCTAGGAGACTCAGTGCTATCTTCCTTACCAGTTTATTTCTTGTTATGTTTATTGAATGGGTAGACTTTTTGTTAGTTTTCATTCTATCAAGTTGCTGGTTAATTAAGAAATAGCTTTCATTCAGTCTAGTTTTTTCCTTGTTCTTAGGACCCTACATCACCGCATCATTAGGTGGGAAGAGAGATTTGGATGATGTTGATGTCAGTGACGATGATGATATTGAATATAGAGATACTGTTGATGATGATGTAGCTAATTCAACTCCTACTGACCACCAGGGGGCAAGATGAGTGAGGGCATCAACTTCAGCGATGACCTGGGTCGCTGTGTGGTGATGGTGGGTCTGCCTTACCCCAATACTCACTCTCCAGAGCTGAAAGAGAAGATGAACTATCTCAACACACACATGGTGAGTTGAATGATTATATAGTTAGAGAAAGAAACACAGTACAGTGTAGTAGATGCTTAGTTGAATATTGCTGACATAATAATACTGTAATAATAATATAATACTGACATTCCCTACTCAGCCTACAGGTAGTGATGGACAGCAGGCAGGCTCGGTGTTTTACAAGAACCTGTGTTTCAAAGCTGTCAACCAGTCCATCGGTCGAGCCATACGACACAGGTCAGTTGGGGGTCTGCGGCAGTTGTGTGTGTGATTTATTGTGTTGTTTTTCATATTGTAGGGACCTCATTCCTTGTCATCTTAGATATTTCTCTTGGTGTTCTGCTACTACATTCACACTCATAGTTCTCTTCTCTTCACCTAATTTTCTTTCTTCATTCTCATAACATATCCAGACCTCATCCCCATAGTCATCTCATCGCCAGTGCTTTCCAACCCAGAAATTTCCTTAGCTATATACAGCACAGTGTTTTGTAGATACAGAATTGAGATATTAATTTCATAAGAAAGGTTGAGGGGAGCAACTGTATTGATCTCTCTCATTCTGCTGTCTCCAGAAATGATTATGCAACCATCCTTCTCTTGGACCACCGGTACACCTTAGACTCCTCCGTCTCTGCCCTGCCAGACTGGATCTCACAGCACCTACAGAAGCCACAGAACTTCTCACAGGCATTTGGACAGATTGTTAAGGTGGGTTGTCTCAGCCACTCGAAGGTTATACAGTAGCTATGAGAGGTACAGTTACAGAGAGTGATACCGATCCACCTTTTTTAGTTAAATAATTACGGTATGAAATCTTTACATGATAATAATCTGAAAAGTTTTTTGTGCTGCGAAAACTGCATTACAGGATTTCAGATGTCATTGCTTATGCCCCACCTTTTTGGCACTGAAGTCTCATGATATTTATGTCTGTAATTATAACTTCAGACTTCTTCATGTGTGATTAATTTGCACATTACGTGCATAATCTTTTTTTAAATGATACTGAATGCTGTATCTCTTTTATTGCTATAATCTGTAACAGTTGTACAGAATAGTCTGGTGTTAGTATAAATAAAATTCATAAACAGAAAAAGGGTCTAGAAATCTGTAATTGAATTTTTCATTTCCTTTCTCTTCCTATTGTGTATTAATTTTTCTTCTCTACTTTCATAAATATTATGTTTTCCACAGTTCTGTAGAAGTCAGAAGGAAGAGTGTAACAGGTGATTACTTTTTTTCTTTCCTTACATATTGTTGTTGTATTCTTTGCAGTTCTTCAAAGGCCGCAAGGAGGAGACTACTTAACACCACAGCCTTTTCCCTTGTTCTGACAATAATAAATAAATTAATTTTTATTTTGGTTACAAAAATTATATGTTATAGCAATATGTTCGTCACTGAATAATTTCTGTTTGACTGTGTTGAGAATTAATTAATTTTATTTTTGTTATGAATGTAAAGTTTTATTTAAGATCTCAATTTTTATTTTGGTTCGCATCATATCGTTCATAAAGGCTCCAACATGCATACATGTGTTGGCCTTGTCACCCAAATGATGGCTCTCCATGCTGCTTAATCTCTGGCAGCCTCTATTTTAGTCCTTTATCCCAGAGGTCACACTTTATGACCTCGTCCCAAGTCTTCTTCAGTTACTGAAATAAAATGTTTTATTAAGCTGGTTTCAGTCTTTTATTTCCGTTGTAACACAGATTTGTGCTGGATCTGAGGATTATGAAAGCTTAAATGATACTGTATTAAGCCTACGATGCAAAGCCGGGATTCCAGATGCTTTAATTGATAGTAAGTGAATGTTTGACCCATTCCACTGGGCATACTCTTGATCAGGTTTCAATTATCATGCATTTTCTTTCCTAGCTTTACCTCACCCAATCCTTAGGTGGGTAAAAGAAGTCAGAATGGTGGTGATGATGGTGTGTGTGGTGGAGGTGATCATTTTAAAAGTTTGAATGATGAGAGAATGGATGTACACGATATCACTGGTCACTCTCTTCATAGCTCTTCCACTTGAGTCTCTGTTTTTTGTCTCTGGATCCTATATACTCCTTTCATTAGTACAAAATAGGGTTTGGCTGATAATGATAAGTAAAATGTTTATAATTCTACTTGTTTTAGTAATTTCCTGTTTCTGAATATTACCCATCCCTTTTATGAGTGGAAAATTTGGTTGATGTTGCAGTGGCTTATATGGAGGGCATGAACTTGGTGGGCTGCAGGCTGAAGTTGTCCTCCTGCAGTTCACCATCCTCCTTTTGGGGAGTAGGGAGGATGGTGAAGGATATGTGTATTCCCAGACAGATGTTAGTGCCACCATGTGATAGTGTCCCTTCCTGGCACTCCAATCTTTGATTAGTGTGATGTAAGAGCTGATGAATGAACATTACAGAGTTGGGAAGAAAATTTTGGCAGCAGTAGTGAAAGACAAGACCTGAAAGTGTATGTAGGGAATAGCAAAGTAACAGTGTTTGAAAGATGTACGCAGACAAATTGTAGCTTCAGACTGGGTGGGATAGAAGTGGAAAATGTGAATCTTTTTAGTATTTAAGTAATGTTATGGCACTCACCATCAATTCATGTAAGTAGTGCCACCTTATGGTGACTCTACACTTAGTGACAAGCCAAATGGTTCCTTGTAACCTGGGAAACCATTTACTGTGTTGTGTAGTCAGGTGCAGATAGGTATACAAATGTGTCTCTGCTCCACAACATTTAGTTCATCAACTAAGCACATATCCTCATATAAGCCCTAACACTTCATATTTCTGAAATATAAATGAGGTGGAGGAAGGATGGGGGAAGGGGAGGCCGAGGATAAGGTGGAAAGGTAATCAGAAGAGGGGAATTCGAACTTGAGAAAGGGCAGCCTGATGGCAGAGGCGAGGGTGACATTGAAGCTATAGTGAGAACCCCCTCCCCTGGATTAAGGAATCTGTATAGACTCATAATTCTCACGTTCTGCTGGACTCTACTCCCTTCACCCAGATATCGTCTTTCCTATTTTATGATGATTCTTACTACCCTCACCCCCGAGACAACCTTATTCAGCCACGTGATAATTTTTTAACAGAAGAGGATTGAACTAGCCTTGATTATTCCCTACTTATAATGAAGAAAACCGTCTGATTGAGAAGGTTAAGGAGGAGAGAGGAGCGTGAGTTTCCGAGTGCAAAAAAAAAAAAAAAAAAAAAAAAAAAAAAAGTTATGCCCTTGCTAGCATCACGATCTAACGGAGTACCGTTGTGCAGGAAATGCTGTTTGCAGTGGAATGTGGATCGTGGGAATGTGCAATATACCTAGCATATTTATCAACAAAGCATTTATATAATATGTCTGAACGATTTAATAACCTTTTATTAACTTCTTGAATTCACAGACATACTGTATTTTACTGCCTTCATGGTGCCTCCAGACGATTTTGGAAGAGATTTTTCGAACTGGAGGGGGTTAGACATTATTAATTTGACGTCTCTAGATCAAGATCTTTAACTTGAATAGTCATCTACTAATAGCGGATGAAAAATAAACGAGGTACTTGGAGTGACATGGTTTAGTAGCAAGTCAAATCCACTAGACATTTAACTCATTCATGACGTCATTAATTTCTTACATTCCGATTGGCTTGACGGGGTAATGACGTCACGGGTCCTCTGCGTTCTCATTGGCTGACCCGCATTTCAACTTTTGTTTACACCTGAGAGCGAGGCAGCAGCAGGTGCACCATGTGAACCTCACTCCATTTTCTTTATTCTCTACTCTCTGGTGAGATATACGGGGAAACTAAGGGGTGTACCAGCGAAATTAACTATCACTGTGTTTAAATTAAGATGACTGTATTAAGTTCCCTTCTTGTGAAAATCATTGTTGTCTAAAGTAGCACGAGTTTTCAGGTGTGACTGCGAGAGTTAGCCCCAGGACAGACAAACTCTCACTAACTTTCTTTTGACCTCCTTTTCCTGGTGTCCTCTGGCTATGTGGCGTCTGGGTCCATCGTAGTAGTGGTGGGAGAGTTTTAAGGTGCGTGTGAAGTGGGTGTGAGGAGGGTGAGTGCGTAAGAGTGACAGGTGAGGAGAGGGGCGGGTCCTGCCATTGACAAACACCTGTTGCCTCCAGCCCAACTATGGTGTTATTTAAAGTGTGCATCACTCACAGTTCTGTGTTTTTTATGTATGTGTGTTTTCAGTTACAAGCAGAGTATCTTTTTGTTCTATAGCTTATCGGTATTCATTGTCTGTTAATTTTAATGCATAATGCTACATCATGAATGGGCAGCTTCAGCAGTGGATTCCCACACATTTCTTTCACAGCTCAGATGTTTGAACTTTCCAGTGAGCTTTCTAGTGACGTGGTGAGCTGAATTAAAATTTTGACTGGTGGAGATTCAGTAGGTGGGCAGCTCAACTTGATATACCTTAGGAGAACTTAAAGTGTATTGACAGTTATTCATTTCAGTAATTTTGTTACTTGGTAATAATAGTTAGAAAGTTTACCCATAAAATTCATTGATTCAGTGAAAATGAGTAGGTGCAAATAATTGATATTTATGAAATAACGGGTATTATCTGTAAAAGTAACGAAGTTGCATATACATATAGAACTGATGTGCAGAGGATGTTAAGTGCTTTGTTATTAATTTACAAATCAGTACCAGTACAATATATAAGGCAGATATTTGCATTGTCCTTTTTTTTTGTCTGTGATGTTCCATAATACCAGAGCTTTTTCCACAGAGCTTGTGTTGGAAGTTGTAGGAAACAGCCAAGTCAGTTGTATAGACAACAGCAGAACTTTTATAAGCATTTTTCCGTTAATCAGCATGTACTTACTAGCAAACAGTGATGTAAAGAAATGCTGTGTATAACAAGAACTTTCTGTATACAGTACTGTACATTTTATATATCAGATTTATTTATAAGACTGGAAGTATGTGCACTAGAAATTTTGTCATTTTTAGCAGCCAAACAAAATTATTGGTATGGTTGACATTATCAATGTATTTTTTCAGTATAAACACTATTTCCTTGTCAGTGCTAACTGCTGTACTCTTTTCACTTTAACTTGGTCTAATACTGGCATGCTTCTATCTTGAATGCTGAGTTGTAGCAAAAGATTAACATTAGAATATGGTGCCGGTGTCAGTCACAAGGAATTGATATGGAAGAGATATGGTGCTGTAGCATTATTGTTTTCTGTCAATGACCTACATGAAACAAGCAGCAGTAGGACAGAAATCTGGGCCAGGTTAAGGTGAACCAACTACTGTATACTACTTTATTTGCAGTGTTATTTCCTACCTTTATGTTATGATTCCATTAACCCCTTCAGTACGAGGTGTCCTAAGATGAATTAAGTTATCTGGAGGTGTGGTAGCAACAGTACACAAACGCAATACATCATCATACTAAGTGTTGATGGAGGCTGTTTTTGTACCCATCAATACGAAAGACTTTGCTAAGATGAATACACATTATCAACGTACCAGTAACTGACAAGAAGTGTACTCTATTCAGTCCTTTAATGCCCCATCAGGAGTGTAGGGGCTGGGACTAGGCTACTGAGTTCATACATTTATGATGAGAATTCCAGTTGCTGTGCCATGAGTAGTATTATTTGAGCAATAAACCCTCAACCATCTCAGAAATAAAGCAATATGTGCCAAATCTGGTGGAAATGTCATGTTACTAGACCACCAGGTGCCCATTGGTTAGCATGTGGTTGCCAGCCTGTGTGGTAAATGATTTGTTTGGCTACAAGAAACTTTTTGGCATGTTGCTAACTGCAGAGTCATCTGAAGGTAGCACTACATCAGGTGAATGAATGGTGAGTGCCTGTACCTACCACATGACAAGAAAAACTACAGATGTTAATTTGATAACTATTTCTGTACAAGTCATTGCCTGTAGTAAAATATTGTGCCATAGGACTCTATACAGAAGGGAACTGTAAGAAAGGTGTGTTTGAGAGCCTACAGAACTCACAGAATTATAATACCATTAGGGATGCAGGGCAGTCTCCTACTCCTTCCCTGTTGTTTGTTACTGTTGCCCAGCCCTTGGAGAGAGTAATATGGGGCTGGATGTATTTTTTACCCTATTTATTTATGTCATCATTTACAGATACAGTTTATATGTTACTGATGCTATTGCACTTTACAGGTTCCATCACTCCAGCCACCTGATTTCTCTTCACATCCATCCACCAGCCCACTACCAAAACAACCACCAGCCACTCACCCTTCCGTTTGGCATAAATCCCAGTCTTTGTTATTGTGCAGCTTGTTTGTCACCAGCCCACTACCAAAACAACCACCAATCACTCACCCTTCCATTTGGCATACACCCCAGTCTTTGTTATTGTGCAGCGTGTTTGTTCACATCCTAACAGTCTGTCAAAGTGGAATCACCCAACTTCTTGATCCTTTATAAACTATCCATACACTCACCCAGTATCACTCATTAGATTTAGTCATATTTGCACTTAACCACTCACACATACTTGCTTACTCATTCTTTCATTCACCTTAATGCTCCACAACACACTAGCACTGTCTCATTCAGCAACCGTCACTCACTCATTTACTCATTCATTACAGTACTCACAGGTCTGTTCAGCATTGTTTACCATCCATTTATCCTTGTAACTTGCTTTTTCTTTAACTTTAACTTACTGGTTCCTCTCACTCATCTTTCCCTCTTGCACTTGGTATCCCGTACTGCGTGATATCTTGTTTGTCATTCACTGCTTTCTTGCCTTTTTCATTCTTATATTTAGTGAGCCACCAGCCACGTATCACTCTGGGTTCTTCCACCACTCCCTCAGCTGCTCCATAACCAAGTTGGCTATTCATCTCCTCCACTATCCATTCACAGCCACTTTCACCCACCCAATCTTTTTTAGCCACTTAGTTTTTCACACCCACTTTCAGCCACTCACTCAGCAACTCCACCAATCATTCATCCACACTGCCACCCTCCAACTACTCTTCACCACTCAGCTAACTACCATAACCACATTCACTAAGTTATAAAGCTACTTCATCACCACCTATGCCTAGCCATCCAGTCACTACTTCACCCACACACAGCCAGTCCTCCAACTAAGTCATTCAGCCACCCATTTGAGAAGTACAGTTATTCACTTAGCCTTTTCCCCTCTCCCCATTCCCTAACCATTCACAAGCACTTCACCAATCATTCATAGCCAGTCACAGCACTTACACAGTCACTTCACCAACCACTGACAGTTTCTCCACATATAGTATTCCCACAGCCATTCACAGCCAACTTGCAACTACACAGTCACTCCACCAGTTCATTCCATCCACACAGTCACTTAGCCAGTTACAATTACTTATCACCCTGGGACTCATACACAACCAATCCATACACTCAGTCTGCCACTCCAGTCATTCAACCAGTCACCACTCACAGCCACTTCATGGTCACCCAGCCATTCAGTCACTTCATATTGTCACCCAGGGACCGATACACAACCATTCCATACACTCAGTCAGCCACTCCAGTCACTCAAACAGTCACCTCTCACAGCCACTTCATCCACTCACCCAGCCACTTAGAGCCACTTCATCCAGCCACTCACAGTCACAGCAACTCCTCACCCACTCAACCCCAGCACCATGACAACAACCCAGAGTGGTAGCCGAGCCCTTGAAGGCCTACCCAAGCCCTTCGTCAGTGCCATGAGGACGCTGTTTGACATCATGGATGACCAGCGCTCAGGATTTGTTAAGTTCTCAGGTGCGGGCTTGTTTACATATCTTTTTGTGTATGTATTGTATCTCTTTGCTTGCTTGTTTTGTCTTTCACCTTTATAATGCTTTTTCTGTGTCTGCCCTCCTCTCTTCCTATTTCTCCCATCTTTCCTGCCACTTTTTGTAATTCTTCTTCCCATATAAGTGACTTTACATTGAGTTACAAGCCTAATGGTTTCCTGTAAACCAGAAAACCATTTACAGTGCTGGGTGGTAACCTATAACCAACCCACACACTTTCCCTACATGTCAACAAGTGGGTTTGCGGAGGGTTAGTGCTCCTCTACATAAAACAGCTACATAACTCTAAGACAAAAGGGCGCCTCTTAAGGGATTATGGTGTCTAGCTGTAGACAGATAGATAGCTTGCATGTTCTTGGCTCTGTTTATTTTTATTTTTATCATTTTGTTTGCCTGTACTTTTTAATGCATTTTACGTTACTGATTTTGCCTTTTTGTTTATGTGCCTATTTGTTTATTTAATCTTAGTTTACTTATTTATTTATTTATTTGATTCAGTCATTATGTCGACAGAGATTGAGCGTCGTTGGCAGGATGATGGTCGGCAGGGTTTGCCTCGGGATGTTTTGGCCAGTCTGCGGAAAGTTACGCCCCCTGACGGTTATCTCTCATTTGAGCGATTCTGTGCAGGGCTACAGGTGAGAAAGAAATGAAGTGCTGGGATGGAAATATTATTGTGTGTGAGACAACAAAGGATTGGATGATGCTGTAGGTAGATAGATATAGTTTTTATGTAATACAGTAAAATTATAGATGTGTTAATGATTCAGAGATACCCTCTCCCCTCCCCCTCTCTCTCTCTCTCTCTCTCTCTCTCTCACATTCAGTACTGGTCAGCTGTGTTGTTATTTGTAATGTCACCCACACCCACAGATCAGTCTCCTGCGCAACAAGATGGAGGACCGCAGTGTTGATGACCGGAGTGGCAACATGGCCGCCAGTCAGCCTCAGCCCCCACCCCCTCCCCAGCCACCCCCACCCCCTCTTGGCCATAACCGACCACCCTCCGCCCCGCTGCTGGATCAGGTATTTTTTTAGTGGGTGGTTGGGGTTTAATGCTCACATATGCCACTCAGGGGAGAACAATCGGTCATTCTCAAGTTAAATGTCAGGATTAAGTAGCGTAGTCCCTAACCCTTATACTGCTGATCGGGCAACAAAGAATTAGAATGATAGATATGTAGACATCATGCAGGGGTGATGTGGCTCAGCTGGCATAGTATCAGGTTTTTAGCTAATACAGTTAATTCTTTGTATAAAATGCCTTTTGTGTGTTCTTTCTTTCATAGCACAATGCTTAGGAGAATATGCTAGAGATCTTAGTAAGCTTAGAATAATTTAGTGTATTATGGTGTTGGGTTAATCTGATGTTCCCATCATTAATCAGGAGCCAGGAGGGCCCCATGTGAGGCTGGCCCCAGCTCCTCCCCCACCCCCAGGTGGCCACCACTCTCGGGCAGAACGCACAGCGTCCCTCCCCCAGCTGGTGGACCCACCGCCCCCACCCCGGGAGCCCCACCCTCCACTGCACCGCCTCAGCAAGCCCGACATTAAGATGGGGGTTGGGGGTGTGTTGGGGAGACCCGGGGCAGCACCACCAGGGCCCCCAAAGCCCCCTCGTGCCCTTGACCGGGATGGGGCGGGGACTCATAGCCTGGATCGCAACCTGGATGGTCGACAACACCAAGACCACAGAGCCACCCACTCACTGGACCGCACCACACACACCATACACCATGACCGATCCAGGGACATCTGCAGAGACAGGTCAGTCTGGTGGCATAGGGGAAGGTAGGGCAGGGCAGAGTGGAGTAGGATGGGACAGGGTAGGGTAAGGCAGTACTCTGACTTTACATCTTATCCATACCACTTCATGACTAGCACTATATTCCGATGTTCTGCTCAACTTACAACTTGGTAACAGAATAAAACAACACTACAGCTGCTTTATTACCATCATATTTTAGTGTTAATTTCTCACTTCAAATGGAGAGATAGCAGTTTTAGGCCAAGTTAAGACAGTACAGTGATGGTCATAAGTGTACCAGGGAATGTGGTAACAGTGAATCATGAAGACCTGGGGTGGTGACTGTGATGATGATGATGATGATTTGTATGTGTTGGAGTGAGAGGGGATTGTAGCTGTTTTGTTGTTGTGGCCTCAGATTCATGTGGATGTGAACCTGGTGAACTGCAGGCTGAAGCTGCCTCGTTCTGGAGAATAAGGAGAGAATTGGAGATGTTTGTATGATAGGGCAGTGGAGCCTCATGGTTGTGTCAGTGCCACTGTGTGAAGGCATTCCTCTTCAGCACCTGTGTTGCAGTGATAGGTGTATACCAGTGGCAGTATTTGTACAGTAAGTTTCAAGGAGTGTTGTGATGATGATAATAATAGTCTTTATTGCTTTATGTATTTCAGGGATCGTGGTGACAGTGATAATCGTCGAGAGAGAGGGTGGAGCCTGGAGCGTTATCTGGACCCCCCTGAAGCATCTGGTGGGGTGGGGGGACCAGGGGGCAGTGGGGCGGGGGTGCCACTGAGGCGGGCAGGCATACGATCGGCACTGCAGACCTGGCACAAGGAACGCACTCGACCTGAGCACCCCAGGCCAGACCCAAACCCACACACTGATGACAACAACAACTACGGCACCAACAGAGACTACAGGGATGCCAGGTGAGTGTAACGTGACTTGAAAGGATGCAATAGGAGGACAGTTTTTATGTGATGGAACTGAGCCCATACAACTTGATATCAGTATCCTGGGTGAAGTGGGAATAATGCTGATGACATTGGAGAAGATAGTAATAATGATGGTAATGATGAGGAAAAATAATGACAGTGGGGATAATATTAATGTTAATTATAATTTTAATGATAACAGTTATCAGGAAGCACTCAGAGTGCATACCTCTTCCATCACCATTATAGTTTATGATTTATAAACCAACCTCTGTCCAGCAGCGTCAGTGGAGGTAATTAATTCTGAGGTGTTAGTCTGCTCATGTTACACAATCTCAGTGATGGTATGCTTCCATCAGTGCTAATAAAATTTATCATTTATTCCTGCATCAGGATCCAGATCCACTTCAAAATCTGATTCACTCATTTGACCCAGTGCCCACCTACCCACTGAAGTTCATTCAAATCTAACAACAAATTTTTGAAATATCTTGTCAGCAAACAGACAGACAAACATGATTACATACCTTCCTCCAGCTTCATTGGCAGTGGCAATAATGACAATACTTATGGTTTTCAGAGTACCAGTTGGTGCAGTGGGAGGGCGGGAGGAGGTTCGTGAGAGGAGACGAGAGAGTGAAAGTGTCCCCACCTCGAGTGGGATGCGGGGGGTTGGAGATGGGGCCGGGGCAGGGGCCATAGGAGCCACAGCACAGCAGGACCCACCCACTGCAGCCACAACAGCAGCAACAACAACAGCAGGAGGAGGAGCAGGACACAAAAAGTCAAGTCGAAAGAGAGAGCCACGGAGACACACCTTGCAGAATGGCATTGACAATAATATGGTAAGTAGTAATCACCATCAGTCATCTGTCACGAGTTGCCAATCAGCAGTCAGTCATTAGTTGTCACCAGTCAACAATCAGTCATCATCATGATCATCACCAACAATGTGTCCAGTGATATGGGACAAGCATCCATTTTTTTCATTGTTTAGGACTTCCAGCTTCTTGATTTTTGTGTTTCTAATGAAAAAAAACCTTCTGTTGATTCCTGCTCTCTAATCAGTTGACCAGCAGGGTTCCTCCATTGAGCAGAGTTGCTGGATGTTAGCCAGAATAGAGTACCATACCTTTGTTAAGTTCATTCATAGCGGTGGAAGAAATTATAAACACATCAACTGAGGTAATTAGGGAATGTCAGGACTGTAGTGTGGTGTACTCATCTACAGTACTTGACCATTTTACTGCTCAGATTTCCTTCAGTTGGCTAAGCAGTGTTTTCTTGTTAGCATGATCAAAACACCCATGTGTGGCAAGAAGATTCATCAGGTAAGATGTGAACTCTCTGTATACTTGATGATGTTTACTCAAAGAAGATATCAGCAAAAGTGTCAGTTATGATGTCTTTCTGTGCAGCTGCGTCGTCTGAAGCAGCTTGAGGCGGAGCGTGACATGCTGGTGCAGGGGTATGAGGTGGTGGAACGGGCAAGGGCGTGGTATCGACAACAACTGCATGCCATATCAGAGCGACTGCACTACCTACCACACTCCTCAGCACATACACAGGTGCGGTCTTGTTCTAACATCATTTACCTGCAAAGATCCCTAACCCCTTTCAGCTCAGTTCATGTCCATATGTTATTGGATTGGAGGGAGGACTTGATAGTAACAAAAGAAACTCATTCCTGCCTGCCTCATATCTTAGGCTCCTAGAGCTTCATGCAGCTATAACTTAGGGTGCAGTGCATTGTGGGATGTCCCACTTCTGTCCATTGAAAACAAATCACCTTTGCAATACTTCCTTTTTCTGTCTCCAGTACCTTCCCCACTTTTCTTCATGCACACACACACACACACACACACACACACACACACACACACACACACACACACACACACACACACACACACACATGGAAAGTAGTTCTTTTAAATGTTGGGTATGTTCTACTCATCACGTACACTCTTTCTGATCATTGTTACTCTCTCACTTGTACTTCTCCAGTCTTTTCCCTGCAGAGCCAGCCTGAGAAGTGCACCAAGATAACCTACACTTCCTTGTGACCCAAACCCATGAAGTTAATTAGAGGGGCATTCAGTGGACCTCATCTCGCCGACAAGGGCAACGAAATTTCCAAACCACTTTTCATAATGTGTCAGGTTTTCTCATCATTGATTAGGGTTTCACAAAAAGCATTTTCCGGATCCAGAATCTGTAGCATGGTTCAGATCGGTCTCAAAAGTTAAATGGCTTTTCCCTGGGACATGGGCTATCTGCCCACCAAATTTGGTCCAAATCTCTTTTAGTTTCTGAGTAATCTTGCAAACAGACAAACTAATGAACAAACAAAGAAACGGGTGAAAACATACACCCCTTGTCAGAGAGAAGTATGTAATTTTACTGGGCATGCTGCTGATGGTTCTCCTTATTTTGTGTTTTGCTTTTATTGATTTCTGGACCAAGCCTCACCATTTCTTATGTCGGGAAAAAGAAGCTGTGATGATGATAATGATGGTTCACTTGTTTGTTACAGGAGCCAAGTCTAGAAGCACAGCAAGAGAAACTACACTTCCAGTTGGCGCGGATCCATGAGGTTAACGGCCACTTACAGGTAATATCAAGTATGCCTTAGGTTTCCCAGGATGCTTTATTGTTTTTTTGTGAAAGTGAAAAGAGTAACAGTATCCTAGTGTTAAACCATTGTCACAGCCTATCATTCAAGATGGAGAGAAGGCAATTTTAACCTAAGTTGAACTAAAAAAGAGTATCAAATAGCATCATATTATGGTGTTAATCTCTTGTCATAGTAAACTGTTCAAGTTAGAGAGATCACAGTCTTAGGTCAAGTTAAAGTGAAAAGATTGTGGTAATCAAGAAGACTTACTGCTGCCTCATAACCACAATTTAGCATTCAGTTTGTGGCGGTAGTCCAGTAGTATGTTTGTGAGAGAGCAGGAAGATGAAGAGTTTCTAAGAGAGTAAGACAGGTGGTTGAGGATTAGGTGTTCCTGCCATGGCCATCCCCTGTTTTGGTATTCCAAGGAGAGAGTAAGGTGTTGGAGATGATGGTGCAGGCAAGATAGAAATAAATACCATAGCCTTAATTGGGATGATGATGATGATGATGATGATGCAGGCAAGATACCAAGAATACCTTAGCCTTAACATGAATGGTGATGGCAGCAGTCCACTTCTCTCAGGTAAAAGCCAATCAAATTTCCCGCCACAGGCACTGATGGATGCCAGTGAACATGGGTTACCCGCCCACCTGACTCTGGCCCCACACCCCACCCACCACACCACCAGCCGCACCACTGACGCACCCGACGATGTGGATAGGGTCATCAGCCGGCTAAAGGAACAGAACCACCTGCTGACTGAGGTAATCACACGCTGCCCTTAACTTATTCTTTTTGGTGATTTATTATGTATTTTATTCTTGCTGTCTTGGGATTTTTTTTTTCAGCTCAGGGGAGGCGCTCAAACAGTAGATATAAAGTTTTCATTTTTTTCCTTCACTACTGAATTTCTGTTGAAAATTGGGTAAGATATTTTTGTGGTAGCAAGAATAAAAACAAAGCCACATCGCTGGACACAAGGGGTTAAACAAGGAACAATTACTCTTAAGTTGAATACAGTATAATCTTTACTGTCTCAGCCTTGTGTTCTTTCATTTTGAATTTAATAATGTGTTTGTACTGAAGGAGGTATTAACGTGCACTGTATCTCTGCCTGTGTGTCCTGGTGTGAATGACAGGAGGTGAGCAACAAGAGTGAGCGCATTACGGTGTTGGAGAGAGAAAAGGCTGCACTGCTGAGAGAACTGTTCCAGGCACGCTCCACCACCACCACCACTACTTCCACCACCCTCCACCACCACCACCACCACCCGTCATCACACCATCCACCATCATCTGCACCTGACTCCACTTTCATGTGAAGAAAATGTAAAATATAGAAGACATGCAATAGTAGTGAAGCAATGAATAGCATCGTTGTAACTTAAGTAGCTGGAATAAAATGCCAGAGACTTAGTGGTACTGAAGGGATTAATGGCACTTGTCAAGCCTCAGCTGAATAACTTTCAGGAACTAGGTTATGGTGGGAAAGATGCCCCGGAAGTGAAGAGGTTGAGGGGAGGTATTTTTATTCTGCCAGGCCTGAGGGAGTTTTTATTTTATTTTGCTCAGATACGAATAAATGTGTACATGTGGGTGAGTAAATTGGGAGTGTGTCGTCCTGTCTCGGCTACCTGTCTTTCTTTGGCGGCAGCTGCCTAGGTATAGAGATGGATAGATATCCTGACAATTTGGTGCCTGGCTAGGATGCCTTCACATGGTGACACTAGTATAACCAGTTGGCGTCACTGCCCAGATATACAAACATCCGTCAGTTCCTCCTCATCTCCCTGCTTATTACTGAAGACAAGTGGTTAATCCTATCAGTATCAGAAAGTCCCAAAGGCTACAATTCAATCATCTATGCTTTAAAATTAGTACTGTACTGTATTGTTAACTGTGCAATCAGAATGAGTGGAAGGTGGCTTTGTTTTTTATAGGCCTTGGTCAGTCACACAAGAATTGGCAAAAAAAAAAAAATAGCTTGATACTTTATTGTTTTATATATTTATTAAATTCACTTATTTATTTACTGTTTTATGTATTTATTGAATTTATGGTTTGTATTTAAATATTTATAGATAGCCACTTGCATTCTATCACACTGTTATTTTCTCTGCACCTGCAAGCACTTGTTAATATGAGAGTGGTTGTTTATTTTGTCTCTTGTTATTGCATCTGTACAAGCAGTTGGTGGGTAGATGAGTAGGTAGCTGAAATTAGACATGTACTTCATAAGAATTTCGAGAAAGTTTGGATGTGTGTGTAAAAGTATAGAGACAGCATCAAGCATCACGTAATTATTGGTATGATTAAAACATCCATTATCTGTTTTTGTACTGTACATTCTAATAAATATGTATGGTATTCCAGGATGTATATACTAACTTTAGGTGGTAAATCTTTGGCTAATTATGGGTAAAAAAAGCTATACTGTATTATGTAGGGTCCGGTTCTCAGCCATTACAGAGCTACAGTTACTGATGACCTTATTGTTGAATTATGAAGGAAACCTCCACACTTCCCTGTGCCTCGCTGTGGTGAGGCACTGTCTCCTGCAAGGGAACATTGTGCATGGGACAGCCCTGCAGGGACAGTTGCTTGCTTGTGGTTGATGGGTCTGCTTAGTCAGACAGACCAGTGCTACTAAGTACCAACAACCAAGTTCACCCATAAGATCATCATCAATTGTACTCCATAATTGTTGAAAGTTAGATCTGTTTTGATACGGCATCTACTAAAAATTAGCCAAAGAATCAGCTCCTAATGTTAGTATGTTGTCCTGGGACACTGTGTATTTACATTCATTATTTACAAGATGGCTGCTACCCAAGCTGCATCGTTTCCTGCAACATTTCATTTAAGTCCCTCATGTAACCCTGAGGTTTCCTCCCAGAACCTCATCCTGGTGTGCCGGCCGGGGTTGACCCATACACATACAGGTTTATACAGTGCTTTACTCAGTTACTTGCACACATGGTCTTCTTTTCACACCACCAGAGCCAACCTGTGTATACTCGCTCCAGAAATTATCGGTGCACTGTAGGTTCGATGCCATCCGGAATGATTCGACCCTGTGGCAGTGACAGCCCGTTAATATCTACATATATTATAACATTTACGGCCATTCCCTACACATTATGAAGGACACAAGAGGTGTCTGATACAGCAGTCAATTATCGTCTGGGATGCCTGTGTGTGGAAGGAAAGAACCGCAATTTCCAGTTTCCTTTGTTCCGTGTCATAATATTAAACACATATGCTGCACCGATACTTTCTGGAGCGAGTGTACATCACCTGACAGACACTGTCAGTACCCAGATGTCCTCTTAAATCTGCACATGTTGGTGTGTCCCTCATTGTGGTTCTACATAACCTCAGTGGCATTTTGTCTGCAGATCTATTAATCCTTTACTACTTATGTTTCACTACCAAACAGCATCACATGTTGCACACATGAAGTACCATATACAACTCCTTTTTCTTGTGGAGATAGAGTCCCTTTATTGACAGTAAAGGACAGCAGTTCCCTAAACTCCATGTAATCATTTCTGATTCACGATTCAGATGGCTTCTGTGCCATCCTCTATATTCCTCCACATCTTGTTCATTTCCTATGTCTTTCTTTCTCCTGGGAACTCCCTAACAGGAGATGGCCCTGACAACCACCTTCAAGCTTCTTTGTCCTCAAATATCTCTTACACTCAAACTGATAATGCCACCAGGTGAAATTTGGTCAACTGCATTGTGCACAAAACCTCATGGTCAGGCACTAACACTTTATAACATTTTTTCCCAAAATCATCTTACATTTCAGTTTACTAAAGTTAAATAATTTATCATCATCATCATCATCATCATAATTCAGTTCCCACAACATCAGTGAGGTAGGAGTCAGAAGTAGGGAATAGAAAACAATAATAGTAGGAGACTAATCGTACACCCACTAATATATCATTCAAGCCTTTGAAATCTCAGTGCCATCCTACAGGCAGCCTCATCTTGTTTTCTTGACGTGTGTAGAATAGAGTCATTGTGTCGACTGCCAAGCTAAAGAGGGGTGTATCCATTGTTATGTGCATCTACTTGCATACATGGTACTTCATCCATCCAGTTTACCTATTGTTCATTTTTAAGTTTAGTCAGATATGTGTAAATGAATGTTGGGCGATACTGCTGCTAATAATGTACCTGGTTAATGAAGTGTGTCACCTCGTGTTATGTAGCAGGTGTTTATACGCATTGCCAAATAAGTTACCCTAATGCTGCTCATCACTTTGCTACCCTAGTTTAAGCTCTCTTGTGCTCACTGGTTTAGCCTTTGTTGTCCATTATGTCTTTCTTAATTCTCTGGCTGTGATGGGTTTCTTTCAGCTGAATTTAATCATCTGGCTTGAGCTGACATAAGATAGGACTGTCATCCTCAGCAAGAAAACCTTAATTGAGATAGTCTTAACTGTTTGGCTGTGTTGTGGTTCCCTGACCCATATTAATCGTCTAACCACTGTGTGTGAAATTCAGTAAGGTTCGTATTCTGCAGCCAGAGGATTGGGATGGATAAAATTATGTGTCTGAAATAAAAATGCCTTTTAACCCTTTCATTCTCAGATCTTTGCTAAGCTAAACAGCAAGAGTAAATAGTGAAGACATTGCACACGACTGAAGGAATTTTTGGGGATAGTGTTTAACTACCCTCAGTCTCAGATATTTCCGAAGCTAAATGTACTGTAGTTGTTTGATGGTGGTTAGAATGAACTATGAGACATCATCATGCTGAAGGGGTTAAACTCTTAAATGCTCACTGTTTGGATCAAATTGTTTGTCTATTGTGACACATTCTGGACATGATTAGATGTTTTGTGTTTGGCTAAAAGCAGAATTACCATTGCAGTGTGTGCATGTACGTGAGAGTGAGAGAGAGAGAGAACCATGTCTGACAAGTTCGCCTGAAATAACCTTAATTCCCGGCAGCTCAAAAGCTTTAGCTAAAACACATTCCATTTTAGTGATTAAGGCGTTTAGTCTTTACTTAGAAGATAACTGTATTCTTTTGGGTTTGGGAGAAGCTTCCTAACACATTCTTCTTATCAGATTATATCTCTAAGTGCCACAGGGTCCCAAGAGAGTGGGACATACAGTAAATTGTACCAAAACATCAGGGACTGGGCGCAAGAGGGACCTGGAGAGCCAGCCAGGAGCTTACTATTATGTAGCAAATATTTTTTGTACTGTGTTTCATAATCTAAAATGATTGACACATAAGGAATACTCATAGAATATAATGTTGAATTAACTCTTTAGCTTGGGGTGGAGAGGCCATTTGTATAGCAGGAGGTTCAAAGGCCCATAACTTTTCATAGCATCAGGACCCCAAGGTGTGCCTCCCAGCTTCTGAAGTGCCACAGTAATATGCAAACTCCAGTAATTCACCAAGTAAGAGGTGATGGGAAGCTTCCTTAACCCACAAGAAAAGTCCTTTAATGTAAGAGTGAGTTTGTTGTGACGGACTTGTGTATAATGTAGGATAGTTCCGAGGATATACAGGAGGGGGAACCGAGAACTGGTGGAATGCAGCATGAATCACTGTTGGTGTACAAGGTGGCGAGGGGAATACGTGAGAAATATCAGGATATTCGTGGAGCAATTTTGAGTATTGTAAGCCATTATGGAGCTAAATTTTACTGATGACCATGTGAATACAAAAGATACATTTTCATCCATAGATGATAAGTAATTACCATACAGCTCCATATATTTCAGAATTGGACATGTGTTGATGTAGCTTTTATTAGTCAGAATTAGCCATAGAGCAACCTCCTGTAGAATGTCATATATTTCCCAGGACACCCTCCTGATCAATTCTAGTTATTCCTGCCAGGCCTTCAGTAAAAGCGTCTTGAGCATTGGGAATTTTACAAAATGATAAATCATTCATCATCAGGAGGTCTTTCCAAAGATGAATAAAATTATTCAAAAGTAACAAGAAGAAACTGCGATAAAGAAAATACAATATTGAAAGGGTTGATGGTATGGGTATTGATACTTTTTATGTTGAATTTTATAGCCCTTAGTTTAAGTAGCTGTGGTGATTTTGTAACAATTCTTCAGAGATTACTTTGTGCATTACATGTCAGTATTGTCAGGTGTGAAAGGAGGGCACCTGTAATTGGGTGTATGGAATTTAAAAGAAAAAAAAAAAAAGTATGTTGATTATGCAAAATACATCAACATTAAAACATACAGCATGAGAACTTTAGGATATATTACACAAAATAAATTGCTGAGGAAGAGGTGTTACAAAATGTTCTGTGCTACATAGAATCCAGCTGTGTGTGTGTTGTGATTCCAGCATTTCTTACATTCCCTGTGAAGTGTGATGATCTCAGAGATGAATTATTAGCTGTAAGGTGATGCATATATGCTGGTGTGGATGCTGATAGGAATAAAAAAAAAATGGAGTGTTTCATGCAACCCAGGTAATCATTTACTACATTGATGAATACCCACTACATGTCTGATGGTCTGATGAGCAACTTCTGAGTCAAAACATCAAGTAAAATACTGTGAACTGTTTAGAACTGATTATCATGCTTGTTTCACTTGTAGCAAAGGCTGATGAGTATAATGCAGCAGTTGCTGTGTTTAAGGTCAGCATGATTGTGGTATTGAGGTAGAGTGAATGTCCTACCATCACATCCGTCCAGTGTCTGTGATGCCAGCAGTAATAATAACACATGAAAATATTATCATACCAACTTTAATTTCCTCCCCAGTGATACAAGAGAGTGAATACCAGCACTGCACTACTCTGCAGCAGCTGGCATCATTGTCTCCACCAAAAATACCCACTCAGAGGACATCAATCTACACCAGTCATTGAATATAGTGGCTGTTGGATCTTGACAGGGTGCTAAAGTTTGTATACTTGTGTAACAAAACTTGAAACCCAGACAGACTTTTAATGCAAACCATTGACGGTCTAATGAGGAGATTTTTTGGCAGTCACCTGGAAGCCCGAGCATGATTGCAGTGAATACATTTGTGTTCTTTGGTATCCATAAGAAGACTTTATTATGGAAGAAAGGAAACTACTGTACTTAATTACTTGTTCATCCCTCCCCCTTTCTTGTTTTATTGTGCTGAAGGTCTACCCAAAATAAAAAAATTGTGTCGGTGGTGGTATGATGTTGCTTGAACCAAAGTGTAGAATGGGAAAGTCGCTTCATCTTTTCCCCCTTTCAATCATCTTTTACCGAATATGTGAGTGATTCTTTCTCCCTCCTCCCCAAGGATAATAGAATAATTCAGCATAAATAAACTAAAACAAGGAAGATCAACATTGGCAAATCACAGACTTTTTATGTTTTGCGTATCTACGTGACTAGGTTATAGATCGCTCATTTTTTATAGTGCTGTATTAGAGTTATATAATACGTTGATTCTTAAATTTTGTATTAAAAAAAAAAGCATTTAAGTAATGCTTCAAGCATTGAGTTAGTGTCAGTCCTTGGCTTGAGAGTGAACGTTGGGGAGTGAGACTTTTTGGAGAATTCACCGACAGAGATCGTTCATCACCTTCACAGTATATTAACATTACGATGACAAATGAAGCCAGTCAACTTATAATAATTAATATTGCCTTTATTTGGTCCAGCTCGAGGAATTCAGATTAGTGTGGAAGGCTTAGTCCACGTTTATGTCAAAATGCCCAACAAAGTTGGCGATTTTTTGGCAGTGGCGAATAGTGTAGTTGGCGAGTGAGAGTGAGGAGAGGCGGCCAGCTGGTCATGTCAGCCTTATTTACCCCGCCATGGGCTCGAGGCTGAGGTAAATATGCACCAGATACAAAAAACAACCATTTCTTGTCAATATGGAATGAAGCAATCAAGAAAAAGGGCGATCTGTGCCGAGGAATGGGAGCAATTGAGTCCAGGGATTATATTGGGGCGTTGGTGCTACTGTGATTTTTGGCTAATTTTTGCAGCATTTTTTTCTGCTCATTTCGCCGAGTATAATTCCACTGCAATAGGTTGGCATGTTTGTCTTTCTCACATCATGTCCTGACAATTCCCACCGTCCATGAGTTTAATTGGGTGGTATATAAGTAGGTCACTGTTTCCTGGCAATTGCTATTGTTTATTTACAGCTAAAATTTTATTTTGTGACAGTTTTAATTTAAATGAGATAGGTATAGCTGGCAGCTTGCATAGAGGTGGTAGTTTGCATAAGTTTAGATGGGAAGTTAAATTTAGATGGTAGAATTGTTGAATTTAGAGGGTAAAGTAAAATTAGGTGATGAATTATAACAACCTGTGTAGTAATTTGCTTAACAGATTCATAATGAGATTAACCTTGTTATTTTACTAATGGCTACCATCTTATGATGAGTGGCTGCCTGACCTGAATGGGTTACATGAAAAACTGATACTGTAGCACATGGGCACTGGTGTTACATATTAATCAAATAGGTCTTTCCTAGGTTGATTAAGATAGGTTAGGTCAGGAGTTTTGTAATACGTATTGGTGGCTTCCATTGTTAGATTTAGGGGCAATCCTAGGTGGTTAGAATCATAGGGGGTCTGGGAGACGAGGTCCCCTAGTTAGGTTGATGAAACCATCAGTAAAGACGCTGCCGCAGGCATCCAAGTAGCCTCCATAAATACCCCAAAATAGGCAAAATTTTGCTTGTTTTACATGTTTCATAGTCTGAAATCAACAAGTAATTATCTGTGTTGCATGGAACTGTATTAAAATTACTTTCCTTACGAAAGTGAGAATGTAAGAAGACAGGTGGAATTGGTGCACCGGTGTTTTACAGTTTCACCCAGTAAAAATAGTTGGTATGTTAGGGTAAATACCGATAGTGGTAAAGGTAGGGGCAGACACCATGCGACACATCTCAGGTGCTCATCTCCGTGACTTGGTCTTTGAGCCTGTGGTGGATTATTTAGTCATTTTTCCACAATGCCAGACCACTGCATCAGTCAAGTTACTGTGGTTGCTTCCCCTAGGTGTTTCTCGTAGTATTCCTTTTGCAACCAGCCACCTGAGGATCATTGGACACCTGAGTCGAGTGGTGCCTCCTGCATACATCAGGATTCAGACCCTTTCATTGATGGACTGACGTTTTTAGCTTGCGACGTAAATAAATTTCTTCAGATATAAGTAACTGCTGATATAGGCTAAGTACAGGAGCTGCTTACAAGAGATTGGTTTCATATAGGAAGTAAGTCATAGTACCAGTATAGGTGATAGGTTATATATAGGTAGTAGATTGCATATTGGCTGTGGGTTAGGTATAAGGGGTACACTATGTTAAATATAGGTACTACCACAGCACAGTACTAAGGTTAGATATTGGATAAGTTAAATATAGAGGTTAGGTTAATTATGGAGTAAGTGTTAGATACCGAGGTTAGGCAGAGGTTGTAGGCGAAATAGGAGGAGTTGGTTATATAGTGAGGTAGCCTAAGCAAAATAAAGTGATTAGGTTAAATATTACAGTAAGTGGTAGGTTAAATATAGGGGTCAGGTTAAATATTACAGTAAGTGGTAGGTTAAATATAGGGGTCAGGTTAAATATTACAGTAAGTGGTACCAGGTTAAATATAGGGGTCAGGTTAAATATTACAGTAAGTGGTAGGTTAAATATAGGGGTCAGGTTAAATATTACAGTAAGTGATAGGTTAAATATAGGGGTCAGGTTAAATATTACAGTAAGTGATAGGTTAATTATAGGGGTCAGGTTAAATATTACAGTAAGTGGTAGGTTAAATATAGAAAATAGGTAATATATAAGGGATAGATTATGTTTACTGGAGTGGACCTAACCTAGACTAATGTTAAGTAACCCAAACATGATGTAATGGTACATGATCAGGCATATCTAATCACTTGGAACCTCATCAAATATTATCATACATGCAGAACATAATACTGTACAGTATGTGTGGCGATTTGTTTGTGGGCACCCCATATGGGATTAAGGCATCTGGCAATAGATAGACAGATAGATATTTTAAAGAACACCCATAGATAGATAGATATTTTAAAGTTTTGTGACTGTATCCATCAGTAGCTTATGTTTGTTGGTGTACAGTATGTTTGTGTATAATTTATTTCCTTACTTATCTGTACGTATGTAGGTATCTTTATATTTGTATGTATCTCTCTATCTATTCATGTATTTCCTGACTCTTTGTGTACAGGATTTGTTTATTACATTGATACATACTGTATGTTCATTAAGTATTTGGATTTGCTATTGTTAACGTTCTCCCTACGTGTCAAGTGGGGTTGGTGGAGGATTAGTGCCCCTCCCTGTAAAAACAATTAACTCTAAGCCCTTGGCCACCCCGTTTGGGATACATGGCGTGTGGCAAAAAAAAAAAAAAAATACTGTATGGTATTTTTTCTGATACTGGGCATGGACATTACAATTTATACAGTACAAATCACAAATTTGAAAGTTCATTTTCCAAAACCCTCCACTTTTCATAAAAAATTTTATGCAATAGATGGATGTTGTTATCATCAGGCCTTGCAAAATTAGTGCATAGTTGAAGACAGTTTTTTTGGAAGATATATATATATATATATATATATATATATATATATATATATATATATATATATATTTTTTTTTTATAAAGCTGTTGACCCAAGCATTATGGATTTGACTGTTCCCTGAGGCCCAGCAGTTCTCCCATATATAACAGATGGCACCACATACACACACTGCTTGGGCATTCATTTCGTGTCAGTACTATCCAGACTGAAGCATACAAGAGTCTTATTCAGGACTGGTGTGGTGATATTTGTGGGGGTTGCATGTGTGTTCTGTGTATGAGAGAGAGAGAGAGAAAGAGAGAGACTTGATTATCTTGTCTTATTCTTGTACTGCAGATAGTGTGTTATCAGGCCGCGGCTGTTAATTTTTTTATTACAGTATGGCTTCTTTATTTTTTCATTTTATCAGCACAAGAAGTGTTCTCTGTGGTAATTAAATTTATCTGTAGTTCATTCATTTTAACTTTGCAATGATTTTTATCCATTTGCATCCTATTTTCCATGGCTCATTGTTAGAATAATAGAATACTACAAACCTGCATCCTTTCCACAGCACTTCTTCATGACTAGGATTGCATTTTAGTGTTGATACCCTATTATATCTCAGGATTGAAGTTGGAGAAATTTACACTAAAAAGAAAACTCCAGCCCTGCATCCTATCCATAGCACTTCTTTTTTACTATTATAGTATCATATATTAATGTTTATATCTTGCTACAGCTCAGCATTCTGGATGGTGAGATGGCAGATGTACACCACAATAAATGTAACACAGTAAAGTGCTAGGGGTTGTATGCTGTTTAAAAGGATGCAAGTTATTTCCCAAACTAGGGCAGAAAAATGAGAATAAGAGCAACAAGTTTATTCAGGATGGAGAGATGGCAGATTTACTCCAAAATAAATTAAACATAGTATAGTTCTAGGGTTTGTATGCTGTTTAAAAGGATGCAAGTTCTTTCCCAAACCTGGACAGAAAGATGAGAATAAAAGCAACAAGTGTATTCAAGATGGAGAGATGGCAGATTCACTCCAGAATATATTAAACGCAGTATAGTGCTAGGGTTTGTATGCTGTTTAAAAGGATGCAAGTTCTTTCCCAAATTAGGGCAGAAAGATAAGAATAAAAGTGATGTGTATGAAATGGATTAAAGGAGAGTGTTTCTAGCTAGCCTGCTGCACAACAAGAGGTCTGCCTTAACCCAAGAGAAGTACTTTTAAAGAGGTCTTGGGAGGATGTTTCTTTACCCCTCCATTGTGGAAAACATTGTGTATGCTGAAGAAAATTGTCTCATAGGTACAAGAGCAAATGGAGGGAATAGACAATATTGCACATTATCTATCTATCCATCTATCTGTCTGTCTATCCATCCTATATATTTGTGTCCATCTATCTTATCTATTTATCTATCCATCTTATCTGTATCTATCTATCTCAGTATCTATCTATCTATCTGTCTGTCTTTATCTATCTGTGTCTGTATGTGTCTAACTATAACAATGGCTAATATTGTATCTTCTGTACAAAAAGTAAATATGGTATTAAACATGTCCTTGGTCTAAATGAGAGGAGGGCTAAATGGAAGTGAGTAATTGGTATGCAGGGTCTCTCTCTCTCTCTCTCTCTCTCTCTCTCTCTCTCTCTCTCTCTCTCTCTCTCTCTCTCAAATTCACATCTCCCCATCTTCAGTGTTTAAAAAAAGATTAACACTAGATTATGATGCTAGTCACAAAGAAGCGCTATAGTATGTATGGTAGAACAGCAGCATTCTCTCCTTCCACCACAGAGCTACATGCAATAAGCTGGAAAGGGACAAAAATATGGGCCAGGTTAGAGTGAAAAGAGTATAGGTGATGTGAAGGTCAGATGTGACTCTCATTGATTTGAATCCCAAGGAGGTGGCTGTGTGTGTGTGTGTGTGTGTGTGTGTGTGTGTGTGTGTGTGTTTTGATTGTGTGTGTGTGTGTGTTTTGATTGTGTGTGTGTGTGTGTGTGTGTGTGTGTGTGTGTGTGTTCTCATCTAATGCCACCAGGAGCTTAGGCCAATTACTTACCCGTTAATATTCTTGGTTTTCATTGGTATAGATTAAGGCACCAACATCCTATACAGTAATATGACATTAGGATGAATGAATGATTGGATGGTTCATTTTAATACATTGGTTATGGTTCTCCCATTTTTATATTCATCTGAAGTCTATATTTTACCTCATCCCATCCTGAGCTGGGGGAAAATGTTATAATGATGATGATGATGATGATGGTAGTTTATTTATTATTATTATTATTATTGTTATTATTTTATTTTTTATGGATCATTCTTCAACTCAGCTTTTTTAAGTGGAAATTAGGGAAGAGACTAATGATGATGATGATAATAGTTATGCTGATTATTATTATTATTATTATTATTGTTGTTGTTGTCGTATTATCATTACTATTATTATTAGTTATTATTATTATTATACTGTACTCTTATTTTTGTTATTTTCTGAGATGACATACTCTAAATCACCTTTTTTCCTCAGAGAGAACCCGGTGCGGCTGATGGAGTGCTGGTGTGAGGTGGTTGGGCCTCAGGCAAAGGACCGGCCGCCATGGATCCTTCAGAAATTCCCAAACTCCTACAACGACCAGGAAATTCTCAAAAGCGTACCACAGTTTGCCTTCCCATGCACCTTCGACAAGTGAGATGCCTTTTTCTTTCTCTCTCTCTCTCCTCCACCTCCTCCTCCTCCTCCTTCATGCTGTTTGATTCATCTCGTAGTTTTATGCATGATATATTCATTTCCAGATATTGCCTCAGTTCATTTTTTAGTTGGAATTTGGAGTTGATGATAATGATGTTTCTTTTGTTTCTGTGACTCCAAACTCCTCTGAACATGAACGCAGTGAAGGGTAGGCTGATGTTGCCCTCCTCCTGCAGCCACCCCATCCTGTCCCCTGAAACAAGGAAGATAATGATGTTAATGTTATTATTGTGATGATGTGATTGTTGAAGTTGGGGAAAAAGAATTGTTTTAATCTTTGCTTCCTCTGTTCAGATTAGTCATCTCTTCATTACTTCCTGTCTATAACGGAAGCATGTATCATGGAAAATGTGGACTTGTACCAACACTGCAGTCCACCTTCCTGCCTTGGAGGGGGAGGGGGAGGGGGAAAGCAAAAGTATTTCCAGTCAAAGATGATATGAATATGAGAGACACAGTTCATTGCTTCAGCACAAGACTCATACCATCTTTGTGACTACATGTTGCATCATCCCCATCCACAGAGAAACTAGAAATGAAGAGTTGCCCAACATAGAGTATCTCAGCAACATCCTCCCTTCAGCACCCAACACTATGAGTCACAAACACTTACTTAAACACGCAGCCACCACAACCACACAAAACCTCCAGCCAAACAGCATTTTTCAAGGACCACCACTGGACATAGACCCCTCAGTATTCCTTGCCCATAAAGACATGATTACACGTAGCCAGACTGCAGTACATCCACCACCCTCCCCTGCTGCAGTACCAACACAAACTCAGGAACTGTCTCCCTCTGTCTGTATTTCCTACTTCCTATGATCTCCAGTCTTTCAGACGCAGTGTGTCCAGGCATCTCGAAATGAATGGATCTTGAATTTGTCTCTCTCTCTCTCTCTCTCTCTCTCTCTCTCTCTTTTTTTTTTTTTTTTTTTTTTTTTTTTTTTTTTGTAAGGAACGGTTTGTGGGCTCCTGGCCTTTAGTTCTTTCTTCCTTAAAAAAATAAAAAATAAATACAGCTCACGACCAGTCCACTTTGCTGAAACTGCAGTGCTGTTCCGCACACCAAAACACCACTTTCATCACACTATCATTATACAGACAGCACTTCTGAGAGTGTCCAGTAGAAGTTGCAGATTTCCTAGGCTATGGTCCACTGGATTCACTACAAGATGAGCCTGGGGTAACGACAGTAATGGACACATGATATAGCGGTATTATCAATTATTGAAATCTTCCGTATAGGTTTAGCCCAGGAAGGTTATTAAAAGTGATGAGAAATTGGGTTTTTATCATCATCATTAGGAGAAATACACTGAGGTGGTTTGGACATGTGGAGAGAATGGAGAATGAACGACTGACTAAGAGGGTGTATGTAGGTGAAATGGAGGGAGGGGGAGGCCAAGGATGAGGTGGAGGGATGGAGTGGAGAGGTATATGAGGGAGCGGGGTGTGAGTTGGCAGCAGGGCAATGAAATTCGAGGGACAGGGCGATGTGGAGGCGATTTGTTTGTGGCCACCCCATATGGGATTAAGGCGTCTTGCAATAGATATATAGATAAATCATAGATAGATCACCACCACGACCCTAACCAGAGTTCCGTCGCACAGGTCAACGGTGCAACACTTCTCGTTTGTGCTCACCAGCCTGGACTCGAAATGGACGTACGGGTTCTGCCGCCACGCCCCCAACCAGGATACTGCCCTCATCCTTCTCTCTCACCTACCCTGGCACCAGACATTTTACAAGTGAGTTAGCTCTCTTTTTCACTGTCTCTCTCTGCCTCAACAACATTCCTCATCTACCTAACGGTTCACATTTAACCAACACATACACTTATCACAGCCACCAGTCCTATCCAAACTTATCCTTCTTTGTCACTTCCCCCCATCCTCTCTCTCTCTCTCTCTCTCTCAGTTAGATTAGTAAGAGGAGTGGATGCACAGTTAGATAAATGATTGTAGCTTCAGTTAGATAGGTTAGGTAAGTGAATACACTGTTAGATTAGTGAATGTAGTTAGCTAAGTCAGATACATGAAGAGTTTTATAAGAGCTGAGCAAAGAAATGGAGTCTTGTTATTTCCCGCAGATGTAGGTAATGTGTGTATGAATTGTTAGTTTTTTTATTGACTAAAAAATGTGTTGATATTATTGTATGCAAATGTAGATGATGAGTAAATTGTTAGAGTTTCATGATTGTTGGAATCAAACATGGAGCTGTATTTTTGTCCACAGCTGTAGGTAATGTATGTGTAAAATGACGGTACTTACAGCTGTATTTCTGTCCACAACTGTAGGTAATGTATGTGTAAAACTATGGTACTTACAGCTGTATTTTTGTCCACAACTGTAGGTAATGTATGTGTAAAACCATGGTACTTACAGCTATATTTTTGTCCACAACTGTAGGTAGTGTATGTGTAAAACTATGGTACTTACAGCTGTATTTCTGTCCACAACTGTAGGTAATATGTGTGTAAAACTACTTACTTTCTCAGACTTTTGAACCACCTTTCTGAGCTACTGAGCAACGAGCGTACCAGCGAGCTGACAGCGTGCCTGCAGAGCGCGTACAAAACAGATGTCCCACCACCCGGCACAGACATCACCATATCCTACGCCAACAAGGTACACAGAGAGACATGCAAATGTATCCCCAAAGTTTGACAAATACTATCTTGATCTGTAGCATTAGGAGAAACACATTGTGGTGGTTTGGCCATGTGGAGAGGATGGAGAGTGAGAGACTGATGAGGAGAGTGTATGTGAGTGAGGTGGAGGGGGGGAGAGGGAGGGGGAGGCCAAGGATGAGATGGAGGGATGGAGTGGAGAGGTATATGAGAGAGGGGGATGTGAGCTGGGAGCAGGGCAGTGAAATGGTGGAGGACAGGGTGACATGGAGGCGATTTGTTTGTGGCCACCCTGTATGGGTTTAAGGCGTCTGGCAATAGATAGATAGATAGACCTGTAGCCATAATCCTGTAGGGGGTGGCCACAAACGAATCACCTCCATGTCATTCTGTGTTCTGCCTGCAAGAATAATATTGTCTACAGTAAGACTAAAATCAATATGACATTCTTTGAGCACTATAAATTCCTTCAGTATAGTGTAGGGACATATTTCCGGAGTTGAATGTAATTATCTGGTATTAAAAAGCATAAAATAATAAGATAAATCACATGGAGGGAGTTGATTGCTTGATTTTTTTATTTTATTATTTTTATTATATTTTATCTTTTTTTTTTTTTTATTATTATTATTATTATTGAAATTGTGAAGACATTTTACTTTTTCTTCTGTGTTTCAGTTTTTTGTGGGCCACTGTCCTGATCACAACAAGCTGCCTACCATCCCAGAAAATGTAAGTTTTGTGGACTTGGTGTTGTTGTTGTTATTGTAGTAGTAGTAGTAGTAGTTGTTATTGTAGTAGTAGTAGTAGTTGTTGTTATTGTAGTAGTAGTAATTGTTGTTGTTGTTATTGTAGTAGTAGTAATTGTTGTTGTTGTTATTGTAGTAGTAGTAGTTGTTGTTGTTGTTATTGTAGTAGTAGTAGTAGTAGTAGTTGTTGTTATTGTAGTAGTAGTAGTAGTTGTTGTTATTGTAGTAGTAGTAGTTGTTGTTGTTGTTATTGTAGTAGTAGTAGTTGTTGTTATTGTAGTAGTAGTAGTAGTAATTGTTGTTGTTGCCGCTGACAGCTGAACATGAACCTAGTGGACTGCAGGCTGAAGTTACCTTTCTCCTGCACTCCACCATCCTGCTTTTAGGTGATGGGGAGGGATCTGGGGTATGTTTGTGTAGCTGATTAGCTCCACCACTTGGGTATATTGATGGTAGGTTGTGAAGTGTTCTGTAGGGTGTTGATAGAAGCTCATGTAAGTTAATTTAGTAGTAGTAGTAGTAGCAGTAGTAGTAGTAGCAGTAGTAATTTTAGTAGTAGTAGTAAGGCCATGAAGAAGCAGCCTTGGTATGGTTAATGAGTGTGTGGATGAGAGAGTTATTAAACCTGAAGAGGCTGTTTAACTGATGGGATAAAACTAGATGGCTGAAGTACTGGAATATATTGTGAAGTGCATGGCAAGGACTGCAGTGCATATGGCAGGCATTGCATCCCTCTTCTACTTGGCAGTTCATGAAATAGTTTTGGTCCTGGAATGCATTAGAAAAATTAATTTTGTCCAGTATATATAATTCGTACAATTTTCATGTGTAAAGACTCCAGTACTGTATGCATAAATGTGTTGGCCTTATTTTTGTGTATATAATTAATAAGTGTGTCCTATTGGATTGGGCAGATTTGGGCTGTCTGAATGTTGCTACTCCTTACTGTGCCCTAGGGTGGGAAAGGAGGTCCAGATGATGATGATGATATTAATTAACAAGTGTGACCTATTGGATTGGGCAAATTTGGGCTGTCTGGACTTTGCTACTCCTCACCTTACTCTAGGATGGGAAAGGAGGTCTGGATGATGATGATGACTGTATGATTAATAGTAAAAATCGTGACGTGTCCTCCCACAGCGCAACCTGTCCGAGTACTACAACGCTGTGGATGCCAACAACATGATTGCCATCTTCGCCTCCATGTTACACGAGCGTCGCATCATCGTGGTGTCCAAGCGCGTGTCGAGGTTGTCGGCATGTGTGCAGGCGGCCAACTCGCTCATATACCCCATGCAGTGGCAGCACATATTTATACCCGTCCTGCCTGAGCACTTAATAGATTATCTCACCGCTCCAATGCCATTCCTCATTGGGGTTAGCACTTCACTTCTGTCGGTAAGGAATTATTTGTCTGTCTGTCTGTCTACCATTCTATCTGTTTCCCTGTATGCCTGTCTGTCTGTCTATATGTATCTCTCTCTCTCTCCCTCAGTCAGTCTGTCTATCTATCTACCTATCTTTCTGTCTATCAATCTATCCATCTGTCTGTCTGTCTGTCTATCTATCTATCTATCTATCTATCTATTTAGCTATCCATTTATCTATCCATCAATCTATCTATCAGTCTACCAGTCCTGCCAGCACACTTTACTTCCATTGGTAAGGATTTAGATAGCGATACCTCTGTTTAATTATATGCTAGACTTTTAATTCATCTATCTGTCTATTTATCTTTATTTCCCCATCAGAACATTTAACAGATTATCTCACTGCACTCATACCAGTCCTTATTGGGTAGGCACTTTACTCCTTTTAGTAAGAATTTGTTATGTTTGCTTGTATGTGTAACTGATGATGATGATGATGACGACATATAGCGACACACAGTTCAAATAGAGGGATGATGATGATGACGATAATGATGATGATGATGATGATAAATGTGTAGTATAGCTTCAGAAAGTACAAATAGAGGGATGATGATGATAATGTTTACAGCAAAGATGGTCGTTCTTTCCACCCACAGAAAGTACAAATGGAGGACGTAGGTGAGACGGTGATCCTGGATGCGGACAACAACTCAGTCAAGTCCCCGTTTCCCGATGCCCAGGCCCTGCCAGAGGAAGTCACGCAGAATCTCCGACGCAGCCTCAAAACGGCCAACAATGCCCTGGGGGACGGCGTGGCGCGGGCATTTCTCCGGGCGTTAGTGCAGCTCATCGGCAACTACAAGGAAGCTCTGCAGTTCAGGGCCGAGGACAAGAAGATCACATTTAGTAGGGAAAAGTTTGTCACCAGTCGACCTTCACACTTCCAGCCGTTTGTGGAGAAGATGCTGGAACTGCAGATTTTTCAGCAGGTATGTTGGTGATGGGAGATGTGTGAGTAGAGAGAAGTATTAGTAGGGAGAAGTACAGTATTAGATTTTTGTCCTTTTGCAGCCTCTTTCACACACCTCAGCATTAGAAAATGACAGTACTATGGAAGTACATCCTTTCTGTAGTACTCCTTCATGACTAGCATCATATTCTAATGTAAATCTGTTGATTCAAATCAGCATTCAAGAGGAAGAGGTGGTAGTTTTAGGCAAAGGTAAATTAAAAAGAGTATCATCAACCATGCAGTTAATGGGCATAAAAAAAAAAAAACTAAAGAGTATGAAAAAGGTTATGGGAAGTAGATGACAGTGTAGGGAGTCATTGTTAATGCTGTGTTGTGCCTGCTATACATGAGAATTGTGTTGTGTTATTTGTGGACCACCCTGTGTTTACTGAGAGCATTGCATGTAAATCTTGAAGTGTTTTGACATGGATGATGGTGATGATATTTTCCCCATCTCCTCCCACCCAGTTCATTCAAGAGCGCCTGGAGAAAGTAAACACCAATCGTGAGACATCAGATGAATTTGAGCTTGAAGCCAGTGTTTACTGCGAGAAGGGTGGGGGTGGCAAGGTTCGGCAGTTTGTGACCAGCGTGCGCAAGGAGGGCGGTGCCATCGTCAAGACCATGAAGAGCAAGGTGAGGTGGCCTGGGGAAGGGTGAGGCTGTGTATGTTGGGTTAGTTGAAGTTAGATTATATTAGCTTAGGTCACATTAGGTCAGGTAAGGTCACTTTTCTTTATAGAAAACAGACCTGGGTCATGTTTCTATTTACAAAACTGACCCAGGTTGTTTTTCTATACATGTTTCAAACTGACTCGGGTTGCTTTTCTGTACCTATATAAAACTGACTCTGATCACTTTTCTGTATAGAAAAGTGACCCTGGACCAGATCCCCAAGAGCAGTGACAAGAAAAATGGAACTGAGCATGGAATGCAAAACGTAGCTGCATGACAGTGTTCTGATTTTTACTGTGTGATAAGGAAGTGACGCTTGCACCCTGTTGAATGGACTTGAGGCAAGAGCAAGAACTGGACAAATGTGATATGTGAGAGGAGCATGTGGAGTTATATGAACCCAGTGGACTGCAGGCTGAAATTACCCTTCTCTTGCTGTCTACCATTCTTTTTTCAAGGGATATGGAGGGAGATGAGGGATGTTTGTATAACCAGGCAGCGATAACATATGATTAAGTTGGTGCCACCACATGAAGGCCCCCTCTCCATCACCAGTTGTGCTGATGGTGTGTCTTTACATTTTTTTTTACTTGTGGTGCTGGAGAGGGATGCCTTCATGTGGTGGCACTAATTTAACTGGGTGACTTAACTGGCTGGTAATACAAATATCTCTTAGCCACTTAGCTATTTATCTATCACCCAGGAGGAGGATGGTGCACTGAAGGAGAAAGCAACTTCAGCCTGCAGTCCATTGGGGTCACAATTTATATGAACCTGGAGCTACAGCTATCACCATACCCTTTTTACACTAACTTGGCCCAAAACTGCCATCTTGAATACCAAGTTGTAACTAGAAATTAACACTAGAATACAGTGCTAGTAATGAAGAAGTGCTGTGGAATTTAGAGCCATAGTATTGGCTTATTTTGCCATTATGTAATTAAGCTGCAAAAAGACAAAAATCTGGGCCAAGTTAAGGTAAAATGACTGAAGATATGTTGTATCATACCTAACTGTTAATGATATACTTGGTATGTGTAGTAACCTCCTGAGATGTAGGCTAGTACGACAGTGACTTCTGATGATGATGATTGTGGTGATGATGATGTTTGTGATGATGATGATGATCCTTCTCTCTACCACCCTCACCTCTTACCCTCCTTCCTTCTTCCTGTAGAGTCCATTCAAGCCTCGCAAAGACCCTGTGAGTACCAAGCGGGCCCACACACAACCGGACTCCCGCATACTGTATATACTTACCGCACTCTGGTTTGGTTCGGGTTAAGGTGTTTTTTTTTTTTTCTGCTTTTGGGGTTTTGTTGTGATGTCACCCTTTTTTTTGTCGGGTTTATATGCGTGTGTGTTTTGTTGGTTGGTTATGTGTGTATTTATCATGCTTCCAACCACCACACATATTTTTTACCTTTTTTATAGTTATGATATTCTCTCGTGGATGCCTGTGTTTATTCACCTAACACACTGCATTTAATTCTGTATATCCGCACATGAGAAGATACTGGAACACTGCCGCTAACCATCATGCCATAATAAGTACAGTGGTGAGCAAGGAAACTGTCTTAGAGCAGTATGAGAAGTTGAGGAAAGAGGACCATCAAAATTGAATAAAAGGTTGAGGGAAGAAGACCATCCTGAATTGAAATAAAAGTTGAGGAAAGAAGACCATCCTAAATTTGGGAAAAAAGGAGCATCCTGAATTGAATAAAAAGTTGACGAAAGAAGACCATCGTAAATTGAATGAAATGTTGAGGGAAAAACACCATCCTGAATTAAATAAAAAGTTGAGGAAAGAAGACCATCCTAACTTGAATTAAAAGTTGAGGAAAGAATACCATCCTGAATTGAATAAAAAGTTGAGGAAAGAAGACCATCCTAACTTGAATTAAAAGTTGAGGAAAGAATACCATCCTAAATTCAGTTAAAAGTTGAGGGAAGAATACCATCCTAAATTCAGTTAAAAGTTGAGGAAAGAATACCATCCTAAATTCAGTTAAAAGTTGAGGAAAGAAAACCATCATAAATTGAATTAAAAGTTGAGGAAAAGGGGCATTCTTAAATCAAGTGTTGAGGAAAGAATACCATCCTAAATTGAATTATAAGTTGAGACCATCTTAAATTGAGAATCACCAGGTATAAGTAGTTTGCTGTAACCTAACAAAGATTCCTAACTCCACTCAGTTCAGTTGATGGCCAGGTGTAGTCAGATTGGAGCGTTGATTTAGCCTAAACTTTGCCCAGATTTTTTCCCCAGTTTATTTCACATTCCTTGATGGCAGAAAAAAATAATGCTGTGCCTCTACATCCCATCATTAGCTCTTCTTGATAACTAGCTTGAAGTTCAGTCAAGGATGAAATGGAGGGATGGAGTGGAGAGGTTTATGATAAGAGGGGGGTGTGTGAACTGGGAGCAGGGCAGTGAAATGGTGGGGGACAGGGCGACATGGAGGTGATTTGTTTGTGGCCACCCCTTACGGGATTACGGCGTCTGGCAATAGATAGATAGACAGATAGATGGAAGTTTTAGTCGTAATCTGCTGCTGCAGGCCAGCATTCAAGATGGAGAGGTGGCAATTTTAGGCCATGTTTAAGTAGAGACATCGATAGAGATAAAATAGAGAGCAATTGATAGATAGATAGAGAGAGAGAGAGAGAGAGAGAGAGAGAGATAAAATAGATATAGATAAAATAGAGAACAATAGATAGAGATAAAATAGAGAGATATAGATATAGATAAAATAGAGAGCAATAGATAGAGATAAAATAGACAGATGTAGATATAGATAAATTAGAGAGCAATAGATAGAGAGAGATATAGATAGAGATGAAATTGAGATATTGATATAGATAAAATAGCAATAGATTGAGAAAGTTAAGAGATTAAATAGTGAGCAATAGATAGAGAGAGAGAGAGAGTTAGTTTAAGTAAAATGTGTATAGTTTCTCTTCATCTGATGGAACTGGGTGGCTCTCACAATTTGAATACTAAGTCATGGTTGTGTGAAATTTATTGAACCATAGTTATGATGTAGGAATGAATCTCCTTGGTTGCTAGTCAGATTTATCCTCCAATCTGACTACATCTGACCATCAAGTGAGCTGAAAAGGGTTACAGATCTTTGTCAGTTAAGATAGTTCCTCCCTGACCACTGTGACTGTGTGTGTAGTGTTGGTAGTGGTGGTGGTGTCATATTTACACACACACACACACACACACACACACATACACACACACAGATACACACACACACACACACACACACACACAAAGATGATTTTTTTTTTCCAATAAGCACATATAACAGAAAATTATTTTTAAAAAAATTTACTAAGTCCACTTTTAAGGATTGTTTTATTAATACATTAACTTTCTAAGCAAGGAATTTGAAGCATGTTAGGTAAGTTTCACTAAATTTTCTTCTTACATAGCAGTTTTTGACAACCTTCCTCTATACATATTAGTTTTTGAGTCTCATTATTTTTTTTATTTATTGTTTTTAACATACCTCTGCACCACAGGAAAGTGCATCATAGCTACGGTCATCTCACCAAAAAAAAATTCTGATTACGATGCCAGTCACTTTTTCAGTTGTCTCTGCCGGTTGATCATTATTGTTTTTTACACCTGGGATATTTGGCAAAGGAGTGTCTTTATACTCTTTTCACTCTAAATTGGCCTAAAATTGCCATCTTTCTATCTTGAATGCTGAATTTCAACAGTAAATTGGCACTGGAATATAATGCTAGTCACAAGGAAGTGGTATGGAAGGGACCTAGAGTCACTGTCCTTCTCTGCCACTGAGCTTTTTGTAATAGCCTCCAAAAACAATCATCTAGGCCAAGTTAGAGTAAAAATGGTATAGGCCAATCACCTTAGTTAGTCAGCTTCCTTCCAGTATGATTCTAGCCTCATAGTATTCTAGATTCTCGTTAGATAGATTGCCATGATTCTAGCCTCACAGTATTCTTGTTTTTCATTACAGTATTCATCAGTTAGATTGCCATGATCCCCGTCTCATAGGATTCAAGATATTCATTTTTTCCCATCTTGACATTCCAGCTTCTAAGTATTTCACTGTAGCCATTCCATATTACCCTCATTGAAGTGCAGGGACCAAGAACAAAGTCACCATTACCCATTATCTATTACTGTTAATTGGAGGGTAGATGACCAGCCCACACCCCTGATGGCATTATATTGGTGTAAAACGTCCATTGCCACCATGTGTTGTGGTACTCCAGGAGAGTGGAAAACAGCTGAGGCCAAGACACACACACACACTAATATACAGCCATAAGTAAATATTTGCTGACACTTCTCTGCTGGCAGTGGCAATGGAAGTTGTGTGTGTGAATTATGTGATAGTGATATGAAACACAACCAAAGCCTATGAGAAGGAAGGGTACTCTGTTGTTTAAGGAGGAATTGGATATATGGAAGCTGAATGATAGTGATAACTCAACAAAATAGTATGAGAAGGAAGGAGAGTCTCTATTGTTTGGGGAGGCTTTGGATGTTTGAAAGGCAGGACATGATGCCAGGAGAGGATTGTCACTTAATTTTTGCTCATGACTGCTTATGGAAGACCCAAAATTTAATATACAGTATGGATTTAGGGTCCCTTGTGAGTAATTCAACTGGTACCATTCTTTTTTTTTGTAGATTACCCTGCTTACATTAAATAAATACCTGTGCATTTTAATTAAAAGTTGACTCTGCAGTGTTTGGCTATATTTTTCAGGTATCTGGTGGAGGGGCAAATTTATTTTAACCCTGTACCTGCTTACTCATTTTATTTACCATGATTCTTTTATGTAATTGCTTTGTAATTCTGTCTCAGTCTTTCACCTATATCCTTGAAACTGAGAGGGCAAAGGTGTAGGCAAACTGAGAGGGCAGAGGTGTAGGCAAACTGAGAGGGCAGAGGTGTAGGCAAACTGAGAGGGCAGAGGTGTAGGCAAACTGAGAGGGCTGTGGTGTAGGGAGACTGAGAGGGCAGAGGTATAGGCAGACTGAGAGGGCAGAGGTGTAGGCTGGCCCCACTTTCAGACAGTTGTATGAGGAATGATTGTGAATATTGGTAAAGATCAGCCTGGTGCCTTGCTGTAAAGTGGTGTCATTTAGGAGATAGAGACGCCTGACACATTTTATTCTGATTACGACGCACCATGCACTAGCTATGGTTGGCCTGATGCTGCGTTATGAGATGCTAAAGATAAACGGGGCATCTTTGGTTCCTGGCTCTACAAGTATCTCACAACACCCTCCCTGACCTCAAAAAGGAGGATGGTGGAGTGCAGGAAAGAGCAACTTTGGACTGCATTTCTTTGAGTCCACGCTTTGATGAGTTCAAGCCACAACAACAACAGTGCTAACATAGTGAAGTTAAACACACTTAACCCTAGTCATTGGTTCATACATGTTGGTCAGAAGTTAGGGGTTTGCCTACACCTTATGCATTTGGTTTTGACTCTTCAGTGCAATGACACTTCTTGGCTGATTCCAAATTATTTTATTCAACATTGGAGAGACTATTTGTTCAAAATTAGATGGGGTTTTGTGTATAACCTTCATTAATCCTTTTGCTGCCTGGGAACTCTCTTAAGCGAATAAAATAATGTGATGATACAGTAGTATGAATAAATAGCAAAGAGGTGTCATTGTATTCAAGCAGTTAAGTTTACAGCCTTACCTTTTAAGCCCTTTAATCTGATATCATAATTTATTTGTGCTACAACAAGATGATTAAATACTCAGCATAGGAGAGACATACAGTAGTGAAGGGAGTGAAAGAGTTTGTTCATAGCCACTTCACCATCAGCTTTCTCTGCTAAGCTGAATAAAATAGTCTGGTGGCAGCAAGAATAAATAATTTGGCATTACACTGAAGGGTCTAGAAATTGGCTTTTGTTTCGTAACCCCTCTTCATTCTGAACACCACAGGCAACAAAGACTGGAATAGTTTTAAGCTTGTATTTTCTTGTATTTTTAAGCTTTTGTCCCTCCATATTTATAAGCTTGTATCTCCTTCATTGTTTTGGTGGCTTTTGTTTATGCTTGAAGGTAATTCCGCTTCCCATTCACCCCACAGACCAACCCAGCAGTAAAGTCTGCCGTTAAAACCGTAAGTAGATCGCACATGTACTAACATACTAACCTACTAACAAGGGGGAGTATGCTTATAGACATATGAGGCTCCTTGATACCTCTTGCTAATTAATTTTACAGGTTTTGCATAGTATACCTTAAGCTGTTCATGTATAGGGATGCTTTCTAGGGTATTCCATAAAGACAAAGATTCCATAACAGACTAATAAAGGTGAAGGGATTTAAAGTGTACACCTACTAAGGAATATTTGTTACCTCTGGGTGTAGTGAACCCTGGCATGATTTGTAAAAGTGAAAGTGTGTTCATTTGGTACTGATCATATTTCAGAAGCCTTGGTCCATGTGTCGTATTTTGTTACACCATGAGGGTATCGAATATTTTTTTTCAGTGGTTGTACTTTCGTAAGACACAGTTCAGGTTTTGGACTTTTCAATTTACACACAGTTTTCGCTATATATACATTATTCGCGTTGCTCAAGGAGGCTTCCTAACATGTCTTCCTTAGCAATTTATTTTTGGATGTGGCAGGTTAACATCCTTTTGTGCACTGTTTATGCAGAGTATGGCCATAGTAGAAGGATTCTTATAATACAGAAGAGATCAGCACAGTGTGGACCCAAATCAAATCACTTAGGAAAAGGTGTCAGGGAACTTCCATATCCAACGAGAGTACAGGCCACAGTCCTCATAATTCAGAGCGTATATACTGTAGACTTCAACCCTTGTTAATTTTGCCTTAATACAGCTTCAGAATATGATGCAAAAACTATCACAATGCCTGTTAGATATGCTGATTAACAAAAAAAATAATAGAGCTGCCCTGAGATTTTTTTTTTTTTTTTTTAAATCTGCACAGCTTTATTCAACAGAGGAGGAGTTGTAGTAGTGAGAGGTTTTATTAAGACTACCTATCACTACAGTTATATAGTATTGTGTGGAGATAGCAAGGAATACAAAAAAGAAAATGTTACTGTTTTGAAGGGTTTATGTGGAGAAATATTAGTTAAAGAACATACTGGAGAATGTTAATGTTCTGCATGCATAATAAACTTGTAAAGAAGAGGCAGTTGGGAACCATCATAGCCATTAGTGTACTGTATGTATCTGGGACTTTGCACTCTTCTGATTCGTGTCTCAAAGGAGGTTATAGCCCTGACTTATAATGATGACTGACTAAATGAACAAGGTTAATCCAGCGCTGTATTTATCATGGATCAGTTGTCTTATTTGTATTTAAACCCATTGAATCTGGGGGTGTCTTTTTTCTGTTTATTATTACCTTATGGTTGTATTCACCTCAAGATACACCTTTCATATTGGAGAGAGTTAGAGATAGATTTAATAAACATGTTCTATTTGGGAGGCATTTCCTGTGGTGAACTAAATGGTCTGTGAATTAAAAAGACATTGCCCAGATTCAGAGGGTCAGTATATAATGTATTTATTTCACCATCAAGTTTATCAGTTTCAAGTCTAGAATCAATGTTCAGGGATTCTCTCAGGTCTGGAATCGTAGCAAATAAGAATCACAAAAAGCTTTTATTCACAGTAAGTGCTCAGTGTCCTCTTGACCATTCCTGATACATAAATCCATACGAGAAATCCTAGCAACATCTTGGCCCAGAAAAAAAAAGGAAGAAAAAAGATAAAGGAAAAGAAAAAAGAAAGAAAAAATGCATACAGTATTATCTATTTTTCTCCACGATTCCGGACTTGAAGGAACATCGTAGACAATATGTTGGTTTTAGTAGCATACATTTTAGTAGTAGATGGATGCATGTTATTGGTGACTGATTCTCTTTGTTTGTTTTATGTTGACGAGGAAAGATTTGGTACGCTGAGGTGAGACAGCACGTGATCTCTCCACTTGTATGTACAGTAGTGATAGTGATACAGTCATGCATAAAACTTCACCTAATTTTCCACTGCATCTGTTTCTCACTTGCAGCATGTCATTTACTCTTTCTTGAATGCATTGTATAAGAGAGCATTATGTGTGGCAGGGAAACACACCAAGCCTTTCCCATTTTAGGGATATTAGCCAGCAGAGGAGAGTGCAAAGTAGGAGAGGTGAAATAGTGGGCAGAGAAACATACCAAGCCTCTCCCATATCAGGAATATTAGCCAGCAGAGGAAAGTGAGGTGTAGAAGAGGTGAAATATTAGGCAGAAGAGCATGACAGGCCTCTTCCATATCAGGAATCTTAGCCAGCAGAAGAGGAGAAATATTAGGCAAAGAAACATACCAAGCCTCTCTCAGCTTCGACATATTTGCCAGCAGAGGAAAGGGAGAAGTAAAAGAGGTGAAATATTAGGCAGAGAAACATACCAACCCTCTCTCAGCTTCAACATACTAGCCAGCAGAGGAAAGGGAGAAATAAAAGAGGTGAAATATTAGGCAGAGAAACATACCAAGCCTCTCCCATATTAGTAATATTAGCCAGCAGTGGAAAGTGAGAAGTAAAATAGGTGAAATATTAGGCAGAGAAACATACCAAGTCTCTCCCGTATAAGAAATATTAGCCAGCAGAGGAATGTGAGAAGCAGAGTAGGTGAAATATTAACTAAGCCTCTTATTTTAGGATATTAGTCAGCAGAGAAAAGTGACAAGTAGGGGACATGAAATATGAGGCAGGGAAACTTACCAAGTCTCTCATAAGTCAGGAATATAAGCCAGCAGAGGAAAGTTAGATGTAGAAGAGATGAAATATTAGGCAGAGAAATATACCAAGTCCCTCAGCTTATGAGTATTAGCCAGCAGAGGAAAGTGAGAAGTAAAAAAGGTGCAATACATAACAGGCCTCTCAGGTTAGGAATATTAGCCATCATAGGAAAGAAAAAGTGGAAGAGGTGAAATATTTGCCAAGCCTCTGTCAGCTCAACAGCACAGTAGTAGGCATCAGAGGACAGTGAGAAGCAGAAGAGGTGAAGCATCTGGTGAATTTTTTTTTCATGACTGTTGCTCTGGCTTTTTTTAATTGCTAACCTTTCAGTAAATGTTGATTGCCTTCCAGAAGTGCAGTAATTTCATACTAATTCATTGTTATTATTATTATTATTATTTTGCTCGATTTTGATGTTATTGGTTGACATTTGTGAGAATGACATTTTCCATTTGTTTGAATTAGCAACATAGAATTGAACCTATGTTGATATAGCCCTCAAAATTAGCCCCAAAAGAGCCTCATAGTTTTTCACATTACTCATGACACTGTGCATAAAAGACATCATCATACTGAAGGAATTGAGAGAGGTTTACCCAGCTGAAGAAGGTTGTGAAGTGGAAGAAAGAGTGACATAGGAGGCTTTGTAGCAGTGTGCTGAATAAGTTGCTGAGGGTGAGGTGTTAGGTAATCCCCACAAGAGGTTCAAAAGAGGGCATCATATGTAGTAGTAGTAGTGGTAGTAGTAATAGTAGTAGTAGTTGTTTTTGTTGTTGATGTTGTAGTAATAGTTGTAGTTATTTTTAGCAAGAACCCAGTGGACTGCATGCTAAAATTGCTTCTTTCCTGCAGTCCACCATCTTCCTTTAGGGGGATAGGGAGGAAGTTGAAGGGTGTTTGTATAACCAGGCAGTGAAGCAACTCTGTTATATCAGTGCCACCCCATGAAGGACTCACTCTCTAGCACAGAAGGAGTAAATAGAAGCTACATCTGTCAGTATTATCTATCAATTTTCCTACGTTTTTCTGTGTTATTGAAGGACACAGCGGTAAGGTTGAAAAGGCTATGAATTTTGCTTGCTGTGTGATCTTTATGTACATTTTTGTTTGATTGGTACATTAAACTGCTTGCTTTGTGTTGTTTTTGTGATGTACTTGTTTTTAAATATTACAAGTTGAAGTAAACTGTAATTTAGAATATAAGATGTGTATATATGTAGTGTTTAATTATTCTCTGTCTCTCTCTCTCATTCTTTTTCTTTCTTCTCATACCTGTCTATATATCCCAGTCTAAATTAACCTAACCTTACCTTTCCTTACCTATGCCTTACCTTTACCTTACCTCACCTCACCTCACCTTACATTACCTTACTTAATATAATCTGATACAACTTACCTTATAACTAAGCACACTTTAACATAACATACTGGTAATAAAAAGTATAATGTAATCTGTCCCAGCATAGACTAGCATAACACACCATACCACAACATAAAGATAACCTCCTTCTGATAGTCTCAGTAAATATAGTTACCGAACCTAACCTAATCCAAATCTATCTATCTATCTATTGCCAGATGCCTTAATCCCATAAGGGGTGGCCACAAACAAATTGCCTCCATGTCGCCCTGTCCCCCACCATTTCACTGCCCTGCTCCCAGCTCACACCCCCCTCTCTCATATACCTCTCCACTCCATCCCTCCATCTCATCCTTGGCCCTCCCCTCCCTCTGTCCCCCTCCACCTCACATACACTCTCCTTGTCAGTCTCTCACTCTCCATCCTCTCTTCATGGCCAAACCACCTCAATGTGTTTCTCCTAACACTTCCTATCACATCTACATCCACACGACAACGCTCCTTCACATCCTCATTTGTCAGTCTGTCTCTCCCTGTGACTCCACAGGCTCCAGATCTATCATAAATTAATGTTCCTTTACTCACACAAATCTAACCTAACCTAATCCAACCTTTCCAACTTTAGTCTAACTTTCCACTTCATACCTGACCAAACCTAACCTAACTTCTCCAAACTATGCATAACTTTCCACATGAACTCAAGTGTAACTTGATCCATCCTGACCTAACTAACTCAGATTTTCCACTGCAACTCAAACCTACCCTAATCTAACTTAACCTGCCTACCTACCCAAATTACCTATGCAGACTTGACCCACCTTAACCTACCCTGTGCAAACTGATCCTAACTTTTCTTATCAGTTCAAACCTACCCTAATCTAACTTAACTTGCAAACCTACCTCAATTACCCATACAAACTTGACCCACCTCAACCTACCCTGTGCAGGCTGAGCCTAACTTTTCTCTTCAGCACAAACCTAACCTAACATAACCTACCTTAATCTGACCCAATCCAACCCCCCCCCAGGTAACTAAGGGTGGTAAGCAAGTGAAGGAACGAAGCCGTCAGACGTACAAGGATATCCGAGGCCGGCTGAAGGACCTGCAGCAGCCACCACCACGCCTGGAGAACAACACTGCCGCCTGGATTAACGGTTAGTGGCAGAGGGAAAGAGAAATGAAGTGTACATATAGTCAAAGAAATAGCTATCTATCCAATTCTGTCTGAAGAAAATTCACAGCTGGTGAAATACAGTGAAAACCCTATCCCTACTAGTGTGTGTTCAGATCATTTGATATTACTGCTGTTTGTTCATGGAAGAGTGGCTCAGTGAGTTAGAGCACTCAGCTCTGGCCGAAGGGTCGGAGGTTCGGGTCCATCCAAGGGTTGTTGGGAGACATCAGGAAGGGCATTCGGTCTTAAAGTGCTACACGTCCCAAACTTAAGTCCTCTACCCAGGGGCAATCCCTTAGCCCTTATCGAAAAAAGGGGACATGGCATAAAACTTTCGGGGGGGGGGGGGGGGGGGAACAATATAGTTTTGATGCTAGACAGCTGAATTTAAACCTGCTGTACTGCAGACTGCAGTATTGTATATATGCTTTCTCCTGCATTCTACCAGGATAGGTAGGGAGCTTGGATATATTTATAAATCTGCCATTGGAACTGCCTGCTTATGTTGATGCCTAAGTGAAGGCATTCCTATGCAGCACCATGCATATACAAGATGTCCTGGGGCTTGACATACTAACTACAGGACTGATATTAATTAAAAAATACAATAGCAGCTTGGGTCTAGTTGTCATCCATTACAGAGCAGCAATTGCTGATGACTTGATGGGTGAATTATGAGGAGAAACCATTATTGCCCATCAGGTTATCAGTAATTGTTGCTCTGTGATGACTGAGAATTGGAAGCATGTTGATAGTGTTTGTACATAAAGTCAGCACAAGAATAATCCCTTGATGTTAGCATATTAAGTCCTGGGGCATTCTGTATGTAAAATTGACTAACAAATCACCCTTACCCTGCAGGTGAAGGTGGACATCCAAAGCCCCGTTCGGCACCCTCCTCCCCGACCCTGTCCATCCGTCGCCGGCCCCGCACCACCTTTGACGGTCCACCAGGCTACTCCGCCCGCGCCACATACAAACGCCAGTCAACCCACAACGCCAGGGATGATCATAGGTATCGGTAAGTGGGGATCAGGTGGTTTGTTTTCATCGGAGGGACATAGGCCTCTCAAAATGTGAATTGGAAATCATGATAGCATAAAATTTGATGACCTGTAGGTATGATGTAGGAATGAGTCTCCTTGGTTATTAGGCAAATTTATTCTCCAATCAGACTACATTTGGCCGTCATCTAGCTGAAAAGAGGTTATGGTGAAAACAAACCAACTCCAGTGCACTCACACCAGGGCCAGATTCCTCCCTCCCCCAGTGGAGGGTCCTGATTTTTTTTGTTTTTTTCCGTTTTTGCCCACTACTGACAAGCATGCATTTAAAATATATAGTAATGATGCAGAAATATGCAGAATAATACAGAAATGCACTAGTGACACAAAACAGCACAAGAGTATTTGTTGTATGTACACTGGTTAAAGCATTGACATTGAATTCCGCTCTTGTTTCTGTCATCCCTTCCATCCCACCTTCCTCCTGCCACATCACCAGACTCTCTTTACTCTAGCTTGACTATATTTCCATCTGTCTGCTATGCATGCTGAGTTGTAACATTAACACCAGAATATTATAAAGGATGTAGTGCCATAGCATGATCTTTGCCTGCCACTGGGCTATGTGATATATGCCACAGAATGACAAAATTTGGGCCAAGGTAAGGTGAAAGAACTAAATGCAGATATTTAATGACACTTTTCTCTGCTTAACTCTAGAATATTATACTAGTCATGAAGAAGTGCTTTGGAATGGATGTCATAGTAGTCCTTTCTGCCACTAGGTTATGTGAAATATACTGTACTGTGAAGGGACAGAATTCTGTGCCAAGCTAAGGTAAAAGGTCTATATATAATCCTGCCTCTCTTGCATTGTAGGCCGCGTAAGTATGAGTTGATTGAGACTGGGACGGGAGGTGGCCTGATGTCCCCTGGCTCAACGGACAGTCTCAGTACTCCATCACCTCAGAGCATTGACCTAATGGGTGAGTACTTGTGGTGATGATGGTGGTGGTGGTGGTGGTATATAATGGTGATGATGATGATGGTCTATCTATCTATCTATCTATAGCCCGACGCCCTAATCCCGCAAAGGGTGGCCGCAGACAAAACGCCTCCAAGTCACTCTGTCACCCACCATTTGACTCCCCTCCCCCCAACTCACCCCCCCCTCCCTCATATACCTCTCAACTCCATCCCTCCACCTCATCCTCGGTCTACCCCTCCCTCTCCCTCCCTCCACCTCACCCACATACACCCTCTTAGTCAGTCTTTCACTCTCCATCCTCTCCACATGTCCAAACCACCTCAGTGTATTTCTCCTAATCTTTTCAACCACATCCACATCTACCCCACAACGTTCCTTCACTTCTTCATTCGTCAACCTGTCCCTCCATGTCACTCCACATGCTCCTCTCAAGTAACTCATTTCCACTGCTCTCACTCTTGACTTGTTCCCCTCTTGCAAGGTCCACGCCTCGCTTCCATACGTCAGGGTAGGGATCACAATACCATCATGCAGAGACTTCTTAACTTCCATACTCACTTCCCTATTTCTCATCACTGCTTTCAGCATGCCTACAACCTTCCTTCCCTGCTGTACCCTTTCACGCACTTCATCCCCCAAAGTTCCATCCTTACTCATCACACTACCCAAGTACTTGAATGCACTCACATTCTCCATATCCTCACCATCCAACCTCACTGCACACTCTGTGACTTCATTCCTCTCAAACACCATAACTTTACTTTTGTTTACATTAACTTTCAGCTTCCTCCTCCTACACACTGTCCCAAATTCATTCACCAAACCTTGCAACTCCCATTCATCTTCACTCAACAATACTGTATCATCAGCAAACAGCAACACCGGAAGCTTCCAAATCTCACCCTCATTCGTTAGGGCCACCCCCACATCCACTGCCCTACCTTGTACCTCCTTTACGACCCCATCCATATATATATTAAACAGCCATGGAGACATTACACACCCCTGTTTCAGTCCCACATTGAGATCAAAGAACTCACTCAGCTCACCATCCACTCGCACCGTAGCCCTAGCTCCCTCGTACATACTCTTCACAGCACTCAACAATTTCCCCTCCACTCCATATATTCTTAATACCTTCCACATACCTTTCCTATCTATTCTGTCATAAGCTTTCTCCAAGTCCATGAAGGCAGCGTACACTTTCCTTCCCTTCTCTAGATACTTCTCCACTAAACATCTTAGAACAAATATCTGATCTACACACCCTTTTCCCCATCCTAAATCCCCCTTGTTCTTCTCCAACTAGCTCCTCTGTCATATGCCTAACCCTATCAATGAGTATTCTACCATATATTTTACCAGTCACACTAAGAAGGCAAATACCCCTATGGTTACCACATACTTCTCTCTCCCCTTTTCCTTTGTACAGAGGAACAATTATACCCCCTTTTCAGTCCTCTGGAACCCTTCCCTCTTCCCAAGCCAATCTACACAACTTCCATATCCACTCCACAACAATCTCACCCCCATACCTAAGCATTTCACCACATACTCCATCAATTCCTGGGGCCTTTCCCAGCTTAATCTTCTTCATCGCTTCCACTACTTCCGACCTACTGATCTCTTCCTCCCTCCTCTCATCTCTTCTTCTCCCAGCCATTCCCCAACCACTTATACTCACACTGCTCTCACTCTCTACATTCAACAAATCCTCAAAGTGCTCCTTCCATCTCCTCAATTTCTCTCTCTTCTCTACCAACAATCTATTATTCCTATCTTTCACTCCCCTACTATTTCCCCTTTCACACATCCTTACTTTCTTTACCTCCTTCCAAAACAATTTCTTACTCTCCCTCCATTTCACACTCAGATTCCTCCCAAACTCTTCATCCACTTTCTTCTTACTCTCCTTCACCAGTCTCTTAACCTCCCTTCTCCTGCTCACATATACCTCTCTCTTCTCTCTCTCATCTTCTCCCCTACCTCTACTACGGCCAACCATTCACCATATGCCTTATTCTTTTGTTCCACAGCTCGTTTCACCTCATCATTCCACCATGCTGTCCCTTGCACACCCCTTGCATCTCCTCCTCACTCCACAAACCACCTCACACGCTGCGCTTATCTCTTCCGTGAATATCTTACATACGTCTTCTTCCACCCCTTCCATCTGCTCTAGCTCATACCTTCCCAATCTTTCTTCCACTATGCTCTTATACTCTGTCCTCTTCTCACTATCTTGCAATTTCTCCACACTTCTCACAGGAGCTGTTGCCTCCGCTTCCCCTTCGCCTCCTCAACCACTTTCTTTGCAGCTCTACCTTGGCCATCACTAAGTGATGGTCCGAGACTCCATTCCCCCACCCTCTCCACACCCTTGCATCCAACACTTGTCTTCTCATTCGCTCATCCACACACACGTAGTCTATCACTGCCTTTCGTTCTAGAAGTTCACCACATCCATCCTCCTCATTACTCTCCATGTATACCGGTGGATCATCTTATGACGAAAGTAGGTGTTGGCTATTGCCAACCCCTTACCAGCACAGATGTCCACCAAAGCACTACCATTCCCATCTACTTCTGCTGGCACACCCCACTGACCAACCACTCCATCCACTCGTACATTCCCGACTTTGCCATTCATGTCTCCAATCAACAGCACTCTCTCGCTCCTCTCAAACTTGTCCATACATGCTTCTACTCTCGCCCAAAACTCATCTTTCACTCTTGCCACTCGATCCTCTGTTGGAGCATACACACATACAATCGCCCATGCTTGTAGACCTACTTTCATCCTCACCCATACAATCCTTGCACCCACTGTTCCATACTCTCTTATATTCTCCTTCCACTTCTTGCTTATCATCAGACATACTCCCTCTCTTGCCCTCTCATTCTCACTGACTCCCGCACATATACCTACACCGTATTCCCATTCTCTCATCCTTTCACCTTTCCATTTAGTTTCAGTCAATCCACATATATCCACTTTTGCATCCTCAAGCACCTGGACAATCTCTCTCTCTTTCACTTCATCATTCACTCCTCTCACATTCCACGTTCCTACTCTCAGAATGTCCTTTGTCCGTTCCTTAGTCGTCAACGTATGGTCCGTCCGGGTCCGAGGCGCTTTATTTGCTTTTTTAGTTAGTTCTTTTTACGGGGTGGGGCACTAACCCATCACCAACCCTTTTTGTAGCCTCGTACGACAAGCAGGGATACTGGGGAGTATTCTTGAAACCCCCTACCCCCAGGGGGAAAAGATTAAAATTAGACTTCACAGTGTCCAGTTTTTGTGAGGTTGTGGTGGGTTGATTATGTTTTTTGTGATTGGTATGGTTAGGTTAGGTTAGGTTAGGTTAAGTTAGGTTAGGTTGGGTTAGGTTAAGTTAGGTTAGGTTGGGTTAGGTTAAGTTAGGTAAGGTCACTATCATGTGGCTCAGCAGATAGCCCAAGTACTGGTACACATGTTACCTCAGACCTTCAACCTTATGGGTGAGTGATGATGATGATGATGATGGTATTCAGAACCATATTTTAATTGACATCACAGTGTGTAAACTGTAATTTTGTAACAGGTGAGATGGAGGAAATTCTCCGAGCCAAACTGGGCCAGGATGGAGAGGAGGAACATGAGGAGGAAGAGGAGGTGAGTGGCCATCCATCCATCAGTCAGGCTGTAATTAGTGTTCTTTATGATGGTGATGACCGTTAGTGGTGAATAATGATGATGACGATAGTGTTAGTGATTGATGATGGTGATGCTTATGGTGGTGATGGTGCACAGGATGAGGATGACAGTCTTCAGAGCAGTGACACCAGCAGCAGCAACAGCAGTCTGAAGCACAGCATTGGGTCACAGTCAGCGTCAGGCTCCACCAACACTGTCATGGCTGCCCACCAGGACAACACCGATAATTCATCACAGCTGGCCGCAAAGAAGGTTAGTCCACATTAAGAGTGATGTTTATTATTATTATTATTATTTTTATATTATTTTACAGTACGTTTTATGAGCCTGTGTGAGTAGAAATATATAGTGCCGATTCATAGACATTTTTCATAAATTCCACAGTTGGCAGCAAAGAAGGTTAGTATTTTTTTTTATATTATTATTTTTTCCAGAATCAGGAATGTATTTCATAAACATTCATAAGTAGGGACATACTGTATAATTTCCTATATCTCACCAGCCATCACAACCACCAGCAGTTAATCTTAGTCCTTGGTTAAGAGGAAGGCTTGATATTGTTAAGTGGGAAAAGGGGTCCGGATGATGATGATGATAATAATGATGATGATGATAATGATGATGATGATGATGATAATAATAATGATGATGATGATGATAATAATGACGATGATGATGATGGCGATGTATATTTTTAAGCGGTCATGGTTTGATAAATTTCTTAAACCTTCATGAAAAGTCAGAGATGCAGCTTATTTCAGAATGTCTATCCAAAGCCAGTGCAGAAATCCAGTTGTAAACGCCTGGAAAATGGTAATTGGAGGAGTGTCTAAGGCTGGGAGTGTTTTTTTTTTTTAGACCAATATACAAGGTTTGTGGGAGGTTTTGCCCCTTGAGTCCAGTGATGTATTATTGCATTTTATTCTTGCCATCTCAAGGTGAATTGAGAGTATGAAAAGTTTCTAATAGGGAAGGAGTTATGCAAGGCTGTTGCTAACCCCTCCAGTGAAAGAAAGAAAAAAAGAGTCAGCTGAATAAAATCATCTGAGTAGCAAGAATAAAGTGGCAAATCTGTCAGTGGATTCATGGGTATAAGTTTGGTAATTAGAGACTGGCCTAATTAGTTGTGTATGCAGCTTGAGTTGCTAGAAATGTGTAGTGTTTTGACAACTGTGATTAGTTCCTGCTGCCTTCAGACGATTTTATTTGGCTTTAAGGAGACCGTTTAGTGAAGGGGGACGAAAGTAGTATTAACCTCTGCCAGGCAGATTCTTTGTAAGGTAGTTTGACTCTCCTGAGCCATTGTCTGGTATAACCAGTATAAATTGTACCTCATATGAGACATGCAGTTTGACCCATGCAGACCTTCATCGTGCCTTGTGTGAGGTGTGGGGCTCGGCAAAGGTTAACCCTTTCCTTACTGAAGGTCTCCTGTGTTCTGAATAAAATTGTCCAGTGGTAGCAGGAAAAAACAGGAAGATGTCATTCTGATGAGTATAGTGGGGAGAGAGGAAGAGGAAGAGGAGTGTTTGAGAGAGTGACAGAAGAATATGAGGACTAAGTACAGTACCGTGGAGGCAGGACAGTACTGTCATAGCCATCCCTTGTTGGAGGTTCTCAAGAAGGTGCAAGACACTGGAGGTGATGATGATGACAAAGATGATGATGGTGATGATGACAGGTGCCACTGATGATGATGGTGATGATAACTATTTCAAGGGGCTTCCATTTTCCCTTGAGGTAACTAGTGCCTCAGTTCATCATTCTTTTAATTTATTTATTGTACTTTACTCTGAAACCTTACTCTCCCTTATTTCACAAAATTCTGCTATGCTTTACCATAATGCTTCTTGATTTTTATTTTATCATTATTTCCTCCCATGGTTCCATTACCACAGAGTTTATTAAGTACTCATATCTATGCCATACTTTTTCTTTTCATTACCATTGATATTTTGATCACCACCAGGCTGATTACTAGTTGTTTTACATCAATTTGCTTATCACAGACCTGATTTTCTTTGTTTTTGTTTAAGCTTTTCATTATGTGTGCTTCACCCATGATTTTATGTGCATTGGGTTTTTCCATTGTTTTACATCAGATGAAATTTAATAATGTTGTCAGTTGATTTTGTCAATTCAAATTTTATTTTTATTTTTGGGAGTCCTGTTCAGTTGCTTCACCACATGCTGTACCCATATAGTAATTCCTCATGTAACATGGTTTCATATAACATGCTTTTCACTAAAAAGCCATTAACCAGTGTATAAATAGTTTTCACATAACATGCCAGTGTTCAGTAGTATTCTGTCCAGTTGTTCCCTGAAGAAAAAGGATTGATACAACTCTGACCAGCTTTATATATATATATATTATTTGTTTTGTTTTGTTAACATTCAGTGCTTAACAGATTTTTTCCAGTCATGCCAGACTTACCTCCAGCATTAAATATGTTTTGTACATTTCTGAAGCTAATGCTGTTGCTTGAACATTATCCTGGCTGAAAACCATTTTTACCTGACATTAGTACTTGGTGTACATCTGTGCTGTTAAGTGAGGATTTACTATCATTTATTGTATATTCCCATTATTTTGCATCACTGCTGATTTCTTGTCCATTCTGATTATGTTTACCCTGTACATGAGTGGGAAACAGAGTTCTGATGCTAATACTGATGATTAAATTATCATGTGTGATTCTTTGCGTTGTGGCAGTACTTGGAGTCACCCCAACCCACACGTCCGGAACGCCACATTAGGCCGCTAAAACTGACCATTTCGCTGCCGGCCGAGTCGTGGATGTTTCATGGCAGTGTGTACCGCGGGGTGAGTCCCCCAACGTGGTATTTGCCGCACTTAAAGCTCAAACGCAGACGCTGCATAAATTATACCTGTACAGTAAATTGTCTGAGGGAGGGGCAGGTTGGTTCAGACTGTCCTTATCCTGACACACCAGCTGATCTGAGGCATTATCTTAGTGTACCAGGTATTATACACTAATTTAGGTACTGTAGAGTACTAAGTGTTGGCAGGGCACAGTACAGTAATACCTCAGTATAAGTAGCTCATATACTGTATGCATGAATGGGATGCACTCACATTGTGGCACCAATAAAGCTGAGCACTTCTGTTGCATGATCTTACAAATGTCCCTCAGCTGCCTCACTGTCCTCTGAAAGGGGTGTGGTGGACTGCTGGAAAAAGGCAGCTTCAGTCTGCAGTCCATCAGGTTTATATCTAGATAGCCTGGGACCTCCACAGCAACAATATATGGTTGTTGTGGTGTTTTCTACAAAATAGATATCAGAAAATTTTTTAATCAATGTTGCAACTGAAATGATTTAAAATACTAATTGTGTGAAGAATGTCATTGTATATTGGAAAGTATCCTTCATTTATTTTGTGGACTTAGTGTAAGATTTTAGTATAGCGTGGGTTTGAAAAATCAACTGAGAGGAGTGGAATGTGTTGGAAAGTGAGATGACTGATGGTGTTGCAAGTGGAAACCTTCAGTGACGTGGGAGAAAGGAATATGACAGCTTTGTAGGGAAAATAGATAGGAAAGTAAGGGAAGTTTGTAAAGGTAGAGCAGCCCAGAGACTCTTTTGTCTTAGGCAGGTGAATTTCCTGGATGGAGGAAAGGTGTCAGTGAGGTATGGGTTAAGTAGACAGAAGTAACTTATGTACTTTGCATAGATAAGTGGATATAGGTTAGATGTGTACTTGTAGGTAGGCAGATGAAATCAGTTGATTCCTTGAATAGGTAAATAAGTAGATAATAAAACAAGATATTTTACTGCCTAGACTAAAGTCCCGTCCAGACGATCGAGCAATGCCCGCGGGCACAAGCGAGCAGTTTGCCTGTTGACGGGCTCACCGCTTGTGCCCGCGGGCAAATGCGTAAATTGCCCGTGGCAATTTACGCATTTGCCCGCGGGCACAAGCGGTGAGCCCGTCAACAGGCAAACTGCTCGCTTGTGCCCGCGGGCATTGCTCGATCGTCTGGACGGGCCTTAAGTGATGTGCCAAGGATAAAATAGTGGCACTTTGGACCACATAGTAAACAGTGCTGGGACAACTTTCATGATTTTAGTACATCTGTCACCAACTGAACCTTTGTAAACATTTAACATGCTTACATATTTTTATTTCTATGTCTGGTTTAAAATACATATCTTGGCTGTTCTGGAGCACCCATTAGTAGTATCAGTAGCGTGTACGTCTGCCCGTGCCCTTGGTCTGAGGTTGAACCCACTCAATGGCAGACATTTAAGAGGGTGCAGTTGTATTTTTTTTTTCCTGTTTTTCAACCATTTTTACCCTGTCCAGATTCTCTTGCTGAAATGTACAGATTTTCATTTGCAAACAGCCAAACACAGCCATTTCAGCAATAATTGTCCAATGCACTTCTCACCTCACACTGCAAAAGCCTTCCTCACCCATAATTTTCCAGTGATCATTTGCCCTTCAAGACCCATAAAACAAGGCCTTGATATGTGTAGAACTCCCTGCCCAAGTTAGGCATGTGTTATCCATGTACTACAGTACTGTACATACAGTCACACTTGTATGAGATTGGTCTGCCATACAAATCACAAAAGATTTAACATTAATTGCTACAGATTGGTATTTGGCAGAAGCACCAGAGGTACAAGTTGTCCAGTGTGTTGTTCATTATGCAGTCTCAAGTGCAACCAGTGTCTCCACCCTCAGCCAGTTAACAGTATACATATATATACATAAATGCCGCTACTGCTATTATCTGCCTTTTTTTTTTGGCCAACTGCCAAACATACGTGCATACAGTATTGCTGTTAACCCTTTGGGGCTGCATCCTTGTGAGTTTAGGTGGTTCCCAAGTGCCCTAACACCTCTTCTTTATCAGGTTATTCTGCATATGACACTAACCCCCTTCAGTCTGATGATGTATTTTGCTATCTTATTCATACTACCACCAGATGATATCATTCAACATATGACAATCATTTAGTAACAAAAGGATTAATGAAGGCTGGATCTAACTCCTCCAGTTCTGAGTCCCACCAAAACTGAATAAGATTGTCTGGGTTTAGGAAGAATAAGATAAATACAGTATCATAGTGAAGGGGTTGATATTCACTTACATGTTATTCAAGCAAAGTATGTACATCAGTTAAAAGATACAATATAACATTTAAGGGAATATTAATGTGTTATGTGCAAAATTGTTCGCTGAGGAAGAGGATCTGGGTAGACTCCAAAACTCATGGGAATACAGCCTTGTGACTGCCAAGGTGTTTCTCTCAGGTGCGTAATATGATCTTATGTAGCCTGAGTCAAACACCTAAATGCATCCAAGCAGCAAAAGGGTTAATGGAGACAGTTTATTATCTTTCTACCATGTGGATTGCTCTCAGATGCATAAAAACATTGGGTGTAAGTCTGCCCTGACCACATGAATCAGGTTGACGTCCTTTGTTAGTTCATTCTTGCTGCTGCTGGATTATTATATTTAACTTGGGAAAGGCCTACTATATCAGGGGGGTTTATTGATGCTATATGCAACCACTCCAGTTCATAAAGTTTGTCCTCAGTTGAATAAAGCCATCAGCAGAAGGCAAGGCTGAAAAGGACATCCCCAGGTTCAGTGGGTGGTGAGAGGGTTAATAAACTGTCTCAAGATAAAATAGATCCGGAAATAGTACAGATGAATTACCAACTAGCAACATCCAAGAATTTGCTGTGCTTATTCTGCTGATGATATAAGTGTACATGTTGAGATTGGCTTCTTATTGCCCAGGAACCTGATTCACAAATAAACTTATAATCAGATCCTAGTTGTAACCAGACTTATTTTTGCAGGAAATAAGGAGACAGGAAACTTACAATCTTTTTTAATGTTTAATGATGATTTTGTATGTTTATTTTTTAGTGAGACATAGGGAACTAATTAACAACCCCATGTTGTAACCAGGATTTGTTTTGTCATAAGAATGGTTTAGTGCATGGGGTGGTAACCATTATACTCAGCATAAGAACCCTGGTGGTTTAATAGGTTTAGGCATTCTGATCAGCTGTGGACTGCCAGAGCTTTATTACAAGCACTGACTGGGGTTCATCGCTCACATAATGCTGGCCAGAGGTGAGTAACTGGTTACCTTTGCCTATGCTTCGTAGGGGACAGTGCAGGATTTCATAACTGATGGATGGATGGACAAAAGGGAGACACAGTTGATTAGTAAGAAGGATGTGGAAATCATAAACTCAGTTATTGTGGAAGTGGTCCATAACTTAGTGCAGTGTGTGGATGAACGGACATTTTTCTCAGTGGCTCGTATTCTAATAATGGATGGATGGACAAAAGGGAGCCATGATATTAATTAGTAAGAAATGGACATCATAAACTTAAGCGATTATTGTGGGAATGGTCCATAACTTAGTGGAGTGCGTGGATGGACAGACATTTTTTTCAGTGGCTAATATCCTCATTCGTATTGTTGGCCTTCTGTGTGCAGCCCCAGACCTGTCTCCTAAACATACGTCCATTGGTTACAAAGGGATTGATTTTAAGTTTGAGTCAGGGTCCAGGGTATAAATTTAAGCGTATAAATAATTCCTGCTTTGCTTTCATCCCTTCAGTATGAGGATTATCTCTGAATAAAATCACCAGACAGTAGGAGGAATAGATATGTACTGACTTCTTTGTGATACAGGTGGTTACAGGATGCCTAAGTCCATATTGGTTAAGGAAGATCTCAAATGCCTCTTCTCGAACAGTTTATTTTTGGATATGGATGGTTAATATTCTTTTGTATGTTATTTATATAGAGTGTGGTGATATTGGAAGGATTTATGTGATACAGAAGAGGAGAGCAAGGTGTAATAAACAACATAAATCACTTAGGAAAAGGTGTTAGGGAGCTTCCTTACCTGACAAGAATCTGGGCCTAACTCTTGATTATGAGGGATTTCTTTCATCTGTCTGTCTATCTGTATCTGTCTATCTTTCCATGTATCCATCTATATCTGTGTCTTTCTGTCTATCTATCTATCTCATGTTTATAAAGTGTTTAAATTCCAGCTTACTTGCTGATCCAGGTGTCAGTCATAAACAATTGAACTCACTTCTCACAAATAACCAAATGTCCTCCTCTTACAACAACACCACTTAGTCATTTCTTAAAATTAGTTAGGGATGTGTTCCAAAATTTCACAGCATTTTCTTTAACAACGATGCTGTAACTTGGGGGACACTGGCTGATCTACTTTATGGGTGACAGTAGAAATAACTTAAAAGTTTTTTCATAATTTGCTGTGAAATTAATATATCAAAACAGCGTCAGAAAATGCAGCTCATCAAGGACAATGTATCTGAATGTCAGTCAACCGTCTCACTCTCACTGCATTCCTTCATCCTCTCTATCATTTTCAGTGTTGCATCTTTCTCTCCCCCTCACCTGCTGTTACTGTTCCAATCACTATTCTTCTGTGGTGTCTGCCCTCATTGCTGCTCAGTTACAGCAGGCACACAGCATCCATCTTCCTACACATACTCATCCTTTTTCTGTCCACCTCTTTCATGGAAGAGCTAACCAGTTCTCAGTCTTCCATGTATGTAACTGGTCTAGTCTGGAACTGCCTTCTTCTGCCTGTCATTCCCACTGCCTGTGACCTCCAGTCTTTTAAGCGTGTCCCAGCATCTTGTAATGACAGAATCTTGAATTTATCTTTCTCTTGATATTCTTTCTTTGGAAGGAGCAAGTTTTGCAAGTTGTCAGCCTTCAGCTACCAGTCAGACGTATAAACTGTTCATCTCTTCTCTTGTTTGTGGCTGTAGGTCTTCTGTTTTGTTACCAAAATACATTACTTTCAAACATTTTGTTTGACACTATAGGCAAATAAATGTTTGTCAGTAGCAAGATAATCTTAGAAAAAAAACCATACTGAAGGGTTTGAATCTACAATTATGCCATTGCTTTAGCCAGCAGATTTATAAGATATTGCTATTTGCCACAGATGTGACGAATCCCATTGATAAACTAGAATAGATGGAATGGTTTTGCAAGTGAATAAAGGTGATGTAAATGAAAATGAAAACTGAGTTGCCTGAGTGGCCAAGTGGTGATGTTTTAACTCTTTCACTACCATAGGTCTCCTGAGTTGAGTGTAATCATGTGGCAGTAACATGAATAGAAAACAAACATGTCCTGGTGCTGAAGGTGTTAATGGAAATTCATGCTAACCCTTTCAGTTGCAGAAGTCTTTCCTCACCTGAATAGATCATTTGGCAGCAATAATAATGAATGTAAATCCTGGTACTGTAGGGGTTGATGGAGGTCATTTCTAACCCTTCACTACCAGATGTTCATTGTAAGTTGAATAATATTATCTAGTGGTGGCAAGAAATGAAGAGACTGGTAAGGGACTCTTGCACTTGGTGGCATCTGTATAATTGGGCAACTGTACTTCCTGGTTGTGCGTATGTCCCTTATCTTTCCCATACCTTTCAAATGAAGGATGGTAAACTGTGGGAGAGCAGCTTCAGCCTCCAGTTGACTGGGTTCGCTTCCAGATGAACCTGGGACCACAACAACAACAACAAGAACAGCACCAAGAATGAAATAAAGAGATATTGTGGTAGTGGAAGTAGTTAGTAGATAGGTATTGACTTAAAATTGCAGAATTCCTTGTATTATTGCACATTCTACCATGAATCTTTAATTGTCTTGCAGATGAATTGTTTAGTAATGAGAATGGATGTAAATATATGCTGGACAATTTGTATAACGAATGCAACAGTGCCTGACTAGTAAATGAAACAATTTTGGAAATGCCGTAGTGAATTGAAAGGAAGGTGGACAGAAGTTGTTTGCACCCTTGTTTATATGTCTGTCCATCTCTGTTTGTTGGTATATCTGTTTTCATGTCTGTAACTGTCAGTCTGTTTTACTTTATCTATATATATATTTTTTCTTTAACTGACTGACTGTCTGTCCATATCTTTCTTGGTATGTGTGGTGATCTGTGTTTCCCCTCTGTGTGTGTAGCTGTCTCCTCTGTATATGTGTGTGTGGCTGTCTGTATCTCCTCTTTGTATGTGTGTGTGACTGTGTCTGTCTCTGTCTGTCTGCCTGTCAGTCTGTGTGAATCTGTCCATTCTCTGTCTCTGTATCTGTCTGTGTACTATTGTTTATCTGTCTGTGTCTGTCAGTATACGTGTGTCAGTTTATCTCTATCTTTATCTGTTCAGTTGATAACAAAAAACTAATTTGAGAATCGTACTGAATATTTTGTGTGATGATGTTACTGACCCAAAGATGAGGCGATTAAATTTTGAGTGCACAGCAGTAGGATCCATGATGGTCTAGTGGCTGATCACCTGAGTTGGAGTATTGACCTTCTCACATTTATAGGTTTGATTCCCGAGAGTTTATGGAAAGTTTTTTAATATGTGTTGCCACCAAGGGGAGTAGGATTGTTTTTGTTTTTTTCTTGGAAGGAATGGTTTGTGGGATCCTGGCCTTTGGTTCCTTCTTCCTTACATTAAAAAAGAATAAATGAATAAAAAAAAGGATGGTCATCTTCCCTGCAATGTTTTGAACCACACAAGCCTTTTGCAGTCTTAAGCATAAGTTTGTTGCCGCTCCTTCTGGCTGTGGCAATGGAAGTTGTTACATGAACTGTTTTTATGTGACAGCAATATGAAGTATGAGCAGGAAGGATACTGTCTGTTGTTTTGGAAGGCACGAGAATTATGGAAGACAGGACTTAATAATGGCAGAGGATTTTCAACTGTACCTTGGGCCTTTACAGTGTCCAAGGGGCGGAACAGTATAGCATTTTTTTTTCTTTTCTGTAATATGCTAGTAGTTAACCTTTTGACTTAAGTACTCACCATTGCCTTGTCTCTTTGTTGGTCATCAGTGTGGGGATGGGGATGATGATGATACAGGATTATTATTATTAGGAGTAGTAGTAGTAGTAGTGTTTATTATTATTTATTTAGTAATAGCTGTTGCTTAACTCAAATACAAATGGCCACCCCATATGGGATTATGGCAGCTGGCTCTTGATAGATAAAGTTTTCTATAGTAATTTGGTTGGATAGGAATTAGAAATATGACAAATGAGATACTTGATAAACAGTATAAACAAAATGTACCTTGTGAAATAGGCTGTTCTGGCATTCACTCATCATTCACACTTTCAGATGTTCAACTAATGTACATCCCACAGGCTATACCATCCACTGTGTATTTTATTTCATTACTTCCCACTTTATTTACTCTTAATCATCGTTCCCTTGTCAAGTAAGGTTAAAAAAAGAGGTGGTGCAGACTGGCATTTGCATCACATTATTTATATCATCCATTCAGTTCAGTCCTTTTAGTAAAACAACATTGATTAGGTGACAAGTATGTGTTAGTTATGATTCATCTTATTCTCTCTCTCTCTCTCTCTCTCTTTTATTGACTATAACAGCTTAGTCTCAGGCCTCCATTTTGTGAAGGGGGTAATTATAGACTGCCAGTTACCTTTACATTGTGTTTGGTGTTTATAATATATTGTTGTAATGTTGTACAGTATTTATGTTTCAGGGCTTCCGTTATTTTGTCCCAAGCGTAATTTATCAAAGCAACATCATAATGCTAACTTAATATTTCAGAGCTTATGTTATTTTGTCTGTGTAAAGTTGTGCAGCTGCCAATAGAGCTCCCATTATCCATAGACCTTACATTGGCTCTGTATACGTGATTGATTTACTATTCTGTGGATAATCAAACACTAAATGATCACTTGTAAATTAAAGTTGTTTGGTAGTATCCACATCTTATCCACAGCATTGGTGAGAATTTTGGTCTGGGTTATGATTATAGTGATGACAGTGATGGTGATTGTTTTGTTTCCCCTTCAAATTATTCTGTATATTACCTGATTTGTAGATTACTGGCAGAGCTCCTGTTAAATGTCCTAAATACCAATAGCTCCATGAGGTGAATTTTGTATATTTAATGTGAAGTTGTCAGTTGCGGCTTTGTCAGGAAGTCATATGATTCTTGGCCTGGATTCACTGACTTGCTTAATGTCAGTTCCGTGTTGTAAGTAGAGAAATATTGTACATAACTCCCAAATCCAAACTTTCAATTTCCAGAAACCACTACTTTCAAAATATTTCTTCATGCTACAGAGAGGCATTGATACCACACGTCCTTACACAGTCAGTGCATATTCGAAGAGAAAGTTCCATTGTAGACATATATAAGAACAGATGAAAAATCACTAATGCAAGGTACAGTACTTGATTTTATTTACTGTTCACTTGTACACTAGACTGTTCTCTTGCCTAATTTTCTCATAGTTAATATTGTTATTTCACTTTTCAAAATACTCCATTTTCTGTAAAGCCTTTGGAACTAAGCATATCTGATTTGAGAGTTTGTACTGTATATACCTGTATTTATTTTTGCAGTAAGGACAAGAGACAAGGGAAGACTCTACATCCTGCTTTCTTTATCCTTCCTGTCAAAACAAAACTTACAACAAGGAGCTGATGGAAAGTGTGTGAATTTCAGGCCAGACGTTGTGTAATATATCATATAATCAAATAGGAAGAGCTGGTGTATGGATAATAAGGGACAGTCTTGTGGCATTAGGAGGCTCCTTACCATGTCTTCCTCCTCTGTTTACTTCTGCTGATGGCACATTCATGGTTTGATGTTTGTGGGCATTATTTAATTTATTTTTGCCATCTGAAAATTCAAATTACAGTAGTTTACAATAGGCTTTTTGAATGGAGGGGTTAGATATACAACAATTTAAATCCCATCATTTGCAAGTAGCTGTTTTTAAGTTAAAGGTAATGGTCTGGTAGAAGCAAAATAAACGAACAAAGACATCATACGGCGTCCAGGAGTGAACACTATACCATGGTTAGTAGGTACATAATTCACAGATGGGATTCTGAAAGACGTTTACGATCAATTCTTTGTAATTACAATACTTAGATTTGCTTTTGTAAGAAGATATATGAGGTTTTTGCACTTTTCTGTCAACATCATTCCATCAGACATGTGTATTAGCTGTGACAGTATTCCTTCAGTAACTAGAGTTTAATTTTGCTGAAAGAGTGAAAGACATGGAGGGGTTTTACTCTTATTGTCTTTCCTCAAAAAATAAATCTGACGACAGAGACTCATTCTTTAAATCTTTCTGAGAAACGCATAGCTGGTTGCTTCCATATAATAAGGAAAGTTTTTGCAGTACAGTATGTTTCTTAAACACACTGTCTCTGTGAAAATATATTCTGTATACAGAAAATAATGTACGGTATAAGATAACTAGTAAGGTGTAATAAACGAACCATAAAATCAAGGAAGATGTATTGATGAGCCTCCTAAGACCACAAGACTACAGCCATAGGACTTGATTATATGATGCTGATTCTAGATAACCTTTTTGTCAGTGCTGCTTTTTTTTGTGTTGCCACCAAATCTCACGTTCCCAGGGAGGGGTATCCTGTGTACGTTGCTGTGTGTCTACATTCATGAGGGCTTTTGTGTGTATCTGGAAGCTTGTACATACACAGAGTAAAACCTCAAAGTCATCTCAACAAAATATATATCTGTATCATTACCACTAGGATCCATAAACTGGATTTGAGCAGCAGTTTTTCCAAGTGTTGTGGTATGCATCGTAATATTAGTAAAAGAAATTCAGATGGAGGTCTTTGTTTATTTATGTATTTATTTATCTATCTGTTCAATGATTTGCTAATATAGTTTTACACCTTTATGACTTCCCCTTAGGTCAAAAAAGTTGTTTGGACAATGCTAGAATGCAATTTTTTAGCAGGACTTAGAGCATTGAGTGGCAGGGTAAAATGCGATACTGTACTGTATATGGGTGCCCCCATGAGTCAGACAGGCCTTTCCTAAATTGAAAAAAAAAACTTAGATCAGTCAGAATAAAGTAAAAAAAAATATATATATATAATAACAATAATAATCGTAATGTAGGGAATTAAGGAAATAACATGTACTGCATATTATTTAAAATTCATCATATGCTGTATTTAAGAATGTAAAGCTGTGTGAGTATATAGTAATGATACAATATTATTTTGTTGACAGCAGACAGATACTATAGTGATGTCTTTCATGCCTCCCTGGAACTGAGTGATTTGACATTAGTAATTAGTCATTTGTGGTTAAACTCTTTATTTTAGGGTCACATGTGGTTAGTGTGCTAAACTGAAGACATTCAGCTTTACTTTAATTAAAAAAAAAAAAGTCATATGCAAATTACTTAAGACTGCCATTATTCCAAAAATATTTTTTTTATATTTCAATGGAAATTGGCACTTTTATTTAAAAAAGATATAATTAGGCCTTTCAGGAATACTTAGATCTGTGCACAAAATAACTGATGAAATGTTTTCAGGCAACATTCTATAAATACTCAGCTGGTGTGTACAGTATACAGAAACATGTACTTCTGTTGTTGTAAGAGCTGTGCCAAGGATCCAGAGATGTTAAGCATTTTGGAAAACAGTTATGTATATGAAGAGAACTTTTTTAATTCCCTCATTTACAGTTTCGGACTTGTAGGTCTGATGGAATAATGGAATGGCGGGAATACCGGAACAGTTTTAAGGTAGAATATTTCTGTACGGTAAAGTATATCAGTGGTTGGAAGTAGTAGAACAATATTTCTCTGGTGGTGGTTTAGCATAAATTTTCTCTGTTAAACAAGGTAATGACTTTTTAAATCATATTTTGAATTCATTGATGGAACTGTAAATCAGTGCTAGCTTTTGATGCTGTGACTTTGAAGGTTTATCATGTTGCAGGTAATCAGAAGCTTTCCCCAATTTACTCAGTATAGGTATTATTTCCTCAGTTTACAGCCATAATTATTTCTTTCATGTGGGATTCTTGAATTACCTGTAGTTTAATAATCTTTGACGTGTTTATTTTTTGTATTTACCAGAAGCCTTGTGTCATATTTGTTTGGTTATGTAAATTGAAAAGTTACTCTGGAGTCACATGTGTGGTTACAAGTCAAGAAGAATTCCAAAATATTATAGATTTTCATATGATTGGAGTTAAACATTTCGGGGAACCGGCAGATAAGTTTTATTGATGGCAGTGGATCAGTATAATATTATGGATTGAGTAACAGAATTGGACATTTAAAAAAAAAAATGCATATATTGAAGGCCTGCTGAAATGCATTCTGTTTAGTACTGTCCACATGTGACCTTGTACTAGCATAGATGTAGGCAAGATGGCCGCCTTCTGTTTACACTAAGACTGTCATTTGTTTCTTCTTCCTTCCCACAATGCAGCAGCTGAGCGCCTCCCTCACCTCCCTCCCCCTCATAGACCTCTCCCTTGACATAGAGCTCCCGCCTCCTATCATGGCTTCCTTTGGCTACCATTTCCCAGTCACATTTGATGATGATAATGATTTTGGAAGTGTTGGTAGCAATGATGTCACTACCACTACCACCACTAAGAGGAAAAGTGGTAGTGGTGGTTTTGACTCCTCTACCACCAACGCTGATACCAAGGTCCGACATTTCCGCTCCCCCAAACTGTCCGACCCCCATGACCCCATTGAGTCCTGGGGGGAGGGAGACAGTTCCTTTTCCTCCCAGCGGCCCCCGTCCTCCACCCGGTCCCGTAAATCTTCCTCCAAAGCCGCCTCCTCCTCCTCCTCTTCCTCTCACACCTCCACCTTCGCGCGAGGCTACGTCACCACGCCTAGGTCCAGAGGCAGCGGCAGACAGCAACAGCAACAGCAGCAGCAGACGGCTTCTTCAGCAGGCACGACACAAGCACGTTCACACCGCTCTGAGTTGAACCCTTCCTCCACCTCTCGCTCTGTCCCTCCACGTCCTACTCCTCCTCCTCCCACTGCTAACTCCTCCCTCCCTCCCACCGGTCGCTCACACCACCAGCGTTCCTCCCTTCCCACGTCTAATTTAAATGAACATGCCCTTCCGTCCTACCAGCGACCCCAGTACCCCACATCAGGCCATTCACGATCCTCCTCAGACCACAATAGCGTCCCGTCCTATGAGAAGCCAAATTACCCCTCCTACAATCGTGGCCGGTCCTCCTCCGATCATGTTAATCTCCCCTCGTATGAAAAACCGACATATCCCTCGGCTAGTCGTAATAGATCATCTTCAGATCATTCCAGTGCCATATCAAATCATTCCAATCCTCCTTATGAACGACCAAACTACCCCTCATCTAGCCAATCAAATGCCTCCTCAGGGCGCCCACATTTCTCCTCGGGTGATTGGTCGTCAAGCCAGCCCACCAAATCCTACCAGTCGGCCACCTTGTCCCACCCTCGCAGAGCACCGCAGCCCCCACAGCACCCACCATCACAGCAACTGCCACCTCACAGATCGGCTTCACTCCCTCGCCACCCACGCAAGCATGACTCCCACACCTCCAATTCTGGCTCCTCCACGCTTCGGCATCCCACACACAGGCCTGTCAAATCCCACCCTGCACCACAACCCCCACACCTGCCCAAACCCCCACAGCACCCTAGATCACAGGAGCACAGACGAGAGGCACCTAGACCTCCAACAGATCTCCAGAATAACAGCCAGCCACCTCCCAGATTACACAAATCACAGACATTACCACACAAACACAGAACAAGACCACAGACTCAACATCCTCCATCAGATTTTTCAAATCAAAGTCAGGAACATTCCAAACCCTACCAACAACACTCATTACCCAGACCACAAGCAAGCCAGAAAGCTACATCAAAACCAACCCAGTATTCTCGGCAACATAAAAAGCTAGATCAGCTTCCGCCAAAACCACAGCTGCTGCCAAAGCCGCAGCTCCCATCCCCATTCCCTGATCTCCCCAAGTACGGTGCAAGTCAGGCATTCTCTGCTTCCTTGTCTAAGTTTTCCCCCAAGCCAGACACCTCAGGCTATTTTTACTCCAAACTAACTAGGTCGCAGGAGGATGTCTTGCAGTCGGTCTCCGGAATCGAGGCCTCGGAGACTCTTGATGAGCCGGTTATGTGCTCCCCAGTCCCAATACCCCAGGCTAACCCTTCTCTCTTCCCCCACACCCCATCCTCAACCTCCTTTGCTTCACATTCCTTTTCCTCGTACTTTTCCTCCGCTTGTGCTTCGCCTTATGTATCGTCATCCAAGCCTGGGTATGCTGGGAACTTTCTCTTCTTCTCCACACCTACCGAACCCACAGATATCATGACCATGAGTCTCCCTGCTGTGCTAGCTTCCCCCTCTCCCCCTCCTCTGCCAGACAATGCCCTCAGCACCTCCCCTCCTCTCTATTCCCGCCCACAGGACCCCCTTGCTTCACAGCCAAGCTCCTCCCTGCCCCCCTACACCAAGCCATGTGACCCCTTTCCTGCCTCATCCCGGTCTAACTCGCATCAGTCCCCGCTCTCCTCACAGCCCGCCCCTTGCCTCAGCCCCCTCCCCCCGCCCCCTCAAGCCACGGGTCAGCGCAGGAGGACCCCCAGCCCTCTCTCCGGCCCCCATTCCGGCCCTTACCCAGGTTCGGAGGAGGAGGTAAAAGCTAAGGGTAGAAATGGATGCCTGGCGTATTTTTCCAATGCCTGAATTTTTCTCCATTGTTCTTTTTCCTGCTCTTGATCGCCTGGCTAGCTGGTGTAGTGCCATGGATTGATTTTTTTCTTTTGAAGGGGTCACATTTTTTAGAGTCGGTGTGCCTGAATTTTTCTCTTGTTTTCTGTGTCTCGCTCGCCTGGCCAGCTGGTGTAGTGTCATGGATTTTTTTTAAGGGGTCACACTTTTATAGTTGGTGAACTAGAGAGATGGGAATAAATCAATAGACATATAGTTGTGTATGTATATTTTGTATATTCCGTGGCAATTTTTTAGATGTGGCTTTAATGTGATATAAATGTTTTGGTGTGTGTGTGTGTTTATTTTTTGGCGATGGATGTGATGGAGCTTTTGTGATTTTTGCATTTTTTTTATATTTTGTATTATTTTGATTTTAATGTGTCCCTTTTTTTCAGTGGATTTCTCAAGTGTATATTTTTGCACTTACTGTATTTAGTTTATTCAGCCATTCCCTTTTTTTACAGAAGTGTTTTTTGAGATCATTTCTATTTTTTTTTTTTTTTATGCATTGGCCATTTTTATTTTGTACCTGATAATGGTTAGTGAATCTTTAGAGTATTTTCAGTACATTCCACACACACACACACACACACACACACACACACACACACACACACACACACACACACACACACACACACACACACACACACACGTTCCTTCCTGATACTCAGTTGTTTTAACACATTGCATTTTGATGGTCTTGGTGTTTGCCATTTGTGAACCATAAACAATATTGCCTTTCTTTATGCGCATGTGTGTGTGTGTGTGTGTGTGTGTGTGTGTGTGTGTGTGTGTGTGTGTGTGTGTGTGTGTGTGTGTGCAGAAAACAGGTAAAGTATACATTAGTATTTTTGCATTTACTGTAACTTACTTCCATTAGCATAATTGTCTTGAGCTTATAAGTTTAGTACAGTGTGTACATGTGTATGTACAGTATGTTTATTGCACACACACACACACACACACACACACACACACACACACACACACACACACACACACACACACACACACACACACACACACACACACACAAAGTCAAAGCAGATAAAGCACAGACACACACATACACATACACAACAAAGAAGGTCAAGCAGATAAAACATGCACACACACACAAACACAGTGGAGTATACACAGCAGTGCATGTACACTTGATCACAGACACACACACACACACACACACACACACGCTCGTAGTTGTTTATACAGTATTGCATGAAACGATGACATTCCGTGTTACCTCCTCAATGCAGTGACGTCTTGATATTATATTCTTGTTACTGTCAGATGGTGTTAGAGGGATGCCTTCATGTGGTGGCATTGATTTGACTGGGCAGTGGAGTTCCCTGCTGAAACAAACAGGCTGAAATTCCCCTTCCTCTGCAATTTACCATCCTTTTGGAGGGTTAGGGAGGGGATGGTAGGACATTTATACAACCAATTCACTCCACGGCCAGGTCATATCAGTGCCACCACATGAAGGCATCCCACTCCAGCGCTGTTATTGAGCTAAGTAGGGGGTACTAGAGATGCTTCCACCTCCTGCAGTCCAATTGGTCTTCCCTTAGTCAAGTAAAATGGATTGGTGGTAGCAAGAATAAGCCTGTATGAAGATGTCACTGAATGGAAGTGGTTTTTGTTTGTAACTATGTGATGACGGAATTAGCTCAGTAATAACTAGTCCATTTATATAGGAGTAACATAGCTTAGTCTTCTTTCACTAATACTTTAGTGCATTTGTAAAGGAGTAATGTAATTTAGTCTTCTTTCAATTTAATCTTCTGTAAATTTCATATTTAGTATTTTGCAAGAACAGTATTTTGTAGGTCATAACAATTTAAGCTTCCATAATATTTTAAGAATTTGTTGTGGTGATAATGGTATAAATGTCTCACCATAGTATTATCTGCAGTAAGTATTACTGATCTGTCTTCTATGAGGAAGTCACGTTATTTTATTCTGGTTACTTCAACAGAACTTCAAAACAATTTAGGAGGTTGTCTCTTGTAGTGAGCAATAACCCTGTTGCTGTGATGTCTCCTTAAAGCTGCATAAAATTGCCTTCCAGTAACAAGAATAAAATGAGAAATATTTAGTGAAATTGCCAGGCTTGATGTCATAACCAGATCTTAATTGCCGTAAAGTAACATTATAATTTTTTACGTTTTTGTGGTGATGAGAATGAGTAAGTGAATGTGATAATTAATGTAACGTATTGGAGAAGCTGTAACGCTGCACTGTGCTCTGTGTTCCCTGGATTCCATGGTCAGGATCAGAATTTGTGTCAGATGGAGGCAGTGGCATAACCAGAGGATGGCCACCACAGGTTTTTATTTTATTTATTTATTTATTCATTTATTTATTTTAGGAGTATCTCTATATCTTCCCTGAACATTTCTCTCTAAAACTGGGGATGGGGTTGCGTTTGGGGACAGTTATTTAAAATACAGTTGAGGTCAAAAGTTGGTGTCAGTGGTAATGGAAGTATGTAACTTCTACCATCACCGACATGCTAACACAGCTTTTGATCCTCGCTGTACTTCCTCCATTACAGACTCTCCAGCACAACTTTTGAACCTGACTGTACATTATTCTCTTGGGTTTGGGAGGCTCCTGGATATCTCTTTCTTCATTTATTTGTTTATTAATTTATTTACTGTAAGATGACTTTTTTAATAGTTGTCCCTCAGCTGAAGAAAAAGTTTGACATTAGCTAGAATGAAATATTTAATTGGCCACTTGATCTATAGAGTGTTAAGATTCTGCTGTCTATTATTTATGCAAGTCATGTCAGAGTTAAAGAATTGTAAATAACGTGCAAGAGAGTAATAAGATGTAATGAGCAAAATAAGTCAGCTTGATTGCACGTAATGCAGAGTGTATTGATATTGAAGGGCTGCAGGCAACATGCAAGAGAATAGTAAGGTGTCATATGCAAAATAGTCACAAGAAAGGAGACTTTAAGGGAGCCTTTGAAGCCCCTGCAAATATTGGCCTTTATGTCATAATTTTTCATTGATTAATTTTTTATCCAGGCAGTCCTCAGTGTAAGTTCATTTATGTTAATTTGTTAATTTGAATGTTTGGAAAAAACAGCACAATCATTCTACACTCCTTATGGGGCAGTATGGGAACGGATGATAATGTTTCATGTAATTTTCTTTCTTTAACTTGGCCTAAAATTGACATCTCTCCTTCATCTTGGCCTAAAATTGACATTTCTCCTTCTTGAATGCTGAGATGAAGCAATAAACAGTACTCCCATTTTCGTTCTTTTGCAAGCTTAATTCATGCAGCACATTAGCAGAAAGCGGTAGTACTACAGCTGTGCATCCTTTCTATAACACTTCTTTGTGACTAGCATCATATTCTGGTGCCTATGCATTTAACAACACAGCATTCAGGATATAGAGATGGCAGTTTTGGTTAATATAAACACAGTCTAGTACTTGAATATGATGATAGCCACAAAAAATGGAAAGGATGTAGAGTCATACCTTTTTCACATTCTGACACTGAGCTATGTGAAGTAAGAAACAAAGGGAGAGAAATCTGAGCCAAGAGACCTTCCCAAATCTGATTAATGTATGGTGGATAAATCTGAGAGTTTGATTGTGGATTGCCTGTGTATTTTTGTTTCAGTTGTTTTGTTCATCACCGGACATGCTTTTTTTCACTGATTATAATTTTGTCACTCTGCACCAGGACCCCCATTTGTGTGTGTGTCAGAGGGTTGGGTAAATTAAAGATGATGCAACACTCATACATACTTTTGATACGGTTAGCAGATTATGGAGAAATTGGGTAGCATATGGAAGTTGTACAAGTTATTTCTTTTAACCCATTACAACTCCTGTGATGTAAGTTTTAAACACCCAGCTTACAATGTATTTTTTATATAGAAATCTAACAGTAAGAATACAGTAAATATAAAGAATTGGAACTTGTACAGTACTTAGGAACATATAAAAATTAGTAGCTGGTATTCACATATGATACATTTGGCACTAAAACATTTGGTTGTTTGAATAATCAGTCAAATGGTGGGTGACAGAGCGACTTGGAGGCATTTTGTCTGCGGCCACCCATTGCGGGATTAGGGTGTTGGGCTGTAGATAGATAGGGAATAATCAGTCATTGGTGATCACACTTTTTCCTTCTATTAACATCTTGTAATTTTGCATATTTAAGATAGATGTGGTAGATATTGATAACAGGGATAGATAGAAGGCTTAAAGCAAAAGAAAAGTATGTTTACTGACTTGTGAAAGCTAGTCATCATCAGACAACTAGTTAGATGTAAATATTGCAGTAAAATATGCATTCCTAATTACTGCAGTTTTTTTATTTTATTTTATTTTTTATGAGGTGAAATAAAGCAAATTACTTTTTTTTTTTTTTTTTAAAGATGAATTTCTGAACTACCTAAAATTTGGGGAGAATTATTTTCGCATTTCCAGGGGTAAGTCATGATGGGGGTCCTTGTGTTTGTATCTTGCATTATTTTTATGTCTGGCTTACACTGTTTATTACTGTATTTATTTCTGTATTATTATTTCTGTATGATTATTGGAAATGGTGTATATATATTTACGTTATGGTGCTCTGACCTTCCACCCCGGCCCCACAGGACGGGTCAACCCAGGACCTGATCTTCCTCGAGTCACCCCAAGACGAGATCTTTGACCCCCTCCTCTCCAAAGACCTCCCCCCAGCACCCCCCACCAGGTTCCCTCTCTCCACCTCCGCCTCCACGTCCAGACTTCCCTCCACTTTGTCCTCGGCCGCTAAGCTCTCCCTCTCCTCCTCTGCTTCATCCTCTAAGATACCCCCTACCTCTCCCCCGTCTTCTAAGTTTCCTCTCTCGACCTCTGCCTCGTCCTCTAGAATCCCCTCCACCCCACCTTCATCCTCTAGGCTCCCCCCCTCGACCTCATCCCATAAGGTCCCCCCGTCCCCCTCGTCCGCCCCGCCCCTGGCCCGGCCCAGCCACCCACCCCCGGGGATCCCCACAGCTACAGCCGCCGCCAAGTCCGCCCCCACCCTGCCAGGTAACACCATAACACTGAGAGAGCAGTGGCAACACCAGTAGTAGAGAAACAGTTTGAACACAGGCCACCATCAGCCCATTAAGAACTGAATTTTTCCTCAGCTGACGATTAAATCATCATGGATACCCAGAATGAAGGACTGAAGGGTCCAGGGTGTCATTTTAAAGCCAAGGAACGTGTTGAAGCTGCATGTTCACAAGGTTTTACAGCTGACTTCAAAACTTTTGAGAGCTGAAGTCCATGACTTACTGTAATTCATTCAGTGTGATGATGTGTTTTCCATCACTCCTGTTACCACATGATTTTATTCGGTTTAGGAGAGACATTATAAACTGTATGGTAAAATATTCTTCGCCAGGCCCTTCACTACTAAAAGTCCAGCCCAATCTGAATGATGTTATGGAGGTAACAAGAATTAAGTAAGATGCAGAGGTTGTAATTAAGAAGGTTAGTATAGGCTGACATCATGAAAAATTGATGCTTGAGAAGAGTTGACATTTTCCTCATCATTTAGAGAAAATAAAAAGAAATTTGTATGTATGTTGAGTCTGAATGTGGTCCTTTATTCTTGTATATATTTTGTAGTCATAATGATCCATTTCATTTTTGTCTTTTCTTTTAAACACTCAAATGTTGTATTGTATATGCCTCTGAATGTTTTACATAATTTTTTTACCTTGTGAATATTTTACATAATATTTTTCCCGTAATTACATTTATTTTTATTAAGTTAATTGATGATTTTATATACAGTTTATTGATGATTATTTATACAGTATTTATGATTATTTGTACAGTTGATATTAATGAGTCTTTATATAATACAGTTGTAATTGGGTGATTCATAGCAAAATAGGTATTGATTGTGGGTGTGGGTGTCATCCCTATTTATTTCACTAGTTGCCATACAGAGTTTAGGGTGAGTCACATAGGCCATACAGAGTTTAGGGTGATATTATCTTTGTGCTTGTGAGGTGGAGCCAGGATTTCAGAGGCTTTGATGATGTGTGAATGATTGTTATGGTTTATATCACTGGCCATGCTGTGTGATGGTTCTGTTTGTGTGATTTCTTTTTCTTTATTTGTGGACCCTACCTCAACCTGTCTCGTAGAAGGGATTTAGGGTTGAGATGATGATGGCGATGATGAAAGTTTAGCGAGTGATAGGGTTAGAAAGGAGTATCATTGTTTAGCAAAATTAAGAATGATGATGATGATGATCCACAGGTGTAGGTACGGGGGACTATACCCTATCCACGTCCCTGAGTGCCCCCCGCCTGCCCTCCACTGCCCCATCTCAGCGCTCAGATATCCGTGATGCCCCGATCAACACTACAGGTCTCCCCTGTGCGACTCCCCCTCACCCACAAAGCATTCCAGGCCCATTCAGACCATTCTCCACCCTGCAGACCAATTTAGGTGCTCCAGTTGGCTGTCAGAATCCAATGTACACGCAACACCAACCACCCGGCTCCTTGCCTACCACAACAAGAGCTGGGAATGCGGCTGCCGCCTTTGCTAGTAAGCTGCTGGGCTCAGGAAATGATACGGCCAGATCTGCAGGGCCATATGTTCAGTTTGAGCCTCCTTTTGTCCCATCACGGAGCAGTGCCGTCTCTAGTAACCCTCCTACTAATACCGCCAATGCAGTAAGGTCATCTCAGGCCTCACCCTCCGCTACAGTAAGGTCATCTCATCCCCCACCTACTGCCACGACACCACAACGTCCACCCAGACTCTCACAGAAGGATCTACTTGGAGACTTCTCAAAGGACTTCCAGAAACTGACAGTGAACAATCCCGCCAAAACCGACACCCAGGCAGCCAGAAGTGACACCCAAGCCACAGCCACACAGCCCACCGGCACAGCATCTGCCACCACAAACAACAACAACACCATAATAAACAACAACAGACCAGAAGACACAACGATGGATGGGAATAGTGAGGGAGGGTGGACCACGTTTGATTAGCCAGATGGATGGCTCGAGTGGTGAACTGGAGACGAGAACTTGTGCGTAACTAAGGAGATGGAGGGGGGAAATTTATGCATTACTAAGTATGTAGAGTGAGAGATTTGCGTGTAACTAAATAAATGGAGCGAAAGATATATCCGTAATTAGGGAGAGGGAATGAAAGGTATGTGCGTAACTTAAGAGATAGAGTGGAATATTTTTGCATGACTAAGAAGATGGAGTGGAAGATTTATGTGTAACTAAGGTGGAACATTGTAGAAATAGAACAGTTCAGAGAATGGATGATGAAGTAGACTGGAGGATATATATATGTAAATAAGATGAAACAGTAGAGAGATGGCATATTCAAATAAGAGGAGCAGTATGGAGAGAGAAATCGTAAGAATTGTCCGTAACTAAGATGAAACACTTTAGAGAGACGATGAAGTAGAGACTGGAAGCTGTATATGTATTCTGTAACTAATTTGGAACCGTTCAGAGAGATATTAAAGAGGTAGTCTGTAAGATTTATATGTATTTAAACTGAAAGAATTTAGAGATAATAGAGGAAAGGTGTGAAAGAGAAATGTGTATGTATAAAATAGATATATATATGAATTTATATTTATCGGTCGGGCATGTGTGAAAGATAGGACATTTGAAGGCAGAAGTGAGCAAGGACTTTGATTATACTGTACAGAGAAAAAAAAAATTAGGGAGGTATGGTTTTTGCTGGGAGGAAAACAGATGTTTATACTTGAATTAGATTTTACTGAGAGAAAAAATAGATGTTATAGCTGAGTTAGCTTTTACTGAGAGGAAAAAATAGATGGGTTAGCTTTGACTTAGAAAAAAAAGTTTATACTTGAGTTGACTTGAAGAAAAATACCATAGATGTTTACTTTATACTTGAGTTAGCTTTGACAGAAAAAAAATAGATGTACATAATTGAGTTAGCTTTTACTGGGAGAAAAATAAATGTTTATACTTGAGTTAGATCTTACTGGGAGAAAAAATTGTTGTTTATAAATGAGCTGACCAGGAGAAAAGTAGATGTTTATACTTGAGTTAGCTTTTACTGGGAGAAAAATGTAGATGTTCACATTGTTCATACTTCATTGCCTGTCCTTGTGATGTAAATGTTGAACACGAGTGAGTGTTGCCGTAGAAACCAAAGCTGTTATTTTTGCCCCACCCATAGTCTCTCTCCTGCCCATATATAACACTGGATGCTATTATAAGGCCCTGGTGACTAGTGATATAAGTGTTTTGTATATGAGTGTGTGATTTGCTGATATAGCAGTGATATTTAAAGCAGTTCTCGATATAAGTATTGGATGTATTTAAAAAAATTCTTTGTTTTTCTGGCTGTAGTAGAAAATTTTTTGCAACATAGGAGAACCTACTGGTAATGAAGGGGTTAATGAAGGCTGTATTTTAGTCCTGTAGTTCACATTACCTCCCACACTGAATGAAATTAACTGGAGCAACCAAGAATACTTTAATTTCTAAACAGTGTCTGTGAATCAAAGGCTTAATTACTTTAATCACATGTTTATGAAGACCCCAACAGGCCTGCATGCGTTGACATTGGTCACCTGATAGTGGCTGTCCAAACTGCTCAATATCTGACTGCCTCTATATTCAGTCCCCTGTCCCTGAGGTCACATACTATTGCCCTCATCCCAGGTCTGTTTTGGTCTCTCTCTCACAACCCTACTCTAGACATTCACACTTCCTGTGATATGTGTGTGTGTGTGTACACATTAATTTAATCTTGCCTCATTCAGGTGCTTCTATTCAACTTGGGAGTGATCTTTTGATCAGGACAGGTTAGATGTAGCTGTCATTTAATGCTCTTCACTATGAAAGGTGTTTCGTAGTGTGAATCTGTGCATCTAAAGGTAGAAAGAATAAGCTATGAAAAGGTTGAATAGAAGAAATTTATAGGAGAAATTAATGCAGAAAGAAAATATTCACCCTGTAACGAGAACTGCTGTGTGCATGAATCCAATATGTTTTTCAAGGCGTGTGTGAGGTTGGCGTTGTGCATGTTATTCTTTGCTCCTGCGTCATGCCACGTTTGTTTACGTTTGTGGTGCGAAGGGGAAGGTTGTGCTGATAAAGGCTTGTAAGTGGCATGGGAGGCTTAGTGAGGCAACGTCCTTAATTATGTATTGTGCACATTACACTTCAGTATTGTCTTTCATGCAAACTGTTAATATTTAAGTGATGTAAGTAGCATGGAAGAGAGTGTTAAGGTGTGATATGGAAAATAAATTGGCGGGGAAGAGGTGCTACAAGCCTCTTCATTGTCCATTTCTGTCGTTGATGGAAACTTTGTGTCGGTATAAAAATGATATAAATTACACATGAGCAAATGATAAGATGTAATATGCAGCCTAATTCACTGAGGATGTGCTAGGAAGTCCCCTATATATTATGCCTGACTAGCCTTTTGTATGTTACTAATGCAAATTTCAGTCAGTATCAAGGCAGCATAAATAGCATACAGAAAGATGTTAAGGTGTAATATGTAAAATTAATCACCAAGGAAAAGGTGCTACAAGTCCCCCTTATCCATTACTGCTCAGTACCATCATGTATATTATCGGTGGACACAACAGTCAATATAGATAGAACAAATAACATATACAGGAATACGTAGGTGTGATATGCAAAATAAATCACCAAGAAAGAGGTGTTAAGGATCATATTCAAGACACTGGACGTAACACAGTGATGCACAAAGGGGTGTTTTGAAAATGTTGATTCCAGCATAGAGTGTTATGTTTTATCCATAGCCTTAACTTGGTAACCCTGCATTATTTTTGTGATCCCTCTGCCTCTAACTTTATCCCTCCTTCCATCCTCCTTCCCTCTCTCTCTCCCTCCTACCTCCTTCCTTCCATCCTACTCTGCATGGTTTGGTTTCAACTTCCCTCATTTTTTCTTCATCACTATCTCCGTTCATTCTGCCTACCTACCAACCTACATTTCACTATTGCCTCCCTACCTGCCTCTTTCCTTACCTTACACCCTTCCCCCCTCCATACCTTCCAACTTCCTATCCATTCCATTTACCTTTCACATATACTTCCTTCCTCCCATCCATCCATTCTTTTGAACCTTCCTTCCCTCCCTCCCTCCCACTTTCCTTCCTTCCCTCCTTCCCACTTTCCTTCCTTCCTTCTCCTTCTCTCCCTGCCTCCCCTCTCCAGCTGCTCTCTGTATGTTTGTTGCATTTTGTGCGTGTGCTAATACTGTACAGTAACATGAGCTATTCCACCCATTCTCTCTCTCTCTGTGCTGTACTCTCATACCTTTACAAGCCTCTCATTTATCTTCCTTAACCCCATCAGATCCAGTAATGTACTTTCTGTTTCACTCTTGTTGGCTCCACATGGTTTTATTCAGTTGCAGAGAGGCCTTATAAACATAAGGATTTTGATATAGCCTTCATTGGCCCATAGAGCCTGAGGATATCTTTTATTTGACTGTTTGCCATCAACTGCTTGTTATTGTTTTGTTAATGGATGCCTTTTGAACTGTATGGTTAAATATAGCCTTCATTTACCCCGTCCATGCAAGAGGCCTGTCCTAAGCTGATTAAAATTTGTCAGGCAGCAACAAGAGTAAAGAACACAGAACATAACTGGAATCTAAAGCATCAACTACTTGACAGTTAGAGGTTGTTCCTAAGTCAAAGAAATCTGTCTGGAGGTAGCAAGAATACATTAGAAAATACATAATTAAACTGGAGAGGTGAGTGACTTGTTGTGCATATTACACTTTATCTTGTGTGTGTTATTTGTGTCTTTTATGTAACACCATACAAGAATAATTTTGCTTATAAACGCTCAAGAATACTTCCATGTGTGTAGACCGTGATCACCTAATGGCAGCTCTCCATGCTGCTTGATCTCTAGCAGCCTCTCTAGAATGCATTACAACTCAGCATTCAAGATGGAAAGATGGCAGTTTTAGGTCAAGTTAGAGTAAAAAGGGTATATGAGAGGTGCCAGGGAGAGTCCAGACCACACAGAATACAGTACAGTCCTGCATTCAGACACACTCCAGCCCTAAGATATGTAGAGTTCATGTGTAGAGGTGTTTAGTGTACGGATCACATTCTAACTGGCTTGAGAGATGTCTTCCCATCTTTTCCTTAGTGATTTATTTTACGTTTGACACCTCAGTATTCTCTTGTGTGACATTGGTGCAAATTATGTCAACATTAATTCAATATAAATAACATAAGAGACTATTAATCCTGCATATTGATGGGTTTTTATGCACATTAAAATTAAGCATTGTCTTGTGTATGTTAGTGGTGCAAACTGCTATATGTTGATAGTAAAATGATACAAATAACATGCATAAACAACCTGACATTTTCTCATTATTCATTACCATCATCATCCAGATCTCTTCAAACCCAAGGGTGGGAAAGGAGGTGTGGATGATGATGATGATATTGATGATGATGATAAATAGCATTCAGGAAAGTGTTAAGTGAAATATAGCAAATAAATCAGTAAGGAAGGGGTTTTATGAAGCCTCCTCTGCCACTTTAAAATATCTTGCCATCAGCCCCAGCCCTCCATTCCAACACTCCACCCAACCCCTGTAGAGCTAATGTGTAGAGTTACTTGGTTTAAGTGTCCGTGTATATACTAGATGGCATTTTTTACTATTAGTGTTAATATTGTTTTACTGTGTCCATAAATCCTAAGGCCCATATTCCAGTAGGTTTACAAGTCCCCCTGCACCTCCCTCGGCCGTGTTTTTTTTTTTTTCTGCACATGACGTATCAATATCTCTTGTAATGTTTTGTTATTTTTAGATACTGTGTCTTGGTTTCACATTATTGTCAGTTATTCATATGAAGAAAGCTTGACCCACGTATAAAACTGACCTGTTCAGATATATGATGGGTGAAGTTGGGCTGAAACTGTTGGTTCGTCATCATAAACAATATTTCCATATCCAGCTATCTGAGTGTAGCCAAATGCTTGAATCCTGTATGGGGTGGCCACAGACAAGCCACCTCCATATTACCCTGTCTTTTGCCATCAGGCTGTCCTCTTTTCAGCTGTCACATCCTTCTCTCTCATGCCTCTCATTCCTCCATCTCGTTTTTCTCCCCTACTCACACCCAGTTCTCACATACCTCTCCATCCCATTCCTGCATCTCGTTTGTCTCTCCAGCTCATACCAGCTTCTCATATACTTCTCCATCCCATTCCTCCATCTTGTTTCTCTCTCCGACTCACACCCAGTTCTCAAATACCTCTCTATCCCATTCCTCCATCTTGTTTCTCTCTCTCCAGCTCATACCAGCATCTCATATACTTCTCCATCCCATTCTTCCATCTCATTTCTATATGTGGGTATGATTTTTCTCTGCAGGCTGGGTCCATATATAAAAAAATAATCATAAAGTTACAGGTGAATATTAAGGTGAAGGAATGTAAAGCATTGAGGAAGGGGTGCTGGGGATCCTTCTAAGCCCACAGGAATATGGTTTAAGTATGACATTGTTGTTATCTCTGATGTCGAGTATATTTTGAAAGGGGAGCGACCGAGTGATGATGATGATGATGATATAGGGCTGAGTATCTCATTATATATTTTGTGTACATATTAATGTAGAGTTTCCTCCGTTGTGAGTGTGTATGAGAAGGATTTATAAACTGTGAGAAGGATTTATATAGTGTTTATTAGAATTTAGCTCCTTTACCACAAGGAGTGTTGTAAGCTAATTAACCACTTTTAATCTGATGGCAATTTCATTTTTATAATTATTATTATTTTTATTTATGCCAGTTCCAGTCAGTTTTCAGCTCATGATTGATTTTTTTATGTGGATTTTTTTTTTATGCCTCTTTCACAAATAGAGGTCTTTCCTGAGTTGAGTAAAATTTCATGGAGGTCTCATTTAAAAAAAAAGAATTAGTGGTAAAAAGAAAAATAATTAAAAATGTGTCATGATACTGAAGATGTTCCTGTTTACCTCTTTATTTTGTCTCTTGTTGGTCTGTTGGGTCAGTGAATTAATGCAAGATTGAAATGTTTGGAACTTTGGTTAGGATGTGATGGTGATAATGATATGTATTGGTTAACCCCTCAGTGGCCGCTGGCGTTTGGTGACGCATTACCGTAAATGTGCCAGTGACATCGAATTAGTGCGAGTTGTAGAAAACTGTAAACAGTTAAGAGAGAGGAATGAAGGTCACTGGTATGTTTTCCTGACCCTACTGTACCATTCCAAGCACTCAGGCAATCACTTTTTCTCGGGTGTTATCGCCCATATGTTTACATGTTAACATCACGTGCACAGTGACTTATGCATCTTCCGCGAATCGTAGCTGAATCACAGGATAGGTTCAGGAAGCTAAAAAAAAAAATAAAAATAAAAATGCATTGCTAGGTGTGCCAGACAGTTCTCTTTACATCTGTAAGAAAAAGAAATCGATTTTGGATCTTTGAAAAAATGGTCCCGAGGCTGGCCAGGGAAGCCTTTAGATTTCTGAACCCACGGCCATTGAGGAGTTACGTGGTGGAAAAGGTGGGAGATGGGTCAGGATTGATGATGATGATGATGATGATGATGATGAATGGTTGATATTTGGATTTTGGGGTAAGATGATGGTGGTAATTTGAGTACAGTTGTTGGAAATTTTTGTCATGGGATTGATTATACAGTATAGGAAATTAGGTTACAATGATGGTGTTTGTGATGATGATGATGATGATGATTTTTATTACTGTTGTTATTCTTGAAGGGTTGAAACAGTTTGAAATTTGATTAGGACCAATGATGTAGTTTTGTGATGGAATTGAAATGTAGAAAATCAGGATAGTATGATAATTATGATGATGATGATTATTATTATTACTATTACTGTTAATGTTATTGAAGGGTTGAAACAGTTTGATATTTGATTAGGACTGATGATGATGATGATGATGTAGTTTTGTGAAGGAATTGAAATGTAGAAAATTAGGATAGTATGATGATAATGATTATTATTGAAAGGTTGAAACAGTTTGAAATTTGCTTTGAGTTGATGATGATCATGATACTGAGGAGTGTTGACAGTTGTTACCATTGAAGGATAGGACTGAGTCGGATAATGATGATGATAATGGTGATGATGATGGTTGTGGTGATGTGTTTTTTGAGGATACAACAAAGGAACACCAAATTATAGGCCCTAATAAGGTCAAAATAATGGGGTATAGCAAGATTTTCAAAAGCATTTATTAGTGTGAGATTGGGGTCAGTATAATGATGACGACGACGATGATGTGATTAATAGCAAGCACGTGGAGTGAGGTGGTGTGTTGTCAAGTGTCGGTGATCCAGGAGGTTTTGTCTGCTGTGGCCGATGCTTGCTGTCCAGGGGTAACAGTCTTGTGGGCCTAGGAGACTCCCTTTTTTTTTTTCTTGGGTGGGGGGGATATGGCTTATTAATATGAGTCAGTCTGTTTTCATCTGACAGCACTGGGCCGCACAACTACTTGAAGACTAAGTCATGGTTGCTTGAGATTCAGTGAGCCTTAGTTTGGAGTTAGGGATGAGTCTGCTTGGTTACTAGTCAAATTTACCATTCAGTCTGACTACATTTGGCCATCATGTAAGCTGGAAAGGGGTATGGATCTTCGTCAGATGAAAACAAAGTGACAATTAGTAAGGAAGAAGTGCTGGAGAGTCTCGTAAGCCCAAAAGACTATTTATTTACTCCAAAGGCCTGTCCTGTATTTTACTACATATGTATTTATCCTCTGAGGGGCCAGCCAGAGTCAGCAACAAGGCATATGATTGGTATTTATTGTATCTGAGGCATGTTATTGTATCTGAGCAAGGGAACATGTGATTTGTAAATTTATATAAGCACTGGTGTTCTGTATATATATATCAGCAAGGCAACAGGTGATTAATTAATTTATATAAGCAAATGCATGACATACATATATCTGAGCAGGGAGCATATGTCTGGTGAGTTTATTTAAGCAAAGGCATATTGTATATACATCATGCTGCCCTATCTCCAACTCCCCCCTCTCTCATATACCCTTCCACCCCATTCCTCCTCTTCGTTCTTAATCTCCCTCTTCCCATTACACGTCACATACATTCTCCTTGTCATTGTCTTATTCTTCATCCTCTCCATATGGCCAAGCATTTCAACATATTTCTCAATGTTTCCTAGCACATTTATATAAGCAAAGGCATGACATACACATATCTGAGTAAGGGAGCATATGTCTGATGAATATATTTAAGCAATTTATTTAAACCTGTTGGTATTAAAGGATACAGCTAACAACTGTCATAAAAGATAATTCTGTCTATCTGTGTATCTGTCAATTGCCTGACGCCTTAATCCCATAAGGGGTGTCCAGAAACAAACTGCCTCCATGTCGCCCTGTCCTCCACCATTTCACTGCCCTGTTCCTAGCTCACACACCCCCTCTCTCATATACCTCTCCACTCCATCCCTCCATCTCATCATTGGCCTCCCCCTCCCTCTTCCACCCTCCACCTCAAGACAAATAGCTAAGAAAGATGTGCTTGGTAGCCTGCTGTGCTGATAAGGATACCACCCCTAGTCCATGATAGGTATTTGTGTGTGCGGTGAGAAAATTACATACCGGTAACCCTTCGCTCACTGATCTGGTTGGTCCCTCACTTACGTTGTGGTGTTGCTGCCATCCATCTTGTGCTCAATCTCTCTCTCTCTCTCTCTCTCTCTCTCTCTCTCCCTCTCCCTCTCCCTCTCCCTCTCCCTCTCCCTCTCCCTCTCTCTCTCTCTCTCATTATTGTTAAAATCTCCAATCATAGAAACTATTTATGAACAATAATAAAAATTTCATTGTTTAATACCCCTGCCTTTGCCTAGCCTCATGGTATAATTTTTAATCAGACTTTTATTTTTTACACTTTCAGGTTTTCATGACTCCCTCTTAGCTGAAAAAACCATCTTAAGTTAGCTGAAATGCATGGAAAGAAGTGGACAGAGAGGGTTAATGCGGCACTTGGATATGGTGAGATGTATGGATATATATATATATTTAAATCCACAACATTTTTTCTGTCTATTGTATCCCATTAGATTTCAGGGTTGTGCTTTTGGAGTTGCTGGGAATTTATCTTGTGTACCACCGTCCGCCTACGAACTCATAGTCACGAAGCTCATAAGTCTGAACCCTGAGCTTCCACCCCCCCCCCCCACGTTTTATTGAGTTTTGAAAATTACTTAAGTCCATTTTAAAGTACATTATGACTTAGTGGATTATACCTGGTACTTCATTCATCTTGATCCATCTGTGCACTTAAATTTGTCTGATTATAGGGCCTGGGGCATCTCTCGGGATGGCCTAGTCAGTCAGTCACTCTCTTCAGTTGCAAACTCTGATAGGATACAGCACAAGCATAGCTTCATATGGTCTTGGATCTATCTAGCTTTTCTGTAGCCCTTTTTATGCATTCATCCATCCATCCATCCATCGGCTGTTTATCTGTATGTTAAAATGGTGGTGGAAGGTGGGGCCGGTCACCATCCATTCACTTGATGTAGTGCTGCCATTAAGTGAATCTGTACTGACAAGTTAAATGGTTCCTCATAACCATGGAAATAGTCTTCTATATTAAATGGTTACTGTAGACCCAGTTGACACCTGGCGATCCAGTGGGTCAAGCTGACCTTCATAATTGGACCCATAAGAATTTATATGTGTTTTATGTTCACAGTGCCACTCAGGGAAAAGTGGCTGGCCACTCTTGCCTTGAATATCGGAACTGAGTAGCCTAATGTCGGGCCCCTGCGCTCCTGATGGGTTAAAAAAAAAAATGTATCCTGTCCCTACTCATTAACAATTCCTCACCAGATCACCACCCTCCCCTTCATATTCTTTTGTCATACGAGTCTCATCAGCTTTCATTATGGAAAATTATACCCACGTATAGTGTTTATTGTAAAGATAAAACACCTTCGGCCCGACTTAGTCCCTCTATGCACGAATATTCCCCACACTGATCTCTGCTCGTTGTCTGTCTACCTCAGCTTCGATCATCCAGCTCTTAACACCCTGCATTATAGCCCTTCTCTCAAGTAGACAGAGGAGAGACTTTGGAGAGAGCATTCCAGTGGTCGTATTATGTGGGCCAATGTGTCAAAAAGCTCCTAACAAATGAATCAGTTTTAAGACATTCGGAGATGCTGATTAAATTAATTAAGTTTTCATAACTCAACGAGGTGATAGGGATTTCAAATGTTGCGCTCGTGTGAAAAAAATAAAGCGCATTCGCGAGGCTTAATAACATTCCTGTAAGTGTATATTTAGAGTAATGAATTTTACGTTATTTCTGCTTGGTTTTAAATGTTTGAATCACGAAGTAGCATTAGATGAAATGTAATTAAACCACTTTATAAATCTTAATATTTTTTCCACATACTCGAACATCAGGTGACAGACGCCATTACAGTCGTTAGTTGAGGTTTGTGTGTATAAGGGATGGTGATCAAGCTGTTGTAAATATGGCTTAGACGTTGTAAATATGACTTAGACGTTATAGCTATGATCAAAACTTCAGAGGCGTGATCTAAACAATAGAAGTATGGCCCTGAAGTGTGATATAGGCGTCAGATTATAAGTGTGACAAGCTCGAAGTGACAGTCCATCTGCCTCACCTCATGAAACGGGTGCTGTGGTGGAGTATCAGTGGAACTCGTGGTTTATATTAATGTTATGGTGTGTAAGTGAACATAACCTTCAGGTGCTGTCCAAAGGAGACAAGAAATGTAAGGAAGAAAAACAGGTAGACCATTTGTTTATGTTTGAACATTTGAACTGCCATTGCACTGATAATGGACGAAATGTAGGAGAGCTGTCATTCACAGATGTTCAAGTTTTTCACCAAGCTGAGTTCACATCATGGCATGGTTATTCTTTCATGTGCTGTTACTCAGACCGTCTAACGTTAAGATTCACCAACTCGTTATTACGTTTATGCAGGAAGAACTTTAGAATGTCATGTCTCGCTGTCTAAAAAAACATCTTGGCTACGAAGGAAAACTACTGAAGCTTTTGTAGGAAAATAGCTGTAGAAAGAACAAGCAAAGGAGTGCAGTTTCCAAATATTCTTGTTGCAAATGAAAGTGTTAGGTGAGGGAGTTGATCTGGGTCTGGCTTAATCAGGGAGGATTGATAAACCTCTTTGGGCGTAACTTATCAAAATGTAAAAGATAGTGTGCTTCACTAACATGCTAGAGGGTTGTGAGGTGCCATGTGCAAAATAAATCGCTCGGGAAGAAGTGTTAGGAAATCTGCCAAAGGCTCATCGAATCTCAAGCAAGTACAGCATCATATTTAAGTTTTGAGGTGAAAAATATTGTAGCACCTGGTATCGTTTTTCCATAGTATAAACTCCAGGATTTTACATTCAAATTGAACGGATATTTAATATGTCTCCCTTGTTCAGTTTTAGCCTGTATATAAGCAACTAATTTCCTATGCTTTAAGACATTTTTTTTTTTTATAACGATCGATCAGTTAACGAATATTAAGTTATACCAGTGGTAATAGTTTATGCTTTTAAGAGATAAATTAATTTGACAGCCCTTATTATATGAGATTTCTCGTGTGTGTGTGTGTATGTGTGTGTGTGTGTGTACCAGCGTGTGTGTGTGTGTGTGTGTGTGTGTGTGTGTGTATATATATATATATAGAAGAGTGTCGTGTGTGGTTGATGCTCAGTGTGTTGGCAGCAGCGCGTGGAGTTACTTGCAGTGTACCGGGCTTTGACTATCGTAAGTGTTGTTCCTTTATTACTGTGCTGATAAGGAATAGTTCATTATGTTATTATATTGGGATGCTTCCCCAGCAGATATATTAGAAATGTGAGATTATATTAACTCTGGTCTAGCTTGCTTTGGAAATATTTGTTGCTAGAGTAAGTCGAAAATTTAAAGATGGCAAAGTTGGGGTCACTCTTGTTGTATCTCCTGCTTTGACTATCGTGTTAAGTTCCTATAATAGTGTACAGATAAGGAATAGTTCTTCATTTCACGTCAGTATAGGATGCTTTGTAATCAGATGTATAAGAAATTTGATGTTATACCAACTTAGGTCTGCCGTACTTTGGAATTTGTTGCTAGGTAGGGACGAAATTTCAGATGGCACAGACTGATTAGTGCTGGAGTTACATAATGCTGTGATAGGCTACCCATTAACCGTGGAACTGCTGGGTTGGTGCGGGATTTAACATATAGCTGTGCTGTGAACCGTAATATAATTCACATATCTACAGACATAGATATCTTCCCAACGTTTGACGAATACATTGAGGGAAAACCGATTAATCTAAAACTTGCACGAGGTGAGATATGGTTTTTCAATGTATTTCCAGCTTTTTTTTTTTCCTTAGACAACTGGGACTCTCTCTCTCTCTCACTCTCTCTCTCTCTCTCTCTCTCTTTAGTGGATGAAAACAGTCGGTCCACATTCCACATGAAACACTCTGTCACAAACAATGGCTAATGCAACATGCTCGATGGATGAGGACGCCCAGTATTGCATGTTGGTGATATTGTGTGATGCAGAACTGTTATGAAAATATTTGGATGATAACAAAGTAATCTTTTGGGGACATTGTTATCTGTTGTGATAGTTTCAGATAACGTTGGAACCCTCCTGCGCGATTGTTATTATTGTTATTGCATCCGTAACTGCATCGAGAAATGAAAGTATGACCAACATCCCGAAATGTTTATCCATTTTTGTTATTAAAAAATGTGTGTGTGTGTGTGTTCCAGTGGCCGATTACCAAATAACATCAAGGATTACAGGAGATGGTTTTCGAAGCATTTAACTGACAGGATTTCTCATTTGTACAAAGCTAGGTGTTGACCAGATGAATAAATAAACAAATAAATAGGTAGATAAATGGTACCAACCGCAGCGAAAGGGTTAAACCTGGCTTTATCAGAGACCCGCAACACTTTCAGTTATCTGATGGCCAGGTGCGTACGTGTACTCAGTTTGGAGGATGAAAATGACTAGTAACCAAGGAGACTCATTCCTAGGTCATGAGTAAAATTAAAATCTCATGTAACCAGGATTTCGTGTTACTGTGACCCAGTTCCCCCAGATTAAATATATATATATATATATATATATATATATATATATATATATTATATGTATATATATAATTAAAATTTTCGGCTTTCCCGCCAAATTTGAAAGTTTATTGGTGAAGTAACCTATGATGGTGGTGGTGATATGGTGGTGATGATGATGGGTACGGTAGTAGTGGTGATGCTGATGTTGATGGTAGTGATGGTGGTGGTGGTAGTGATGGTGCTGGTGATGATAGTGGTGATGGTGGTGGTGATAGTGATGGTGTGGTGGTGTTATTAGTGATGATGATGATAGTGATAATAACTAGTTCCCTACGCCATAACTCAAGACCAACTAAAACTGAACAAAGCAGGAGTAGGGAATGTTAAACTGTGGCTTAGTCTCTCTCTCTCTCTCTCTCTCTTATGTATGTACAGGCAACCAAAAAAATATCGGCCTTTGCACGTACCATTCTAAAACACGGACAAGTTTTGTAATATTTTGCTCAGCCTGTAATTATAAGTACAGATCTCGTCCTTGGTTATTAGTAGAACTCGAAATAGCCTTAATCGTCATGTATTGGATGGTATATAATTTTAAAGATGTTGCTAGCTTCGGGTGCATGTGCAAAACTCGCCCGTTCTTATGACTATCGATCCATCCTTTTTTTTTTATGGTGGTGGTGTGGTGGTGGTGGTGGTGATGCAAGTGACGTGTGTGTGTGTGTGTGTGTGTGTGTGTGAGGGATCTTTGTGTGTGGGGGGGGGATCTGTGTGTGTGTGTGTGTGTGTGTGAGGGATCTTTGTGTGTGGGGGGGGGGGATCTGTGTGTGTGTGTGAGGGATCTTTGTGTGTGGGGGGGGGGATGTGTGTGTGTGTGTGTGTGTGTGTGTGTGTGTGTGTGTGTGTGTTTTGCGCCCAGATACAGCACAAACTGACCTTGAGACGTGAAACATTATAACTAGTTCTTATAGTTTACATAGCAACGATCTCTCTCTCTCTCTCTCTCTCTCTCTCTCTCTCTCTCTCTCGTTTTTCTGTACTGTATAATTACTTTCCAGACGATCCATTTATTGAAGTCTCTCTCTCTCTCTCTCTCTTCTCACTTGTTTTTCTGTACTGTATAATTACTTTCCAGACGATCCATTTATTGAAGTCTCTCTCTCTCTCTCTCTCTTCTCACTTGTTTTTCTGTACTGTATAATTACTTTCCAGACGATCCATTTATTGAAGTCTCTCTCTCTCTCTCTCTCTCTCTCTCGTTTTTCTGTACTGTATAATTACTTTCCTGACGATCCATTTATTGAAGTCTCTCTCTCTCTCTCTCTCTCTCTCTCTCACACACACACACACACACACACACACACACACACACACACACACACACACACACACACACAGAATCTCAATTATTGATGCGGTATGTAATCAAGTACATAATATAAATAGACTTAATTTGGAAAACATTTTAGTGAGGAGATAAAGTCGTATTTCTCGGGTTCTTAGCACTATTTCCTAAGAGATTTATTTTGCATATTAACTCAGACATTCTCTTATGTGATTTATACTATTATTGACCCTTTTTTTTTGTCCACTTGCCTTAATTCATTTACCGGTAGCTGAGTGGCACGAGACGAAGGCTGTGGTTGTACATTCCCACAACACTTCTTCGTGACTAGCTCCATTCCCTACTGTTAAAACTCAGCTTACTAATTGGAGAGGTGGCAATTTTGGACCAAGTTAGAGTAAGAGGAGTATAGGCGCCATTCCCTACTGTTAAAACTCCGCATTCAAATAGGAGAGATGGCAATTTTAGACCAAGTTAGGGTAAGAGGAGTATGGGAGGCACTAACCTGTATAAAATCAAACACTTCATATTACGTCACATGGACTTGAAACCCTAGCATGCTCAAGGACGATTCACCTCAGTTGATAAGTTACATGGCCAGTGGTGATAACACGATTCCGGCGATATGCACTTTCGTTCCGTTTAAGATGGTAGTACCGTATAGGAGGCTTCGTGGCAACTTTCCCTTAGCGATTTTAATAACACAATTCCGACGTTATATATATATCTCAGTTTTGTTGTTTGAAATGGTGGTACAGGAGGCTTCATAATCTTCCCTTAGTGATTTAATAAGATGACATATTACCTACGTTATATATTTGTTCTGTTGGAGACGGTGATACTGGAGCCGTAGCAACTTCCCAATAGCGATTTATTTTGTTTAGGCATCTAGACATTTTGGTATGCGTTATGTACTCTATCAAGACAGTATGCATCAGCAACATACATGAGGATGCTCAAGGTGGCATAGGCTAGTTGGTTTCGTAACACTGTATGAGTGACGTAGCTGAGGTGCCCTCCCCCCCTCACAAGGTACCGGTACGGGGCAAGACTTCTCAGTGCCGGGATTTAAGGCGAGGGTGACCAGCCTCACAGGCCCATGAGCGGCATTACGTGAGCAGTGTCATGTTTGTATTTTTTCTTAAAGGGAGCAATTTGCGGGCCCCAAGCCCTTAGTGTCTTAGCATTAAAAAAAAAAAAAAAACTGATGTAAGCCTGTATAGACCCCACCCTGTTGAAGCTCCTTGACCCACCAGATCACCTGAAGTCTTCTGGTTACACAGTTACAACGTATGGTAATAAATGGTGTCATGGATAGCGAGAAACAAACTGCTTTTTCATTTTCATTTACTGTTGAGTTGCCTTTCGTTTGCACGTCATTTTATTAGCTGGGGAGGACCATAGACACACTGCATGCATTCCCAGGAGTCTCTGAGCCGTGTTGCAGATGTTGCATGATGGGCTAATTAATGTAACTTAACCACTTCACTGCAATGGCGTTTTAGAACTTTTTTTTTTTTTTAAGTATGACCCTTAACTCATGTTCACCTTATTGTCAGATGAGAGGGTCTGCTTGGCTGTGGTTCTTTAATTCCCTTTAAACTGACACAGATTTCCCTCCTCTTGCGGCATAGAGTTGTTCTGAGCATGAGGGGGGTTAACGTTGAAAATACGAACAGTTTGAGGCCTCATAACTTTGCTCAGTGAATGTGTGGTGTTAGCTGGATGAGAGTAGTAACGTGGCGGAGAGAGAGAAAGAGAGATAGGGAGGATGAAAGTAAAGGGATGGAAGGAGAATGGATGGAAAGAGAGAAGACAGGAACGGAAGGGAGGAGAAAAGGGAAAGGAGAGAGCGCAGGAGGGGAAGGAAGGGGTAAGATGGGGAGGGAATGAACGTGATAGCATAACTACAGATTAATCTCTCTCTCTCTGCGACCTTCCAAAATATCAGGATGACTAGCAATGTAGCTACCCTGAGGATGGGTTCTCTCTCTCTCTCTCTCTCTCTCTCTCTCTCTCTCTCTCTCTCTCTATTTCTCAGTTGTCTCCGCCCTTCTAACCTCCCATCTTGTCCATTCTTCTCTTCCTCCTTCCCTCTCTCCCTTCCTCTTTCCATCCCGTCTCCTCCCTCTCTGTTTTTCATCTTTTCATCCATTCTCTCTCTCTCTCTCTCTCTCTCTCTCTCTCTCTCTCTCTCTCTCTCTCTCTCTCTCTCTCTCTCAAATCAGATGCACCACTTTTAACATACTGATGACATGGTACGCTGTTGACCCCTCGGTGATAAGACTTATTTTAATGAGGTAGCGAGAAAGCAATTTTATTTTGAGTATGGGCGAGATATCTTGTAGTAAGACCTTGAGAGAGAGAGAGAGGAGGAGGTTGTTTTGTTGTTGTGCGTACTGCCTGCTGCTTACGAAACAGAGGGGGGTATTGTTATGACTGAAATTAGAGAAGTGTGTGTGTGTGTGTGTGTGTGTGTGTGTGTGTGTGTGTGTGTGTGTGTGTGTGTGTGTGTGTGTGTGTGAAGCTTACTGGCATGTTTGCTGTTGTGTCAGCGCTTGATGTATGTGTGTGTGTGTGTGTGTGTGTGTGTGTGTGTGTGTGTGTGTGTGAAACTTACTGGCATGTTTGCTGTTGTGTCAGCGCTTGGTGTGTGTGTGTGTGTGTGTGTGTGTGTGTGTGTGTGTGTGTGTGTGTGTGTGTGTGTGTGTGTGTGGAGGGGTAAAGGGTACACGTGATTGTGTTGTGTTGCACGCTCAGACTCAAGGTTAGCTAATGTTTCTGTGCAGCGTCTCTATTGAAAACTAAATCTTATTCATCTCCTCCTCATTATTATTACATTTATTATTACTACTGCTACTACTACTACTATTTTCTTGCAGTGGTATGGGTGTGCGCGTGTGTGTCGTGGGGGGAGGCGTGGTTGGTCTTAGTACAGCCACACTCCTACAAGCTGCCCTCCCTCCAGACGCCTCCATCACCCTAGTGGCCGACAAGTTCCTCTCAAACACCACTTCAGACGGGGCAGCGGGCATTTTCAGACCAGGCCTCCAGTTTCAGGGACCCACACAGGAGATCACAAGGTTGGACTAGGTTGGATTATGTACCGTAGGAGATATATGCTTGGTGGGATTGGGTTGGGTTGGGTTAGATTATGTACATTGCGAGGTTACTTTGGGTTGGTGTTAGGGCAGTGATGGTGGGTTGGGTTAGATTGGGTTGGGGTTAGGGCAGAGATGGTGGGTTGGGTTAGACTGGGTTGGGTTGGGGTTAAGGCAGTGATAATGCGTGTAGGCTAGTTGAGATTGGTTAGATAGTCAAGGGATAGATTAGATAGGGTTAGATTATGTGAGATTGGATATGTTAACTACAAGGCCAGGCTGGGGTAGGGTAGGTTAGGCCAGTTTTGTTTGTTAGGTTGAGTGAAGTTTGGTTGAGTTAGATTAGGTTGGGATTGGTTAGGTTGATTGGGTTGTTGGATAATATTGATTAGGATGAATTAGGCTAGGCTAGGTTAGATTAGGTTAAGCTAGTTTGATTTAAGCAAGGGTGAGTTTGTTGGGCAGGGTTAGGTTAGATTAAAGTTAGATTAGGTTATATGGGTTAAAGTTAGATCAAGTTGTATGGGTTAAAGTTAGATTAAGTTATATGGGTTAAAGGCAGGTTAAGTAATATGGGTTAAAGTTAGATAAAGTTATAGGCTATGGGTTTAAGTTAGATTAAGTTATGTGGGGTAAAGTTAGATTAAGGAAGTGATAGGTTAGATTAAAGTTAGATTAGGTTAGAGAGGGTTAGGTAAAGTGGAAGTTGGTTGCGTTGGAGATAGCCATATTGGAACACCTGACAAAATTAATATCCTCGTGCACCTGAGCTGTGGCCAATTTATCCTTAATATTTCACTTTAAGGCAATTATTCAGTAATTCGTTTATACATAGGTGAATGAGGTTGAGATGTTTATTCACTGAGTTATTTAGTGTCTGCTTATCCGTAGGTGAGAGAGATTGTGTTTATTATTCATTATTTCTATGTTTATCCTTAGGTGAGATGCTGAGATGTTTATTCACACAGTTATTCATGTTTATTTGTGTATATCCGTAGGTGAGGTGTTGAGATTGTTTATTTTCAGTTATTCATTATTTTTATCCTTAAGTGAGATGCTGAGATGTTTATTCACTCAGTTATTCATGTTTATGTGTGTTATCTTCATTTCTTTCACGTAGCTGTTTATTCAGTATTCACTATGCATTTTATATTTTAACCCCTTCACTACGAGAGCCCATCTTTGTATAATTCATCCACGTGTATAAACTTATTCACTACGCCATCGCCATTTCCTTTTTTCATCTTTTTATTGCCAGAGTCATTCATTTTTAGGAAACAGCTGCCGTAGTAAAGGTGTTGTGGTCAATTTTAGAACCATTATAATTATTATTATTATTATTATTATTATTATTATTATCATTATCATCATCATCATCATCATCATCGGTACTACTACTATTACTATTACCATTATTACTACTACTACTACCACCACCACCACCACTACTACAGCTACTAACTACTACTACTACTACTACTACTACCACCACCAACACCACCACCACTACTACTCCATTATCACCATCATCATCTTCACGACTACAACTACATTATCACCATCATCATCACTACTACCACTACTACTATTACTATCATCTCCCCTCCAGACGCTGGCTACAGGATTCCTACGACCACTACCTGAAGATCCTCAACTCCTCAGAGGCAGCCAGTGCAGGGGTGAAGAAAGTGTCAGGATATCACTTCTCAAACAACTACCCCAAGATTGTGTGGGTAAGTGACACACACACACACACACACACACAGATTAGGACTCTCTCTTTCTCTCTCTCTCTCTCTCTCTCTCTCTCTCTCTCTCTCTCTCTCTCTCTCTCACCCCTTCATAAAGTAGGAAAAGAAGTCGAGATGATGATGATGATGTTAATGGTGACAGTGATGGTGATGTTGATAATGATGATGATAGTGATGATAATGTCGTTGCTAATGATGATAATGATAGTAATGAACTCTTTCCTCGTAATGATGATAATGATAATACTACTGATGATGATGATGATGATGATAGTGCCAGTGATGATGATGTTACTGATGATGATGATAATAATGTTACTGATGATGATGATGATGATGTTACTGGTGATGATGATGATAATGTCACTGATGATGATGTTACTGATGATAATGATGGTGATAATGCTATGATGATAATGTTTCTGATGATGATGATGTTACTGGTGATGAAAATGCTAATGATGATGATGTTACTGATAATGATGATGATGAAAATGCCACTGATGATGATGATGATAATATTACTGATGGCGATGATAACTTTGCCTCTACCCCTCCACACAGAACGCCCTGCTCAAACCAATCTTGGAGGAGTATCGTGGCTGCACCCCTGAGGAACTGTCAACACATGGGTTTAAGTATGGAACCTTTGCCACCACCCTCCTCACTGACTGTACCCACTACCTGCCTTACCTCACACGCAAGTACGTACACGGAGAGCAGGACGAGGAGTAGTAGTAGTAGTAGTAATAGAAGGAGCAGCAAGAGGAGAGTAGTAGTAGCAGTAGAAGGAAGAGGAGAGTCGTAATAGTAATAGTAGTAGTAGAAGGAAGAGGAGGAGGAGAAAGAAGAGTCGTAACAATAGTAGTAATGGGAGGAGTATTAGTATTAGTAGTAGTAGTAAAAACTTATAAATTTGCCCTGGTCACTTTTCCATCCCATAGCATTGTAACCCACCCATAGAAACTGATACAGCTGCCTAGGTTACTTTTCCATAATATGAAATTCTGCCTCTGCCCTACCCTGTCTCATTCTACCCCACCCAGCTTAAACTAACCCCATCTAACCTAAATTTAACCAAACCTAACCCAGCGTGCCCTCTCCAGGTTCACCAGTCGTGGGGGGGTGATAGAGGAGCGACGTTTGGACAGCTTAGAGGAGTTGGCTGGCAAGTATGATGTGGTGTGCAACTGTTGTGGGTTTGGCGCCAAGGACCTTGTACCAGACCAAACCATGACACCTATAAGAGGACAGGTGTTTAAGGTGAGATATGTTGGTGGTGGGTGATGGTGATGATGGTGGTGGTGATGATGATGATGATGGTGGTGGTGGTGATGGTGATGGTGATGGTGGTGATGATAATGATGATGGTGGTGGTGGTGATGATGATAATGATGATGGTGGTGGTGGTGATGGTGATGATGATGATGCTAAGGATGGTGGTGGTGGTGTTCCAGGCTTTTGTGAATGTGTACTTGGTAGATTAGAGGCTGATATTGACCTTTAACGATCCACCATCCTTCTCTTGGGGGATATGGAGGGAGTTGTGGCCTGAGGAACGTTTTTATACACTGTTCTGTCAATGCCACCGCGTGCAGGAGCTCTTCTCTTGCACTTGGAGGGATTATGATAGTAAGCCTCTGAATTAACATGACCAAGTGCCAGTCAGGAAGGGAGAAAGCAGTGCATGTCTGAGTGGAAGTGTTGTAATGGCTATGTTGTGTGTGTGTGTGTGTGTGTGTGTGTGAATATATTTTACACCAACTATGATAAAGTGCAAAAGTATGTGCAAGAAAATGACATGGGATTGATCGTATTACAAGTCTTCTTAATGCTGTTCCTCATTGTTTATTCAGCACGTAGCACCTTAGTATCCTCCTGTATAGCCTATTACTTATGAAACACATGTCAGCATTAAAGCGAAATAATTAACAAGCAAGAAAAAGCCGTGCGGAAAGGGTGGAGAGTGAGAGACTGACGAGGAGAGTATGTGAGTGAGGTGGAGGGGGAGAGAGGGAGGGGGAGGCCAAGGATGAGATGGAGGGATGGAGTGGAGAGGTATATGAGAGGGGGGGGGGTGAGCTGGGAGCAGGGCAGTGAAATGGTGAGGGACAGGGCGAGGTGGAGGCGATTTGTTTGTGGCCACGTCTTACTGGATTAGGGCGTCTGGTGATAGATAGATAGATAGATAGAAGAGAAAACAGGATCACAGTGAGAATAATAAATCGCTAAGGAAAAGGAGCTACAAAGAACTGCTATTTCAGGTTCGTGCGCCGTGGGTCAAGAACTTCTACTACTGTGATTATGATGCCTACATCATTCCCGGCATGGACTATGTGACGCTGGGTGGAACGAGGCAGTTCGACAGTTACAACACTGAAGTTAGCAAGTACGATTCACAAGCCATCTGGGAACGGTGCCTGCAAGTACTACCCAGCCTCAAGGATGCCCAGGTGAGGTCCTTGCATGTCTGTCTGTCTATTTATCTATCTGTCTATCTATTTATTTATCTATCCATCCATTTTTCTGTCTATCTGTCCCTCTTCATTTGTGTCTGTTTACATGTTTATCTATCAGTCTATCTATTTATCTATTGGTATAAACGTAATAGATATTTGTGTAGGTATATAGCAGTGTTGAGTTAAAATTGAATTAGCTATGAAAATCTGAGCCCGGTAGCCTCGTTATGTGTGTGATCCCTTCAGTCCAAGCCTTTGTCGACAGATTGTGAGGGAGTGGGTTGGCTGGAGACCTTACAGACCAGTTGTCAGAGTGGAGAAAGAGAGGATGAACTTCGGTGGAGGCAAAACCCTGAAGGTGAGACTGAAAAAGATTTGTTGTGGTAAGGTAGGTGGTGGGAAAGATTTGATGTGGTAGATGGTAGGATAGAGGGTGGTAGAGTAGGTGATTGGATAGAGGGTGGTAAGGTAGGTGATTGGAAAGAATTGTTGTGGTAGGGTAGGTGGTAGGAAAGAGGATGGTAAGGTAGGTGGTAAGAAAGAATTGTTGTGGTAGGGTAGGTGGTAGGAAAGAGGACACCCCAGGATATTATGTACTAGATTGAGGAGGTGAGTCTTGAGTTAATCGTAAAAATCTATCTATCTATCTATTGCAAGAAATCATAATCCTGTAAGGGGCCATTTTGCTGCCTTCCCTCCCTCTCGTAAACCTCTCCACTCCATCCCTCCATCTCATCCTTGGTCCCCCCCTCCACCTCACTTGCATACATTCTCCTAGTTAGTCTCTCACACCATCCTCTTCGTGGGCCCTTTCCCCCAATAATAATAATAATATAGTAACATTGGTCCAAGTCTCAACTATTGTTGACCTTACAGTATGGGTAAAAATCTTCCTCATAATTTCTTCCATAAGGTCAACAGGAAAATTCGAAAGGGTCTTGATTTTGACGTAGGAATGAGTCTTCTTGGTTACTAGTCATATTTATCCTTAATCTGACAACACTTGGCCATAACCTACACTGCAAAGTTATGAGGTGGGAGTGGGTCTCCTTGGTTACTGGTCAAGCTTACCCTCCAGTTTGACAGTACTTGGCCATATACTGAACAGAAATTGGAAGTTATGAGGCAGGAATGAGTCTTCTTGGTTACTAGTCAAGAATTTACCCTCAATCAGACAACACTTGGCCATAAACTCAGCTGTAAAGGAGTTATTTATGTCAGGGGAAACAGACTGACTATAGATACACAGACCTTACCATCCTTTTTTATTGTGTACTTTCACCAGACTTAAAATTACCATCTCACCATCTGCGTCGCTCTGCTGTAGCCAGGTAGTATTGATAGAATGTAGTGCTAGTCTCGAAGAAGTGCTGTTGAGGGGGTTGGACGTCATAGAATTGTCTTATTCAACAACTGAACTACGAGGTTAAGCTGCAAAATGACGAAAATCTCCACAGTCAAATAGTAATGATAGCATGTAGTGCTAGTCACGAAGAAGTGCTATGGTGAAGGTTGGGCGTAGTAGCATTGTCTTATTCTACCAATGAAATACGAGATTGACCTGCAAAACGGCGAAAATCCCCTCAGTATAGTGCTAGTCACGAAGAAGTGTTGTGGAAAGGTTGGGGGCATCAAAGCTTTGTGTTGTTCTACCCTGATTAACAAGAAATAGACATCAAAACGGGTCTACAAGGTGATGAAACGGACTGGTGATGAAAAGTGCGCTGTCAGAGTCCTTGCCGAGTGTTATACGTATAGTGGTGTTCGTGAATCCCAGTACATATGTGGGAGTGTTGTCCATTGTGGTGCTCACTGCTTGTGGTATGTGGAACGTTTGCGCTTACTGCCTGATACACTGAACATAATTTGGCTGGATAGCAAGTTCAAATAGTTCAACATCCTATCGGCGGTGGACACAGTAGTAGACAACATGACTGCATGTGTATTGGGACTCATGAACGCCACTGTACATACCTCTCCCACACAACTACACGAAGCTTCTTGGGCTTGGGGGCTGAGCTTATTATTAGCCTTGGGTTCCACCAGGCTTAGGAGAGGGAAAACTTAAATTCTAAGCCAAGGACCGCGGTAAAAATTGGAAGCAGTAAGAGCATATAAAAAAAAATTGTCACAGTGGTAGTGCTGGAGCAACTTGGCACCCAGTATGCTTTGAAACACGTAAACACCTGAATTTTTATGGCTGGGCATCACATACACCTGTGGGATGATCATTTACTCAGTTAACGGCTGAAATAAAGGAAGGCCACTCTATATAGGTGTATTCCTTGGAAGTCTGTATTCAGGTCTCACCCTATGCTTGAAATCTCATATTTAGACCCATGTTGGTAGCAGAATGAGGACAAGTCAATTTTCCAGTGATAGAAAGTGAATTTTTTGCCCTATACAGTAGTTCAGTTACTCTTCAGGACGGACCCATAAAACACTACTTTGTCACATATAGCTGAACTTCCCATTGGCGCCAGGCGTTTGTGAATCAGCCACTAGCCTACACTGTGTTGAATTAGCCAAAATGAAGTGTAAAATTCATAAGTAGCTGCATCAGGGTTAGCTAGACTTTAACAGTGGCTGCAGCGAAATTTTCTGGACCAAGCCAAAAGTGTTTGAGGCCAGTCAGAGTAATACATAATGTAAGTCTCAGGAACAGGTGTATTCCTGCCGTGACTCATCTTTGGTATGCTTCAGGTGGTGCACAACTACGGCCACGGGGGCTACGGTGTCATGTCGGCGCCAGGCACATCCATGCACGCCGTCACACTGGTTAAGCAATTCCTTGACGAGCCCAAAGCAAAGCTCTGAACACTACCTGTGAAGGATAGTAACAGGGATGGGTGGGTTGGCAGTGGCCGCCTCATGTCGCATTGGCCACCCCTAGAATGTGCCAGTTGGGACCCAGATTAAATTCAGTTGTTGCATGTCGTATTGTTGAAGCAAGAAGTTAGGAAAAAAAACTAATTCTGTGCCCTGAATGGCTCTTTGGCAGTTGACTGGCATTATCCTAAATATAATTGGATTTGTTCAGCATACAAGACACTTTCGATGTTACATAGCCGTTAGTAACACCTGCTGTACCCGAGGCCTTTCATTGGTTAAGTAAAATAAAGTGATAGCAAGAAACAACTGTATATAAGTAAATAAATCTATCCATCTATCTATCTATTGCAGACGCCATAATCCCATAAGGGGTGGCCACTCGACTTTGAGTTATTGGTTTTACGGGGAGGGACACTAACCCTCCACCAACCCATTTGTTGACACGTAGGGAGCACGTATGGGTTTAAATACATATATACAACGTGTCAGAGGATTCCATGGGTAAATACATATAAGGTATATTGTTTTGTGGTAGTGATTCTGTAAAAAGTTCACAGCGTGCCATCATAACCGTTTACCATAGGGTTGTGGTATTAAAACTGAGTATGCCAAAGTGTAAGCAAACGCCTAATGTGTGATGGTTGTTTGTGAAACGCCTGTAATTGTCAGAAGTTGATTGGAGGATGTTTGAAGTTGTTAGAAGTGATTAGCTTGCATCCTCGTTAGCCAAGGTATAAGTGGCCTTGTAATGTTTGATGGTCATTTGTTTGTAATTGTTAAAAGCGTTGTTAGAAGCTGATAGAAGTGTTATTAGAAGTGTTTAGCCTGCATCCCACATTACTGTATAGTGTTATCATGAACAATACAGATGGATCAGAGGTGTCCTCCCATCATTACATGCATTTACATCTTGTCATTCAATCTCTCTTCATCCCGGAGCAAAAAGGCCTGGGGATAGGTTACTTAATTCCATTCATTAAGGTGAGGGTGACCGGTCTCTTCTTCCTGAATGGCATTATTTAACAGTATATCCTAACCATCACTCACTTAAACTTTTATATATGCAGCTGGAGTGCCTTAACCCACTAGACCACCAGGCATCTAGTTATCGTTAAAATTGCGTGTTTGCCTACCACCTCATGCTCTCAGTTTTAATACGAGGTGGTCCAATTATAACACCCTTCATTCCAGCCACTGATTTTTCGTGTGTTGCGGGGACAGCTTAGGATTATCACTGTCTATCCTGCATCATGTATTAATATTCTTAGTCCTACTGCCACACCCACGCCCACACCAGCAGACTGAGCCACCCCTGCATCATGTATTAATTTCTTAGTCCTACTGCCACACCCACGCCCACACCAGCAGACTGAGCCACCCCTGCATCATTTATTAATTTCTTAGTCCCACTGCCACACCCACGCCCACACCAGCAGACTGAGCCACCCCTGCATCATGTATTAATTTCTTAGTCCTACTGCCACGCCCACACCAGCAGACTGAGCCATCCGCACAACGCATGAAGGCTATATATAATTCTAATCCCTCTCCACCCACCTATTTTTCTTCTGCTGTAAGGGCGGTTTAGTCAGGGTTATCAGTGTTTATCCTGCATCATTTATACATTTTCTTGTCCCACTACACCCACACCAGCAGACTGCGCCATCCCTGCAGCACTTAAGATAGCAGCAGGTGGGGCTGGAGCGTAGTGCTATTTATGGACCACCCTGTATATCGATAATCTGTGCAGTGATAATTATTGTGATACTTTTGTGCAATACTGTACATATACCAGAATAAAAAACATGCAAGAAGTATAGATTATAGTTCTTTCATCTTAACGTGGCTCAGATTTTTCATTTCTATAATCCTGTCACTATAACTTGGCCCAGATTTTCGTCCTATTGCAGCTTCTTTCACGTTGGTCAGTAAAACAAGCATCGTTACGCTTCCACAACCTTTCCATAGCACATCTTTGTTATTAACTTTTTATTTAGGCAGATGGCAATTTTAGACCAAGTTATAGTAGTAGTAGTAGTTGCAGCAGCAGTCAAGGATGCCCCAGATTCGCCTTTAATGTGAACCCAGTGGACTGCAGACTGTTTCTCCTTCAGTTCACCATTTTCCTTTTGGGGAATAGGGAGGAAACTGAGTGACTTTTGTATAGTCAGGCAGAGGACCTGCCCTGTTATATTGGTGCCAGCATGTGAAGGCGGGAGTAATAACAGTATACCCCATCCCATTATTATTATTATTAATTATTATCATCCATTCGTCCATCATTCAGTCCTATGTTGCCCCATGAGGAGCGTAGGAATCCGGGGTAGGCAAGGTGGTCCTGACATTTAAGATGAGAGTGACCAGCCTCACTCATCCCTGAGTAGCATTACTTGAGCAATAAACCCCAGCCATCCCTTGGAGATAAACCTGCACAGGCTCAATCAGATTGGAGCACCTTTATTACCCACTAAATCACCAGGCGCCATAATTTGGTTATATGGTTACCACCCAGCATAGTAAATGGTTTCCTGTGTACTGGAAACCATTCGGCTTGTCACTTAGTGTAGTCACCCATAGGCAAAAAGAAGAGGAAAGAATGAAAGGAAGAAATACAGAATAAGGTGTGTAATGTCACCCGTAGTTAGAAGGAAGAGGAAAGAATGAAGGAAAGACAGAAGAGGAAGGAAGGACGAGAGGAAAGGAGAGGCTCCCAAAGTAGCACTACATCGAGTGAGTGGATGTTGAGCGCCCCCCTGTACCACAAACTATTATTATTATTATTATTATTTTTATTCGTTGATTTAATAGTGTTAACCCTCTGGTAGGCTTTGTCGGTATAGTGTTAAACGATTTTGTTAAGGTGAGAGTGAGTCCTAGGGCCCTGAATGTTCACAGGTACAGTACACTTAACCCCCTCACAGAGACAGTTTTGATATACAATTCCAGCTGATGGCAGATGATTTTATGCAACTGAGTGGGTCATAGCAGCCTCAGTGTTAATGTTTTTCTTCTTGTACCGGCCTTCCTTTCTTTCTCTGTCACCTTCCTTTTTTTTCTCCCTTTCATCCTCTTTCACCTTTATTCTCCCTTTCTTCCTCTTTCACACTTTTTTTTTCTCCCACTACTACTTTCCCTTTTATCCTCTTTCACCCTCCTTTTGTCCCTCCCTTTCTTCCTCTTTCATCCTCCTTTTTTTCTCCCTCTACCATTCCCCCTTTCTTCGTCTTTCACCCTTCCTTTTTTTCCCACTCAACCACTCTTCCATTCTTCCTCTCTCCGCCACTTTTCGCTTCATCTTTCACACTCGTTTGTACTGTCTCCATTAACCCTTACAACAGGTGTCCTTCCAGCTAATGGCAGGTGATATTTTGCAGCTGAGTCATGGAGCCTGAAAGTGGTATTACTGCCTCCATTAACTCTCTCAGGGCCAAAGCAGCTGTAATACTGTATTCCAACCAATGTCAGACGATTTTTTCGCAGCTGAATGGGTTACAGAAATGCGTTTGTCATCATCATCGCAGCCTTGATCATCAGACTTTTTTTTGTTTGTTTTTTTAGCGTAGGGGCCCGGGGTCTAGGCTCCAGCCCCATTCGTCCCTGAATGACATTCTGTGATTGGTAAACCCCAACCAATCCTCGGATGGAAATCCTTTTGGGCCACATCCGGTTGGAGCACCTTAACTCGTTAGACCATATAATTGTTCTTGCGTTACTGTCAAACGTAGGAAATATTTTCCCGGATTACAGGAAAGCATTTGTCACAGTAGATTAACCTAAAGGTTGCACTACATTGAGTGAATGGGTGGTAGGAGCCCCACCTACCACATGTATGTTTCTAAAGGTACGATCATTAAGGTGACCAAAGTCCCACCAGAAGTAAAATGATGAACGAAAATAATTACGAATGTCTTGGACAGATCTTAAAGTGTTGCGATTGCGATGAATCATCATTCATTATCGCTGGTTAATTATTTTTATCCACATACTTTAAGGAAGCCAAATTTCAGTCCATAATTATAAAATTTAATTCATGGCATATTATTTGATACACATTCATCTGTTAAATACGAGGTATGGATTAAAGCTGATAAAATAAATGAACAGGTAAGGAATCGAATGCTCGGACGCGCTTGCGCAGACGGAGAAAATGGCTAAGGTTTTGGTGGTGTGTTTATATTCCCTCCTCACATACTGCTAAAATGCAAATATCAGCTGTGTCACCTACTGTACGCCAGGTAAGAATCATTTGAGGTCAAGTTTAGTTACAAATAACCCTGAGATGGTGTTTAGTTTACTTGATACACAACGATTTTACTTGAGCTTTTTCAAAGGTTTTGGGAGGGAGAGACTTTGAAGTTTGTCAGCAGGTGAAGCTTGATTTAGCCAGGTATTCACTTTCTTTGGGTTTTGTGAACATTTGCAGGGATATATTTTGAGTATATTAAGGCTCGAGCGTAGTGGGAAGTATAGATATAAGAATTCCAAATGTTTGAAGGTATGGCCCGGGCGTAATGGGTAAGCGTGATATAAGAATTCCAAAGGTTTAATGGTCAGTGAATGGAGGGTTGGTATGGTTGCACTGATGATTTTTACTCCCTCTTACCCCAGTTTTAGTTGTTGGAATAGGGTTAGGATGATTAGTAGATTAATACAGATAGCCAAATTCAATATGTTAGCTGACAAATGAATTAAGTAATTTATTTCCACCAATTCAGTAGTTATTGTTTGGGTCCACTGATACCTTTAAATTATGGTTAGGCTTTGCTGTCACCTGTGCTATTTGTAGATTCTTTTTCTCAGTGGCTGCTATGGCAGGTATAAATTCATTTTTTCCCCCCAGTTATTTCCAAGCATTCCTTTTTTCCCAGGCAGCATTTACAAGGAGTTTAGGAGCTCCAGGGAGTTACTATGACATTGTTCCAATTATATCCAGGCAGATTTTCTCCGTTGCAGAGATTTATGAACAGTTTTACAAGTTATAGCAATTATTCCTAATTTCATTGCAACTCTCTCCAGGTAATGTCATAGCAGTTATCTCCACATAATCATAGTAATTATTTCCAGGTAATTTATGTTGTGGCAGTTGTTTCTGGGTAATTTTTGTCATAGCAGTTATTTCCAGATATTTTTTGTCATTTCTGGTAATTTTTAATCTGTAACAAGTACTCCCAATTTATTCTACATTGTCGTTGTTATTTCTGGGTAATTTTGTGGTTTTGGAAAATATTTACATTTTAAGTTTCAGATAATTTTACATTTAAAGTTTTGGAATATTTTTGTTGTTAGTTTTGGATGATTTTTACATTGAAGTTTTAAGGTACAGGCATACCTTGGTTTAACTATGTACAGTCACTGCTCTTTATACGATGGGGTTACATCAGGTCATACCTTAACGTATAACGAGTTTGTTGTAAATTGGTATATTGAAATAAATTATAAAAAGGGGGTTACGTCAGCTTAACTTTCAAAGTCACCAACCCAAGAATGAAACAACAATGACAACCCACCTTAATCATTTCCTGTGTCGGTCCAAGTTGTCTTCAAGACCAAAACAAACACTATCACACCAATACAGGCAGCGTTTAGTACAGTAAATCGTTGCAACAACACAACAATCACACTTGCGTAACGTTGGCCTGGTGCTACATGATGTATACTGTAGTACGATGCTTGGCTGAGTGGTGACGATAGCAGGGGACGCACATAAACGAGTGGAAAAGACAGGGCTTTGAAGGGGTGGCGGGACTGCAACTGAACCAAAACAATGCTTAGCACGCTGGGGCCTCCATCTTGCCCGAGACAAGCGACGGTCACCTTGTGTGCGCCTCGCGCTTTGTATGAAATTTTCTGATGGCAATACATTATTTTACATTATTGTTATAGCAGGAAATTCATCATAAAGCGGATTTGGGGATTTTACTTTTTTGTTGTCGTAGCAAATTATCGTATACTGGTTCAATGTGTAACTAGTAGTGACTGTAATTGGTTAGGTAAAACCCCATCGTATATCGGGGTATTTTTAACATGTATTTCAATGTGGACTGTTTACCAGCCTTGGGTTTCCCCCCAAACCAACTCCAAAACCCACCCAGATTAGCCCAAAAAACAGGTTTAAAGGCTATCTAAACAGCCTAACAGCTGCCAAGGAAGCTAACCCAAGCCTAACACCTGTAAATAACTCACTAAAATCAACAAATAAAGCCTGAAAATCATAAAGAGTAGGTTAGAAAATGTCAGACACCTCTCATAACTTCCTTCTTGTAAGTCCATGCCCGGTCCAGGTCATCATCATTGCTGTCCACCCGAGGGAAGGGGACATGTGGTGCTCCCTAACACTCAACATTCAATCCTCATCCTCAAAGCCCTCAAACCCCATCTCCAGGGGAGGGTCAGAGGGGAGGAAGCCTGGTGAGGTGGGGTGGTCGCAGCGGGAGACTAATGCACTTCCTCTGGCGGTGGTGGTGAAGTGTGATGCGATGGCTCAGGCAGTGGTGATGGGGTGCAATGTCATGACAGAGGAGGTGGTGAGGGAGACAGCTGCGATGATCGGTGAGGTGGCGAGGGAGAACGCTGCGCTGAATGATGAGGTAGCGATGGAGTCAGTTGCGGTGGCTCTCGTCGTGGCGAGGGAGACTGAGACAGTGGCCGAGGTGGTGTGGGAGATGGATGCTGGGACAAGGAAGGCAGCGATGGAGTGGCAGAGTGCCCTAGTGGACACACAGGAGATGGGGATTGGCTGGAGGTTAGGTCCAGCACCACGGGCCGAGCACATCCTTGGTGGGAGGCGTACCTTGGTATTTCTCTGCTGGTTGAAGGCTGGGGAGATGCTCTGCTCGTCGAGGGCTGGGGAGATCCTGTATGACTTGCTGTCATGGTGGGGGCCTGCTTGAAGAAGGCTGTGATTGTAGTCTGCCTGGCCGCCCTCTTCTCCTCCAGCATCGTCCTGTACACTTTCATACCCTCCCGAGCCGATTAACTGCATCCCTGCTTCATCCAGGGAGGGGGTCGTGTGTGCGCATAAACTTAATCATCTCGTCCAGCTTCGTTAGCATCTCATTCAGGATTTTTATATTCAAAGCTCGCACTTCAGGAACAACCGCCTCCTCCTCTGCCTCCTGGTGTGTCTGCTGGATCTCCATATTGAGGAGCTCCTCCATGTGGCTCTCGAGAACCTCCTCCAAGTCATCCTAGTCATCCCCTCGACACCTGCCTCTTGCAACACTTCCACTATGTCCTGCTGCACATGCTGAACAGGCGGAGCTTGCACGCCCTCGGGGAAGCTGGTGAAGGAGTGGATGCACTCTGGCCACAGCTTCCACCACACACCATTCATGGTGGCCTGGCTAACCTCCCTCCACGCTGCAGTGATATTCTCTAGGGCGTGGCGTATGTTTTAGCCGTTCCAAAACTGCTGCAATGTTGTCCTGTCCTCTCTGTCACAGGCCCTTACCAACTGCTGCATAGTGCGGTGGAGGTAATAAACCTTAAAGGCAGCAGTCACCCTTTGGTCCATTGGCTGCAACAAAGACTTGGTGTTGGAGGACAGGAACACACCTCTATATTGCTGGCCCATTCCTTCATCGCGGGAGGGTGGCTAGGCGGTTTGTCTACCACCATTAGAAATCTGTTTGCCAAATTCTCCCACAAGGCATACCTCTTCAGCATATGAGAGAGGTACAAATGGAAATATGACGAACAGATATCGGAAGTCAGCCAGGCCTTCTTGTTAGAATTCCAGATAACCCCAAGGTTCTTTTTAACATACCTCACCAGGGCCCTGGGATTCTCGTAGTGGTAGACAAAGAGCGGCTTCAACTTGGTGCTGCCCTTGGCATTGCCCCTGAGTAGGAGTGTCAGCCAGTCCTTCAAGGACTTGAATCCTGGCATAGACTTTTCGTCCGTTGCAAGATATGTCTTGGAGGACATTCTCTTCCAAAAGAGCCCAGTCTCGTCAAAATTCAAGACCTGCTTCGCACTGTAGCCACTGTCCGCGATGATGCGTTTGAGTTCGTCAGGAAACGCCACCGTCACTGTATTTGCACTCACCGTACATCTTCACATGGTGGAGGTTAGCTTGCCTCTTGAACTGGTCAAACCACCCATGGCTTGCCTTAAAGGTCTCGCTTTCATGAAGATCCCACCTGACCTTTATTTCATCCCATAGCAAGAGTGCCTTAGTGCATATAATTGCTTAGCTGATGGGTGCCTTGTGCCGGTTCTGATCCTCCACCCACGTGCGCAGCATCCACACCAGCTCCTCCATTGCAGGCTTTCGCTGGTGGGTGATACGGGAGGTGGATAAGGTTGCAATCTCCCCAGCAGCTGGCTTAATGGCCTTCTTCTTGATGATGGTGGAGACAGCTGACAGGGCCAGGTGGAGATCCGATGCGATAGCACACGCACCCTCGCCTTTGTTGAGGCGCTTAAGAATTTCTCATTTCACCTCTAGTGACACAGTCTTATGCACGCATTTCGTGGAAACATCACCAGCACCACCACTAGCAGGCCACTTACCACTATGGCTAGGGCCTCCACTAGCACCACCACTAGCCCCACCACTTGCAGCGCCCATACCAGACATTGTCACACTTATTTGGGCCAAAAATCACACAGTATCACACTTCACACATTATTAGTATCACTGCTCGAATACAGTTACGATGCACTAGGATAGCAGCTTGTGTAACGGTGGTGGTGCAACATGATGCATGGTGGACGAGTATAAGCAAGTTCCTCACTCTGAGATGGCCAGTGCGAGAAGAACGATATGGGCGAGCACGGGGTGAGCATTGGCTGTAGGGCCTGTGTGAGCGTTTCTGCACATCCTGGGAGGCAGCCGGGCTTAGCTGGCAGCAACGTGTGCATTTCAAAACTTCAGCCTGTTGCCTGTGGATGCGACATCGAAGGGCCCATCATTAACCCACCCATTCCCAACTGATTTTCCACCACTGACTCCCCCCAATCCTGACCAATTTTGGAAAAAAATTTTTTTTTGGCTCAAACCTCCACTTTTGGTGAGAAACATCGAAAATTCATAGAGAAATCGCTCACCTGAGGTTTAAAATACTCGATACAGGTACCAGTACCCCTTACCTTACTGGGTTTTCTATCAGGCTGGGTCCAAAGAAAACGAGTTCTGTGGGAGGGTGACTATTCCACACCACTCATAAACGGTATTTATTTATTTATTTGGTTCGAATTTATATCTAGTACGAGAGTATATTGGTTTTCACACAGTAATATAGGCAATATAAGCATTGTTTCACTTATGAAACGCATCAACACACCTGATGTTTTTTGGCGACATTACCTGATCATCATATCTGACTGTTTCTTCCTCTTATGCTATGTAAACTTTGTCCTCCACATTGTCATCGATTAGGGAATCACTCTGGCCCTGAATTTCATACCGTGGCACGACATGTCCTTACTGGCCAGGTCACTGGTAACAGGTGAATTGCCGAGACAATGGCGTGTGGGGGGAAGGGGAAGGTCATGCGTGGTAAGGCATTGTCCCTGCCTGGCATCTTGTAGAGGAAGGTGTCCCATGTGTATGTACCAATAATCACGCGCGAAAATTGAAAATTGTGCAAATTAGGGACCTTGCAATTCATGCGCGTTTATATATGTCAACGGGACTGACAGTGACAAAACGTGTGGATGTATATATACGTCAACGGGACGCGGTGGGTTAAACCGGGGCTCTGCCATCGGGTATCGGGGTGTGGTGGTATTTGTACCCCCACCACCAAGCCAGGGTATTGTATATCGGGGTGTTACTGTACTGTGTTCTTGTTATGGTTGAGACAGCTTTATTATTATTTCCATCTAGGAAGAATGGCATTTAAGGAATTGTCTTGTCTTGTACAAATAGCCACTGCTTTGTTTTATTTACACTTTAATCTTGCAGCCACCGGTTTTATTTAATTTTGGAAAGATTTTTAATAATCGCACAGGTATATGAAGGCAGTATGTACAATAGCTCTTCCAGTTTGAAGTGTCAAGATTGTTGGTAACAAAAATTTAAATCTCTAAAGGTGTCATCATAGTCAAGAGGTGGTTAATAGCAACAGATTCTGTTATTATCATGAAGTCTGTTGTACAAAATTGTGAATTATATTTATCCTGAAGCTTGTACATAAATAATAGTGTTTACAGTGCTTGATTAATGCTGAGCTTTCTTCATAAGGTAGTAAATGTCTGGCTACCATTGAACGTAAGAGGTCATATGAGAAATAACAAGAGTGAAACATGACTGCAAGCTTGGTAACTTGTCATATTGTCATCACTTACGCAGGATACTGAACCACAAGTAAATAATCAAATTCAAGCTGTGACTCATACATTTTTATAGATATTATTGCCTTCTGAATTTCTTTTTCCCCATCAATTTGCACAACTGTTGGAAAGTAATTAGCTGGTTTTAGCACTTGCTTTAACGTCTTGTCCATAGAAACATCAACTGTACCATAGCTAATCCCCAGTATAGTGATTTCTTAATGGAACGCATTGACATTACAATTCGTTTTGGATTGAGTTAATGCTAAACTTTTCTTACAGTGGCCGGAGAATTGCGAGGAGAGGACCCTTGGAATGACTTTGGAGATGTGTTGTATAAGGAAGGATACATGTCACTTGGAATTGATACCAGGATAACCGATAATGCACAGACCTGATAAGAAATAACAGATAAAGGAGAAACTTTTTAGCAGTCAGGATTCAGCAGGTCCATGAGCCACCAGTAAGTAAATGAGATTGTAATTCCAATCCTTACAAGCAAAGTCAACTTAATCAGCAATTTCCTATTTTTCCATAAGTTACAGCATGCTAACCTGTTTCTGTGATATGCAGTGACAGCAAACCTAGCCACATATGCCATCATAAACTTGGTCAGCAATCTGATATTCCCTTTTAAGGTACTGCATGCTGATCTGTTTGTAATTTTCTGGGTTTGACTTGTGTGTTGTGATTGAGCAGCATGGAGAACTGCCATTAGGTGACCAAGGCTGACAAATGCAAGCATGTTGGAGCTTTTATAAATGACATGATACAAGTATGGTTTTGAATTGTAGAGTGTAGTGTTATTAATATTTATCATGTTTTTTTTTTTCACCAATTATGGTTATGAATTTTAGTTTGTCCATTATTGTATACTGTTTACTGTAAGCTATCAGGAATTATTATCCTTGATAGAAGTTACTCAAAACATTTTTTATGTGGATGTTACTTTAAAATATTTTTTTATAGGTTACAGCGTAAAAACCTGAATTAATATGGTACATATTGTCCACAGGAAGGAGCAACATGCTTCCTGGTGGGGTAGGGTAGGAAAGAGGCTGACTTCAGCTCCCCCTTGTGTCTGATTGAGAGGAACTTCAACCTGGGATGCTGCCAGTGCCAACCCAGTGGACTGCAGGAATGCCTCTTCAGCTTGGCGCTCCCAAGGATCTTTTACGTTGGAGTGTCATAATGGGAGGGAGGTAAGTGATTGTGGTATATGAGAGGCTGGATTACAGTAAAAATAGTGAGATTATGCTCTTATTGCCAGTGCCTTAGAAGGGGTGAGGCAACATGTTTGGGTAATGCAGGATTTCTTTTTAATTATTTATATATTTTATTTTTTATCACTTGTGTTTGAGGTGGAGGGATGGAGTTGAGAGGTATATGAGGGAGGGGGGGGTGAGTTGGGGAGAGGGTAGTCAAATGGTGGGTGACAGAGCGACTTGGAGGCGTTTTGTCTGCGGCCACCCTTTGCGGGATTAGGGCGTCGGGCTATAGATAGATAGTTTGCTTGTATTTGTAATTCATATAAAAAGAGTCACAGAGTATTTAGATCGAAGTCAGTCTTTAGCATAAACACATCTGAAACTGAACAAAATAGGCCTACTTGCTATTATTGGGAAGGTTGTTTTGGTTTCTGGTAGTTCCATGCCCCTCTTTATTTATTTTATTTATTGGGAAGGGAGGGGGGGATGTAAAACTATTTTGTTGCTGTGGCCCAAGGGTCATCAGGACATGAACCCAATGAACTGCAGGCTGAAGTTGCCATTTTCCTGCAGTCTTTTAGGGGATAGAATGACTAACCAGGCAGCCAAGACTCAGTGCCAGTACATGAAGGCATCCCTCTCCAGCACCATTTTGATGGCATAAATAGAACTGTGAGAAGGTGTCTTGAGATAACAGGCCCAGGTGTAGTACATGTAAGGTAAGATGGCAAAGAAACAATTGTGAGGGTGTGGCAAAGACCATTGCTGAGAACCCCACCACCAGCACCAAGAAGAAACAAATTACAACACTTTGTCACTTTGAGAAATGTCTTATACAGTGTTACTTTGTTGTTGCCTTGTTACACCACCAAGAATTTGGATTGCTGTTTTTTACATACCTTGTAGCCTTTCACTTGTGGTAATGTTTTTGAACTCTTTTAATTGTTGGGATTTAAAAGAAAACCTTGTACAGGTACTGTTCTTTTGAAGTGGGTTCATTTTACAGAAAATATAAGAATGTAATCTCAGAGCTCCACATGTAAATCAGTGCCTCCGTCCCCCCCACCTTTGTTTTTGTTTTTAATCCAGGCTTCTTATGACTCGGTGCTGCTTTTATTTCCCCTCCCCTTCAAGCCGAGATGTCTGTAGTACTAAAATAATTTTCCTTGAGAATGTAGGTCTATAAGAAAACACCTCAAATCCAAGTGTCACTTTCGTTCATATATACCGGTATTTTTTCCATCTTTATTGAATATTTTTTGATTGACGAAGGTGGCCAGGAACCTAACCCACCTATTTCTTAACAATCATACGGGAAAAATTAGTTCATTATTCGACCAGTTCGTTATTCAGCCACATTTTATGGAATGCATGCCTGTTGAATAGTGGATGACAGGTGTACTAGCTGTATTACTTGTTGCATTGAGTAGAGTATGTAAGCACTACGTTTCCCAAGCCATGCCTAGGGTTGACTCCCATTATAGTGTTTGCCCAGCCAAGAAATTGTTACATCTCATTTTATAGTGTTTGGTTGAGTGAGGAAAAACTACATCCCATTACTGTATATAGCATTGGCCCTATGAAGAGAAAACATCCTTTTATATAGTGTTTGCTCGATAGAGAAGAAACATCCTGTTATATATTGTTTGCTTGATTGAGAGAAAACTTGCAGTTATACATTGTTTGCTCGATTGAGAGGAAACTACATCCCATTATCTTGTATTCGTTTGAATGAGAGAAAACTGTGGCCTGTTGTTTGCTTGACTGAGAAAAAAACTGTCCCAAATTTTATACTGTCCACTCGACTTAGAACAGTTTTGTGGGAGAGTTTATGGTCGGGCACTGTGTGTAAGAAAATTGTCTGACAGTGTGGGTATGAGACAGCCTGGTTCATAGCCAGTTTGTGTCACTTCCATCACTTTATCAAGCCCTGTATTATAGAGCTGTCAGTCTGGGTGTCATCTATAAAGTGTTCTTTGCTTATTTCACTGTGTTATTTGGTAGTGGTGGTTTTCTGCTGCCTTTGCAGCCATATGTGCCTCATGTTATCTTGTACACCGTGGGTTACTCCTTCTTTGGGGTCAGCTCCATTTCACTGTTATTTGGTAGTGGTGGTTTTTTGCTTCCTTTGCAGCCATATGTGCCTTATGTTATCTTGTTCACCTTGGCTTACTCCATCTTCGGGGTCAGGTTCTATATCATTGTGGTGTTTGGTAGTGGTGGTTTTCTGCTGCCTTATGCTGCCGTATGTGCGTCATGTTGTCTTGTTCACTGTGGGTTACTCCTTCCTTGGGGTCAGCTTCCATTTTTGCTAGTTTTCTGTCACTTCTGTGTGGCCTACTGTCTCCTGTTTGTTGTCCTTATGTTTTGTCTTGCTGGTGTTTATGTTTTCCATCCCCTTAATCCCCTTGGGGTATTTAACCCCCAATTCATTTCCAACATGGTGGTAATCAACCTGCCTTCATCACCTCCTTCAGGTAATTTGCCTGTTGGAAGTAATTAACCTTACCTTACCTCCAGGGTAATTAACCCCCGTACCCCTGATGGTTAAAGCAGCCCTTCCCTTACCCTCGGTCAATTAACCCCTTGCCAGGGAAAAAAGAGGGGGCCTTTGTCAGAACAGAAATAACTGCCTAACCTCAGGGGTAATTAACTCCATATTACCCTTCCCAGAGGTATATGCTTATCCCTCTTAAGGGTAATAAATCCCCTTTACCCCCAGGTTAACTATCTCAAGTTACCCTTCCCAGGGGTATAGTCTTACTCCTCTTAGGGTAATAAGTCCCTCTCACCCCCAGCTTAACCTTCCTCAGTCCTGGTGGTCAGTAATCTCACCTGTGGTACTTCCTTTATTCCCAGCAATCCTTACACCAAAAGGATACTTGACCACTACCCATCCTGTGATAATTAGTCTCTCATATCATTGGGGTAATTAATCTCCCTTGCCTGTGTGGCATTTAACACTTTCCTGGCATAACTGACCACTACCCATCCTGGGATAATTATTAGTCCCTCATATCCTTGGGATAATTAACAACCCTTGCCTGTGGTTAATTAACACTTGCCTGGTATAATTAACCACCACCCATCATGGGATAATTAGCCTTATCCACCCATCATCTAATCCTATGTTGCCCCATAGAGGAGCATAGGAACCCAGGGCTAGGCAGGTTGGTCCTGACATTTAAGATGAGAGTGAATCCTTGGGGTAATTAACCTTCCATGCCTGTGTGGGTAATTACCCCAATGGTAATTAACACCTTGTATCTACTGAGTAATTAACTCACCCTTCCCCTCATGGGTATATTATAAAACTTACATCCCAGTTAACTCCCTGAGGGTAATTATTACTCTTACCCTCAGAAGTAGTTAACCCTTTACCTTCTGGTGGTAATTAACCAAACTTGCCCCAGGAGTAATTAACCCTTTATCCATTGGTGGTAATTAGGCATTTAATCCTTGGTGGTAAATAACCCCATAGCCGCAGGTGGTACAGTCGGCGTAAGGAGTTACGGCAGAGTATCCAGAAGTTTTCGGTCATCGGTAATGTACATATTCTTCCTTATATCTTTACAAGGTGAAACATATTACAGTGTGTAAAATTGTTACAGAAATCCAGAAGTTTTCGGTCATCGATAATGTACATATTCTTCCTTGTGTCTGTACAAGGTGAAACCTATTATATAAAATTGTTAGAGAAAACAATAAGCAAATGAAAAAGTGCCAGTATATTACAGAACTGTAGGAAGCAGTTCATTAATTATGAAAATAGAAAATACTAAACGGAACTAATTGAAATTTTAGAACTATCGCCCAGGGACAGTCAGGAATAATTTGCGGAGTTCATATCTAATATGGTAAAACGCAAAAATTTTTTAGTAGCTGAGTGAGTTCTTTGATCTCAATGTGGGACTGAAACAGGGGTGTGTAATGTCTCCATGGCTGTTTAATATATATATGGATGGGGTTGTAAAGGAGGTACAAGGTAGGGCAGTGGATGTGGGGGTGGCCCTAATGAATGAGGGTGAGATTTGGAAGCTTCCGGTGTTGCTGTTTGCTGATGATACAGTATTGTTGAGTGAAGATGAATGGGAGTTGCAAGGTTTGGTGAATGAATTTGGGACAGTGTGTAGGAGGAGGAAGCTGAAAGTTAATGTAAACAAAAGTAAAGTTATGGCGTTTGAGAGGAATGAAGTCACAGAGTGTGCAGTGAGGTTGGATGGTGAGGATATGGAGAATGTGAGTGCATTCAAGTACTTGAGTAATGTGATGAGTAAGGATGGAACTTTGGGGGATGAAGTACGTGAAAGGGTACAGCAGGGAAGAAAGGTTGTTGGTACACTGAAAGCAGTGATGAGAAATAGGGAGGTGAGTATGGAAGTTAAGAAGTCACTGCATGATGGTATTGTGATCCCTACCCTGACGTATGGAAGCGAGGCGTGGACATTGCAAGAGGGGAACAAGTCAAGAGTGAGAGCAGTGGAAATGAGTTACTTGAGAGGAGCATGTGGAGTGACGTGGAGGGACAGGTTGACGAATGAAGAAGTGAAGGAACGTTGTGGGGTAGATGTGGATGTGGTTGAAAAGATTAGGAGAAATACACTGAGGTGGTTTGGACATGTGGAGAGAATGGAGAATGAAAGACTGACTAAGAGGGTGTATGTAGGTGAGGTGGAGGGAGGGAGAGGGAGGGGTAGACCGAGGATGAGGTGGAGGGATGGAGTTGAGAAGTATATGAGGGAGGGGGGGGGTGAGTTGGGGGGAGGGGAGTCAAATGGTGGGTGACAGAGTGACTTGGAGGCGTTTTGTCTGCGGCCACCCTTTGCGGGATTAGGGCGTCGGGCTATAGATAGATAATTTCTAAAAAGAAAGGCACTTAATATTAATGATCAATTAGTATCAGTCATTATTATGTATAAAATAATTTCTGTTATAATACCAAGAAATAATTTAGTTATTTATTTCTGGTTTTGTTGTCTACGTGGACGTCGACAGAAAGCGTGAATGAGGTGCAAGTTAGTAGGCTATTTTAATTGGTTCGATCACATGCACGGAAGGAAACGGCATTTAGTCAAAGACATGCAGTTATTACACTGCATCTGGCCAGTTTTTCATTAAGAAAATTCTCTTGAAGTTTTAAGATAAGCCAGAGGACTATCAATGAATGAAAAATAAGGAAAACCTCAAAAATAATTCATGCTTTGGTCCTCTTCACTGCCTGATGTATGAGAAACGGTAAAATCTCATATCATCTTACAACATGAAATTACTTTCCATGAATTAGGAATAAAGTTGCAAATTATTTTAAACGAGGGGAAGATAAGGAATAAAAGGCAGAATGGTCTTGCTGCTACCGCAGGTAGGGTATCATTACCAAGAAAAAATTCATTGTTGTGGCATTCTTATTCTTGCTGTATCATCACCACAGCATTTGAAAATAAGGTAGTGTATTGCAGTCACATGAGTTTTAACTTAACTGGTCTTCGAAACTAAAGCATCTGTATTTGAAATCCTGGGAAGCAGATACATCAGGAACTGGGGTTATGCTGCGCGCAGAGTAATACATTACACATTCATTCAGATCGGGAGAAGTATCTGAATGTTAACTTCTAATATATCACTAACTCATGTCATTAGTTTTACATAATTCTTAGTGTGATATATATATTTTATTTATTATGACGTAATGGGGGCACAAGTTTTACCATGTATTCACTAAGTTTTCATTGTATGGATGTCAGTGCAGAGTGACTGAAGCAATCTGAAACTCTGCCAGCACTTCTTGGGGTGGCTGTAAATACCCCTTGATGGGTAAATAACCCCCCTTATGCTGTAACCCTCCTGCATGCGTCCCAGTCATGTGTCAGTTACCTGTGTACGTCTGTCATAGGTAGAACCTTGGCAAAAAGTTTTCCCTCTGTCCAGTGAAACGTCAGCCAGCCAGCCACAAGGTCATTGCAATAGTGACCGCACCCCCCCTGCTCACACCACACTTCTCAAAGCCTACATGGAAATGGTGTTTGTGGTTGATTGTGGTACAGTATTCTGAAAGTTTTTTTTTTTTTTTTTTTGTTTTTTTTTTTTGAGGGCTAGTGTAAGCCTTACTTGTGCCATGCATATGGACACTGCCACAAAAAAACACAAAACTTTACCCCACTTCCAAAGGCTCTCTCTCTGACTCTATGCACTACCAGAACACTCTGAGGCCATCAGCTTAAAGTTGAAGGATTGGTGTGTATTATGACTTAGTTTTTTATTTTTGGCTAAGTATTAGCTGAAATGTGGTTTTTAAAAATGGTGATTTTCCAGAAATCCCAGGCTGTGGGAAGGGTCAGCAGAAATAAATGTCGGATGCCAGGGGTTAAGCAGCTGTGTGTTTAATGAACCAGTTAAGTGTCTGTATGGCACTGTGTTGGTGCCATTTAATGTAATGATAAACATCCATAGATGTTAGAATGAAAATGTTCAGTACAGTCAACCCTCCTCGTATGGAGTAGATGAAGTTCCAAAGGTTGCGTGTTTGGCAAGAATCATGTCCGATATAGCACATACCCTGTGAGAAAATAGAGGTTTCATTCCTAGTCTTGTAAAAGGGGAGTTCTTGGTTCACAAAATTAGATTATGGAGCATAAATGGCTAATGGCACATATTAGTGTATAGCTCTCCTGGTGTACTCAGATACCCACAAAAACTGGAATTTATAAAGTCTAAATGCTGAAAACTTTTAAGTAAACACATTTACTGGTAGTTTTACTAGAAATATAAAATGTAGCACTGTTATTGAAGATAACCTTCCTGTACTACTGACTGCTGTTTTTGTACTCGTATATTGTAAAAATCTTGTTCCATTTCACCCGTTTCAAAACAGACACAACACTAGGAGTAACAGCTGACTGGGGGTGGGAGTGGGGGTGATTGGCTTGCCTCACCAGGGTCATGCTTATAAAACTGAAACTGAAGATGTCTGCAGTCAAATCAGTTCTTATTAAACTGGAAAATTTGAGACACAGAATGGTCTGTAATGATAGTGAATTGTTTTGGTGATGTTAAGTTACTGTAATCCTTGATAAATAGTTTCCCAGTCCCATCACAACCTCCCTAGGTGTGTGTTTTGTGTTGATGGAAGGATAAGTAAAAAATAAGGGGTGTACCGCTAGATTTGGTGTAAATCAAACTAATCATGAATGTTTGTACAAAATTTAAGAATTTTCCCATTCACAAGAACAAAAATAGAAAGCTACAAGTACAAAATCACTCAATATGGGGAAGGTGAGAGAGTATGGTTACTCAAACAAATACATGAACAAAAGTGGTGGTAAACTGTGTAAACAGTAATGCCACACCCTGCCATGTAAACAGTGGTGCCACACCGTGCCGTGTAAACAGTAATGCCACACCCTGCCATGTAAATAGTGGTGCCACACCCTGCCATGTAAACAGTGGTGCCACACCCTGCTGTGTAAACAGTGGTGCCACACCGTGCCGTGTAAACAGTAATGCCACACCCTGCCGTGTAAATAGTGGTGCCACACCCTGCCATGTAAACAGTGGTGCCACACCCTGCCATGTAAACAGTGGTGCCACACCCTGCCATGTAAACAGTGGTGCCACACCCTGCCATGTAAACAGTAATGCCACACCCTGCCGTGTAAATAGTGGTGCCACACCCTGCCATGTAAACAGTGGTACTACACCCAGCCATGAGATTGACTGGGTGATTTTTCCTCCTGTCAGGGTGCTTGAAACAATGGTTCCATAAAACATGGCACTGGAGTGTACAAAATAGTCACTAATGGGTATCCTTGTAGACTTGAGTTTTACGTCTGTGAAGGTCGTGTTGGAGGAAGTCACTGTAGTTTACACTCTGGACATTCACTTGATGTCAGCAAGGACTTCCATTCACTTACTGTTACCTGCAAACAAAATCATCATTACTTGAGGTGTCATGAGTTCAGCTCAACATGGCATTATTAGGGTGCTACGTCACTGATCTGGTTACTTGTTTGACTGGGAAAATGATCCGTAGGGTTCCCACTTAGTAACATACTCTGCTGCAGTGGCACTACTATGTCACATTTTTACATAACAGTGTTGATTATTTGATTGAAGCAAGTGCAGCTGTTCCTTAGTACCACATTGTGCTACTTTGGCACTACCATCTCACATTTTTACATATCAGTGTGGATTATTTGATCGAAACAAGTGTAACGGTTGCTAAGTACCATATTGTGCTACTTTGGCACACATCAGTGTTGATTATTTGATTGAAGTAGGTGTAACTGTTCCTTAGACTTACATATCAGCATAGTGAATACATCCTGGACCATTTATCAAACTTTTCATTAATTTTCCAGCTTGTTTCCTGCAACACTTGGAATGATCCCCCCCGCTGAATGTGTACATACTTACCATCTTGTGCCAGACCTGACTTTCAGGTCACAGGTTTCAATATTTCACACACAAAAGTTATCACTTCATGTCGCACACTACACTATTTGTTGTGCACTTGCACTGTTATTTGGCAATAGTGATTGTGTTTCAGTGGCCTTGCATGCATAAAGCAGGACAAAAGGGGGCTGATCAGCAGATGTAAACACTGGATGGCCATCTTGGCTCAAACGTCTGACTGTCGGCTCATTTGGGAGGCACCACATACGCACAGGATTGTCATTCGCAGCCACCACAATTATCGTACAAGCAAATTTTGTTATCATTAACCCAAAACTGGACACAACTCTTTCCTCTTCCTTCTGTTGATGTATTTTATACCAAATTGTCGTATGCAGTACAGAGTTGTGACTGTATATGAAGTGCATACTTGACTGATGTGCTTGTGTTGGTTCATTGTTGCTTATATTTTTTGTCCAAGAGAAGGTAGGGTCAGATAACAGTCTTACTGACTATGCACTTTGAAGTTGACTGCAGTCATGGGTTGTGGGTTGCCAGCAAACTACAAGTTCAGTCAGAAAGAATCTCTTGAAGGCAGCACATTTATCAAGCACTGTCATCCATTCAGTAAATGTCAAAAATTCAGCGACAGAGTTTCTCTACGCTATCAGGATAAAGACTCAGCGTTATAGTGGTGAATTGCTCAACCTCTCCCCAGGCATCTGTGATGTTGATGGCATGCAAGATGTTATGGCCAAGTTTGAAATCTTGGATACTAGGTTTGTTGTCTTCAGTGGCACCCAGGAATTGCTTCATTATCCTACACTGGTAGTATGCCTGAGAGGTTGCTGTCACCCCGTGGTCAGTGGGCTGGATTAGGGAGGCAAAAGCATTACCTTGATGTTGTCCATCCAGTCATCCATGGCCTGAGGGTGACAAGAGCAGTGTCCACATGAAGGAAGCAGTTGGTCAGGTTGTTCTTGGCCACGTAGTCTCTCAAGGTAGGGAAGAGAGACTCTGCCATGTGACTGGTACAATGATGTTTTCAGCCATGTGGGTTAGAATTCCAGATCACTTGCAGGCTTTCCACACACCCATAGAGTGCTGTGAGGTTCTCTGAGTGGAGTGCAAGCAGAGACTTCAATGTGAAATCTCCCTCAACCTTGCCCGTAGCAGGCTAGTCAGGCAAACCTTGGCTGCCATCAAGCCAGGTGCACTTTCTCCCATGTGAAGTAGGTTTTTGAAGACACACTCTTCCAAAACAGGCCTGCCTTATTGAAGTTTAGCACCTGCCTGCTGCTGTACCCCCCTTGGATATGCAGCCTCGGGTTGCTGAGGAAAGCATCGTCACTTTCGTGGTCAGCACTGACAGCCTCTCTGGTCATGTAGAGTTGGTGCAAGCCAGCACAATCCTTAATATGTCTGAACTACCCAGAGCTAACCTTAAAAATTCCTTTACCTCCACCTTCATTGTCCATCCTCTTCATGTCCTACCATAACAGCAGTGCCTTGATGGTAACAAGGGTAGTTGACAGGGGCATGCTGCAGCAGTTCTGGTTCTTGATCCAGATGTGAAGGGGCCTTTCCATCTCCTCCATGAAGGATCACATGATTGTTAGTCTCTTGGTGGCCAAAGTAGGACACTTGCTCCCCTGCAGCCACCGCAACATGGATGTTCTTACTTATTGTTAGCTGCACAAGGCCAAGATTAGATGCAGTAGCATCATTTTATAATTCAACTTAAAAACAAAATTTAAGTAAAATACCATCAAAATCAATTTTTCAAAAAATCGTTATAGAGGGGTTTGGCCGTCGTTTGGCAGGGTAGGATGGTATTTCTACCCCCATTGCTATGTCGGGGTATTGTATTGGGATCTGCCTGTATGTGTGTGTGTGTGTGTATGTATATATATATATATATATATATATATATATATATATATATATATATAATGGCTAAGGTGAGAATTGGTTGGAAGTTCAGGGAGCTGTTGCCTCTCCTGACATTGAGAGGACTCTTCCAAGTGCTAAGGGGTCTTTGTATGCAGCATGTGTTAGGAGTGCAATGCTGAATGGTAGTGAGACCTGGGCAGTAAAGGAGGAGGATATTCGCCAGCTCAGACGTACAGAAATGACAATGATTAGGTGGATGTGTAGTGCGTCCCTGCGTGCAAGGTCCAGGGGGGCTGGGTTTACGATGGAAGAGTTGAGAGGTAGGATGGGACTGGAGTGTATTGGTGTTGTGATGAGGAGAGGTAGATTGAGATGGTTTGGACATTTGGAGAGGATGGGGGATGATAATTGGGTGAGGAAGGTGAGAAGTGTTAATATTGGGGGTGGGGTTATGAGGGGTAGACCAAGAAATACATGGGAAGAAGGAACCAAAGGCTCATGGCCTTTGGTTCCTTCTTCCTCACATTTAAAAAAAAAAAAAAAAAAAAAAAAAAAAAAAAAAAAAAAAATGTGACCTTAGGGTTAAGGGACTGAACAAGGAGGCTGCAGTAGATTGTGCAGCATGGAGAGCCGCCATTAGGTGACCAAGGCTGACGCATGCAAGCATGTTGGAGCCTACAAAAACGATATACATACATCTATCTATCTATCTATCTATCTATAGCCCGACGCCCTAATCCCGCAAAGGGTGGCCGCAGACAAAACGCCTCCAAGTCACTCTGTCACCCACCATTTGACTACCCTCCCCCCAACTCACCCCCCCCTCCCTCATATACCTCTCAACTCCATCCCTCCACCTCATCCTCGGTCTACCCCTCCCTCTCCCTCCCTCCACCTCACCTACATACACCCTCTTAGTCAGTCTTTCATTCTCCAATCTCTTCACATGTCCAAACCACCTCAGTGTATTTCTCCTAATCTTCTCAACCACATCCACCCCACAACGTTCCTTCACTTCTTCATTCGTCAACCTGTCCCTCCACGTCACTCCACATGCTCCTCTCAAGTAACTCATTTCCACTGCTCTCACTCTTGACTTGTTCCCCTCTTGCAAGGTCCACGCCTCGCTTCCATACGTCAGGGTATATATATACATATATATGTGTATATATATATATATATATATATATATATATATATATATATATACGTATATATATACATATATATGTATATATATATATACACAATATATGTATGTATGTATATATATATATATATATATATATATGTGTGTGTATGTATGTACATACATACATACATACATATATTGTATATATAAAGGACATAAAACTTATGGGAAACTTTCTGTAGTGAAAGGGTTAACAGATCAACTGAGGGCTAAAATCCTATCAGTTTGGTGGTAATAGAATAAACCCTCGTCATGCTTAATGGTCATTTACAAAATTTCGGCTCTTTGAGCAAGTTTTGTCCCTATTACTGCAAGGATTCAGAGTGTACAGCAGATGCAGCTGACTGACTAAGGGCTGATTCGCATGTCCCGCTTTGGTTCCGACAGGCAGTCCAACGGCTAGACGCCATCGAGATTTCTTACATGCATTCTAATGTTACTGTTCACATGACCCATTAAGCTGACGGCGGCAGCCGACCGACACGTCACGGATATCTTCTCGAGAAATCCTGGCCAGCTAGCTGGCGACTTGACACCGGCTGACGGGTTGGTGATGGCTTATGTGAACGAGGACACGTAGCGTACCCGTCCATTACATGACTTGCTGATACCACCTTGTCCATGTAGATAACACATACAGTTCATTGTTTGGCATCATGGACGAAAGGCTGATCGAACTTATGTGTTCTTGTGAAGAGTTATTTTATATGTCTAACAAGAAGTACAGTGATAATCTGCATAACGATAAGATATGGAAAGTGGTCGGCGAGGAAGTAAATAAACCAGGTGAGTGTGTCATTAGTTTATTATACATGAAATATCAGTGTTGTAGTCAAAACCAGGCACCTCGAGACCAAGACCAGATCCTCCGAGACCAAGACCAAGACCAAGAATTTGTGTCTGCCGAATGAATGAAAAGTAGCTGCAGCCTGCAGGTGCTGCACTGCTGGTCAGTTTTCACAGGCATCTCAGCCCCTCAAGTGAGTGCACTATAGTTGCGGCGCGTGACTCTGAGGTTATTATTATCGTGCCCTGGAAACCTATCATTCAAAAGTGCATCTGATTTCGTGTATAATATGAGACGCATGTGATTCGTGTATTAATATATTCATGCATAATAATATGATTTGTGTATAATGGGTGGCGAACCTTTCTCCTATTATTGGCCACTAGGATATGTTTGACATTTGCCGGCCATACAGAATTATCAATTTAAATCAACTGTAGCCTAGTACAAAATATATATACAGTATATATGTATATATATTCATTCGTTCATGAGTTTATGAAATTGCATTTATGAATTGCCTCGTGGGCCTGATCAAATGGTCTTGTGGGAATTACACGGCCCGGAGGCCGGACATTCCCCACCCCTGGTGTATAATGTGAAAGTGGACGCACTTTTGAATTATAGGTTGCCAGGATACGATAATGACAACCTCAGAGTCGTGCGCTGCGACTATAGTACCCCAATCACCCAGTTGCAGATTATGTATCGATGCGATACTCAACACCTTTTAAACTAATTTAAGTTATCGCACATGAGTTGCATGAAAGAGAGAAGAGGGCAATGAGGATAATTCCTGGGGCCAAAACTCAGGAGTATGGAGGGACTGGGGCCCACACCAGGATTGTGACAATTTTGCTTCTTTTTCTGGCCCATATCAAACGTTTTCCGGCACCCCAGGGCGCAGTCAAGCTCTCTACGGCCCTGCACACTGATGTTATGGCTTTTGTAAGTTTTTAAACTTTTGAAAGTATACAGTTTTGAAGTTATAGTGTATGGTGTCGTATACTTTGTCAGTGCCATTGTATGCACGGATAGCTGTATCTTCCTCATGCAAAAGCTGGTTTTCGGAAGACTGATTTTCGCACTTCTCTCCGAGCATTACCCATGCTCAAACGTTCCATACACAAGATATTCATCTTTCGTTTCTTGTGAACAGTCGAGGGGGACTACATAGATACACAAGAGACCGAAGGAGTTTCGGGATGCAGAGGTGGAAAGCAAAAAATATTCATAAATATAAAATATATATTTTACTTCCAGAAGTGCTCCAAATACTTCTTATGGTCGTACCCACTATTTGTTTAAGAGAACAATTTTCACTACTTGAAAGGGGCTCTCATTTGAGTCTGCTCACTGTCCTTCTTGCTACTACAGATGATTTGTTGGCCCCCAGGTGGCCCCCCACTTTAGTGGGGCTAGAAACGCCACTGGGCCACATGGCCATGGCCCCTGCTCATAGGTGAATAAGTTGTATGAAATACGAGGGTGGCTGTGAAACACTAGAAAATATTCTGATTTCTTCTAAAAAGGTCACAGAAGTCACTGCAGGCCTCCGTGATAGCCATTTGGAAGCTCTGAAGGGTCATAACTCGAAAGGTTGGAAGCCACTGATGTCTGACTTGGCCCCCATCGCTCCAAAATCCTGGCTACGCCCCTGTAATGGAGGAAATATATTTACGTAATTTAATACGTGAACAACTGATTAGTGGTAGGTGGTGGCGACCATCATCCACTCACTTGATGTAGTGATGCCTACTTCTTCCTTAGCCTTTATCATTTTTTTTTCCTGTGCCTGTCCTCCTCTCTTCCTATTTCTCCCATCTTTTCTGTCTGTTCTTATTGCTTTTCTTTCATTTACTGGTGGCTTTACATTGACTGACAAACCAAATGGTTTCCTGTAAGCCAAGAAACCATTTACAACGCTGGGTGGTAACCATATAACCAAATCCTATGTGTCAACAAGTGGGTTGGTGGAGGGTTAGTGCCCCTCCCTGTAAAACAAATAACTCCAAGTCAATGGCCACCCTTTATGGGATCTTGGCATCTGGCAATAGATAGATAGTGAACAACTTAACATCTAGGTAAAATATTTCTGCTTTCATTGCTTCATTGGCATGAAGAAACAAACATAGGAAAATAGAAATTTTTGTGATTACGTTTTCTGAGCGAACTAGCTGCACCTGTGGTGTACGTGTACGAAGGGTGCGGGGAATGCATACACCATACATGTATATGAAGTACACGGAGGTGAACAGAGCTGCTAACATGCGTGCGTGCAAACGGAGATTATCACTGCGAGTATGGCCACGTCATGCATGCTCTCTCAACTCGCACGCACTCTATCAGCGCTCGCAGGGCTCAGCTCATGCATCATTACCACAGCGCTGGCCAGGCAGTTTTTTTCTAGCCGTAATACAGGATATGCTATATCACTCAGCCTTAATACAGGACATGCTATATCACTCCCAAGGTAGTGCTTCAGCGGGACTACTGAAAAATTTTACCTCATCATCTGCCAGTTCATTATACAGGTTCCAGAATTCTCCCTCAAACTTTCTCTTTTTCAGTGACTAGTGTACCCATAACCTTTTTTTCTTTCCATGAACTTTTTCTTCCTCCTCTTCCTGTAATAGTAGAGCAATTGCCGCCAAATTCCTTAGAGACTGACTGGTCACAATCCTCTCGCAACAATGAGCACACACTGAATGGCGATGTTGTACAGACTGGGAACACGTCATGTGAATACACAACAGTCTGATGGCATCAAGCCAGCAGCCTGCCTGTCGGAACCAAAAGAGGTCGTGTGAATCGGGCCTAACCAGTGGCATCAGTCGTCCTTGGCTTGGGAAATATAAACCACACTGCTGCCTACCTGGTTATTTTTTTATTGATTTACTAATGATGTTTGTGTTAGGTGGGGGCACTCACCATCCACTTACTCAGTGAGCTCTCGGGTGTCTGCCCTTTCCTCTCCTCCCTCCATTCCTTCCTTCCTCTTCTGTCCTTGTTTACTTCATTCTTTCCACATCCTTCTGCCTACGGATGACTTTACACTCCCCCTTTTGTCTTTGTCAATTCTTTCTTCTTGCTTCTGCCTGTGGGTGACTCAACAGTGAGTGACAGGTCGAATGGTTTCCTGTACACCAGGAAACCATGTATTACACTGGGTGGTAACCATATAACCAAATTATGGCACCTGGTGGTTTAGTGGGTAATTACGGCGCTCCAATTGGATTGAGCCGGAGAAGGTTTATATCCAGGGGATGGTTGGGGTTATTGCTCATATAATACCACTCAGGGATGAGTGAGGCTGGTCACTCTCATCTTAAATGTCAGGACCAATTTGCTTAGCCCTGGGCTCCTACGCTTCCCATGGGGCAACGTAGGATTGGATGATGGATGGATGGATTAATGATGTAAAATATGAAGTGTCCCAGTAATTCAAAATATAACATTTAATATAAATAAAACTACATATGCACAGTTACAGCAGTAACATAAGGTGCTGTAATATATTTGATTAACAAGATATGTGTCTATTGAACCTGGGCTTTTAAATTAAGCTGATTGTTGAACACTGGACTTAAACTTTCAGATTACACTATGCAGTCATTTACTTAGTTACAATACTTTGAGAAGGTTTATTGTATATGTTCATGCCATGCATATTTTTTTTTTTTTTTTGAGCTAGATGAGGTCCTCAGAAACCTTTTAGTACAAAAGAATATTCTAATCCTTTGTAAGACCACCTCTGGATTCAGAGTCAAGCCATGGGGACATGGTAAGTAGTAAAACTGGGATTTTCATAGTAACATATTCTTTTGACAGGACCTACTTGAGTAGTATGGCTGTTAGACAAGACACGATTACACTGGGACCACCAGAGCCCTCCCGAAACAGGACTACGCTTGGATTACACCATCTTGAACAGGACTGTGCCAGCTGGGACCCACCTCAGGTATACTATGCCCTGACCAGGACCCACCCCGACAAGACTATGTCCCAACAAGACTGCTCTGACCACCTCCCAGAAAGTACTGTCCCCCCCCCCCCAACCTCCTTCCTGACAGGACAGTGCCCTGACCTCCCATCCCAACAGAACTAGCCCCTGACAGACACACACACCACAACCCTTGACAGGACTGTTCCCCTAACCCCCACCCCCGAGACAGGACTGTCCCAACCCACAGCCCCAAGACGACTGCCCCATCCCCCACCCCCAGGACAGGACTGCCCTAGCCCCCCATCCCTCACCCCCCAGACAGGACTGCCCCAACCCCCACCCCCTAGACAGGACTCCTCTCCCCCCATTGACTACATCTTGACCACCCTCACTTCCCCAACAGGACTATCCCCCAATCCTCTATCTCTGTGACAGGACAATACCCTGACCCCCTGCCCACTAGACAGGACCATGCCATGACCTACCCCTCCCACCAGGACTGTCCTGATCACCCCCTGACTGGACTGCTCTGACCTCCCCCCCCCCTATGACTGCTTTCCAACCCTCCCCCATGACAAGATATCCCCCCTCCCCTCTGACAAGACTATTCCCCCCTCCCCCCTCCCCTCTGACAAGACTATTCCCCCCTCCCTCCCCCCCCTGACAAGACTATTCCCCCCTCCCTCCCCCCCTGACAAGACTATTCCCCCCTCCCTCCCCCCCTGACAAGACTATTCCCCCTCCCCTCCCCTCCCCCCAACAAGACTGTTCCCCCCTCCCCTCCCCCCAACAAGACTGTTCCCCCCTCCCTCCCCCCCTGACAAGACTATTCCCCCTCCCCTCCCCCCCTGACAAGACTTCCCCCTCCCCTCCCCCCCTGACAAGACTATTCCTCCTCCCCTCCCCCCCGACAAGACTATTCCCCCTCTCCCCCCCTGACAAGACTATTCCCCCTCCCCTCCCCCCTGACAACACTATTCCCCCTCCTCTCCCCCCCTGACAAGACTATTCTCCCTCCCCTCCCCCAGACAAGTCTATTCCCCCTCCCCTCCCCCCCTGACACGACTATTCCCCCTCCCCTCCCCCCCTGACAAGACTTCCCCCTCCCCTCCCCCCCTGACAAGACTATTCTCCCTCCCCTCCCCCCTGACAAAACTATTCCCCCTCCCCTCCCCCCCTGACAAGACTATTCCCCCTCCCCTCCCCCCCTGACAAGACTATTCCCCCTCCCCTCCCCCCCTGACAAGACTATTCCCCCTCCCCTCCCCCCCTGACAAGACTCCCCCTCCCCTCCCCCCCTGACAAGACTATTCCCCCTCCCCTCCCCCCCTGACAAGACTATTCCCCCTCCCCTCCCCCCCTGACAAGACTATTCCCCCTCCCCTCCCCCCCTGACAAGACTATTCCCCCTCCCCTCCCCCCCTGACAAGACTATTCCCCCTCCCCTCCCCCCCTGACAAGACTATTCCCCCTCCCCCCCTGACAAGACTATTCCCCCTCCCCCCCTGACAAGACTATTCCCCCTCCCCTCCCCCCCTGACAAGACTATTCCCCCTCCCCTCCCCCCCTGACAAGACTATTCCCCCTCCCCTCCCCCCCTGACGACTTCCCCCTCCCCCCAACAGGACTATGCTCCATCTGGGGCCCAGCCCGAGGAGATTATGCTCCGTCCGGGGGCCCAGCCGAGGAGATTATGCTCCGTCCGGGGCCCAGCCAAGGAGATTATGCTCCGTCCGGGGCCCAGCTGAGGAGATTATGCTCCGTCCGGGGCCCAGCCGAGGAGATTATGCTCCGCCCGGGGCCCAGCCGAGATTATGCTCTGCCCGGGGCCCAGCTGAGGTGATCCTGGGGCCCAGCTGAGGTGATTATGCTCCAGCCGAGATTATGCTCCGTCCGGGGCCCAGCCGAGGAGATTATGCTCCGTCCGGGGCCCAGCCGAGGAGATTATGCTCCGTCCGGGGCCCAGCCGAGGAGATTATGCTCCGTCCGGGGCCCAGCCGAGATTATGCTCCGTCCGGGGCCCAGCCCGAGATTATGCTCCGTCCGGGGCCCAGCCGAGGAGATTATGCTCCGTCCGGGGCCCAGCCGAGGAGATTATGCTCTGTCCGGGGCCCAGCTGAGGTGATCCTGGGGCCCAGCTGAGGTGATTATGCTCCAGCCGAGGAGATTATGCTCCGTCCGGGGCCCAGCCGAGGAGATTATGCTCCGTCCGGGGCCCAGCCGAGGAGATTATGCTCCGTCCGGGGCCCAGCCGAGGAGATCATGCTCCGTCCGGGGCCCAGCCGAGGAGATCATGCTCGGTCCGGGGCCCAGCAGAGGTGATCATGCTCGGTCCGGGGCCCAGCCAAGGAGATTATGCTCCGTCCGGGGCCCAGCCGAGGAGATTATGCTCCGTCCGGGGCCTACCTAGAGGATATTATTCGTACAGTTGCGGCGCACGACTCTGAGGTTGTCATTATCACACCTTGGCAACCTACCATTCAAAAGTGCGCCTGATTTTGTATCATATTAAGCACAAATATACACAAAATCAGACACACTTTTGAATGGTAGGTTGCCAAGGCACGATAATAACAACCTCAGAGTCCTGCGCCACGACTATACCAGGACTTCTCCCCTTCACAAGTACTCCCTGACTGGGCCTTACCTTGGACAGAGCTGTGCCCTGACTAAAGCCCACATCCTAACTGGAGTCTGCCTGACACGACCACTCCAACTGGAGTCTATCCCGACGCTATCACTGACTGGAGCCCACCACTACAATGGCCATTCCAACTGAAGTCCATCCAATATGACCATTTCAATTGGAATCCACCCAACAAGACCACTCTAACTGTAGTTTGACCGACAAGACCACTCTCACTGAAGTCCACTTGACACGACTATGCTCTGACTGGGACCTACCTGACCTTAACATCCTGTGATCAGTGTTATACACCTCAATGATGACATTCACGTTTGTGCTATGGAGAAGATTGGGGGTATTCCACCCATTGTACACGAACAGGTCACTAAATAAAAACTTTGAGTAAACTGTGTTTATTTTTCCATTATAAGTTTTAAAACAGACATTAATTCTGTCAGAGAAAGTCATATAATATTCTGACTAAGCAATTCAGAGTGAAAGACTACACAAATAAGTACTGATCCATTTAACTTAGGAAAATTTAATTGGGTTCAAGGGCTTAATTTTGAGCTTCCTAAAAATGATCAAAATACTAAATGGTGTCAAGTTTGGATTTCTGCAGTAAAATAAAAAATACAGCATCACTGAAATAAGCTTTATAGGATCAATAAATTGAGTGATACTGCAGTAAAGCCTCCATTTTAGCTAATTTCTTAAGCATATAACAAAATATGTCCAATGTTCTGGATGGGTTATGACACACAACGCAAGTCACAGCTAGCACCAATAGTTATTTGTAAATTACCATAAAAAAAAAAAAAAGGACTTGCTTTGGCCATTACACACTTCCTTGAATCTGATTAACTATTTCTCAAATTAAGCAAGCAAGCAATTATCATACTTTCTTATTCAGCATTCGGATGACTTTGCTGTGTTAATAAAGACCATACCTCACGTGGACACGATTCCTTCGTATTGAATCATTTATAAAGGCACCAACATACTTGCATGCATCGGCCTTGGTCATCTAATGGTGGCTCTCCATGCTGCTTGATATCTGGCAGCCTCCCTATTTTCCCCAAGAACACACTTCATCTGGATACTTCACAACACTGGTACCAAGACCAACCACACGTGTCTTCCACTGTACACAACACACAGGTGAAACTTAGCCAAGTGAATCTGGGTGACATCATTTTTAGTTTGTTCTTACTACCACCACATAATGTACCTGAAGCTACAAAAAGTCTGTGGTATTTGAAGTGGTTGTGTTAAACCCATGTCGTTCATACAGACTATCCTAAGCTGAATAAAATCCTCAGCCAGACACAATACCGTATTGTGAAAAAGACGTCCCTGACTTATTTCTTACCAAGCCTTCACTAACCCCCTCACTGCTGCAACCCTTCCCATACTGAATATTATCAGCTGGTAACAGTGAGAATAAATGAGACTATAATTCTATAAATAAAGGAAGGCAGGTCACATTCTATTTGAACGCTGACTTGTGCTCACGAGCAGCCCACCTCCCCAGCTTGGAGACAGGGGAGCCTAGAGGAGGTACTGGTACATACAGTCTTCATTAACCTCCTTACTACTAAAGTGAAAGTATCCACTAGAAGAAAAAAAAAAAGAGCATCTTAGCCAGAAAGAATCTTGCTGTTACCTGACAGACAGCTTGCCTTCAACAAACTAATTGGTTAACATTAGAAGCTGTTATGGTAGATACAGAGCCTATGGTAAAAATGGCTTCAGCTCAACACCTCCAGTCAACCCCAATGACACCCCAAGCCTGCCAAACCACCTGCCTTAAATGTACCAAACAAAAATAAACACAAAAACACTATTTTATCCTGTAGTAGGCCAGACCACCAACTGTACTATTTCCTCACACCTATTACCCAGACTACACCATTAACAATACCAATGCCCCACACCATTACCCAGACCACACCATTAACCATACCACTGCCCCACACCATCACTGACCATACCATCATCATCCACATTTTCACCCCACACCATCAGCCAGACCACACCAGCATGCACCTCACTAGTCACAAGGCCTATTCTGTTGCAGACACGTTAATGAAGTGACAGAATGGTATATTTGTGTATGTGCCTCATGTTGTGGATATTTCTCTGTTCTGGTAACTTTTAGGGCCTAACTAACTGCTAACTGCATTATAGACAATCATAGTTATGGGAGACTGTGTTATAGGCAAGCTGACTGTACATTATTCAGTTTAAGAGAGCACCTTGTGGTTTAATGATGTCTAATTCTGACCCCCCTCCCCCAATTTTAAGTTTACATCATTTATACAGTACTGTAGTTTCATGTGTATTTCCAGGCTGGGTATATCATGTACAGTGGATGACTTCTGGAAGACTTGGTTATTACAATATATACAATCTGATGGCCAAACTACATGCCAGTTAACACCTACTGCCTGAGGACATTATTAAATCTGTATTATTATCTTCCCACAGTGCTGATTGAAGACATTCTTATTTCTATATTATTTCTTCCTAAAGTCCTGGAGATGGGTGGTATCAGTGTACCAATATGGCATAGCTGTTCCGTTCTATAAATGTCCCCCAACTCACGCCCTATCCTCAGAAACATGGGGGACTGCAGGAAATGGGCACTGTCAGCCTTCAAATTCAGTGGGTGAGCCTCTGGAGCCACAAGAATAATTATCACCCACAATTGCATTCACTTGTAGGGATTTATAAACTGGTGGTGTTAAGTATGTCCCTCAGTAACCCTCTACCATATGACAGGTGCTGCCTAAGTTGAATCAGAGTCATTACAACAATACAATGAAACAGCTTGCTTAGGCACCAGGGGGTAAGCAGTATGGGTCTGTGGTGTCCTCTCTCCTCAAATACTTGTATGGCAATATCACAGTTTGTAAAGTCAAGCGTGAAAAGAATGACAATTTTTACATTCACAAGTTTGGATACCTGGTAACACTTTCTTCATTGTTTTCCTCAGCCAAGTATACTGTATTCATGTAAAGCATCTCAACTGAGCAAATTCAACCAACTTAGCCAAGGAATTTCAGTGTAATGGAACCAAACTTTTCAGCTTTGTTGCTTTTTAGGCACTGCAGCCAACATTATCAGTAAATCCAACAATTAATAAGTCGCTCTATACAAATATATAAAAATCCAAACTCAACACCACTCTGTACCTGTGTATAACATAATTATTTCTGACAATGACATTTTATATTATCATCATCATCATCAGGACCTCCTTTCCCACCCTAGGGCTGGGTGAGGAGTAGCAATACCCATTATATTAACAAGCAACAATTACCAACACAACACTGCACTTCCTCACCTACTTAGAAACTTTCAGAATTATTATTTGTCTGATATGCTATTAATGTAATTCTTTCATCTATAACTACAAAATACAATAAACAGGCTCGCTAATATTTAATGGTACAGTATTTATGCTTAAAAATACCTGAAACAATTGGTACAACAATGGTACTTTGGTTTCTCCTTCATGTTTACCAATGATTTGTACATAATTATATAACCCTGTGTTAGTGAGTTTTGACTTTCACAAGTTTCTAAAGTTACAATCCGACTCTCAGATCCTGTCAGTTCCTAAGTAGGGAAACAAGTGTAATGCCATCAATAAACAGTTAAATGACAGTGTTAAAGTTGTAAATATTCCCTCTGGTTGTACTGTATTGTTTCTATAATAAATCTCAGCATCCCTACGTGTCAAGTGGGGTTGGTGGAGGATTAGTGCCCCTCCCTGTAAAATAATTAACTCTAAGCCCTTGGCCACCCCGTTTGGGATACATGGCGTCTGGCAATGAATGAATGAATGAATCCCTGCACTATTCTTTGTTCACAGCAACAATGGGTCAACCACCAGTACAGTATACCCAACACTGAATTACTGATACTTCAACATTCACACACCTGCACCTTGAGAGAAATTACTGAAGACTCTTTACTTTACACCAATATTCATATGGTAATCATACAATAATAATGATAATATATTCTTTACTGTTTATGGTTTGTTTATTTCCTTGTGACTAACAATAATAATAGAAAGGTAACTGTATATATAATAATCCGTACCAAAAACACTTATCCTCCTCTGTTTACTTGCTACACATACAGGTGTGTCTTGTAACCATTTTCTTTCTTATTAGTACCTGTACCACCTATTAATACTGGCAGTACTTACTGTCTCAACACTCTGCTTTTTATATTACATCAATTATGGCACCTGGTGGTATACTGGGTAATTAAGACACTCCAATCAGACTGAGGCTGTGTAGGTTTATATCCATGGGGTGGTTAGGGTTTACTGATCACGTAATGCCACTCAGGGATGAGAGGCTGGTCACTCTCCTCTTAAACATTTATCAGGACCAGCTTGCCTAGCCCCGGGCTCCCATGCTCCTCAAGGGGCAACACAGGATTGGATGATGATGATGAAGAGAGTCATTATAACCTCACATTTGTTTGTCTGCTGGATTATACTGGTGGTTGACCCATCCTATCATGTATCACTGGTAGCCTTTATTTGGCCTTTGTGTGTGTGTGTGTGTGTATGTGTGTGTGTGTGTGTGTGTGTGTGTGTGTTCCTACCTAATTGTATCTTACCAGGAATAAGTCAAGCTCGTAGTGTGTGTGTGTGTGTGTGTGTGTGTGTGTGTGTGAGAGAGAGAGAGAGAGAGAGAGAGAGAGGGGTACAAGACCAGCCTATTACCATAAATCCCTAAAAGTGAAATAAAGGCATTTTAGTACATTACCATCACCAGCTGGAGTACCATATAGCCACTCAGTAGGATGGGCATTCTTCTTGCAGGTGAAACAAGGTGGTGGTGGGGCTGTGGATTTTTCTCCCAGGTGTAACGTGGTCAATGGGTGGGTGGCAGGTGCATTTTATAAGCTGTAGTTGCAGTGTTGGCAGGCTTGTTGTAGCTGCACCACATTGCACCTGTCGTGTTTAGGGTACGGTATGAGTGCTTATCATCGTCACCGACACATTATTTCCACCTAAATATGCAGTGAAGTTGCATTCAGGAGGGTGGGGGGGGAATGCTAATAATAATAAAATGGAGCAAGTTTACATTCTATTCCATTCACACCTGGAGTTTTTCCCACTGCTAAATAAAATCATCCCAATTATTATTTTTATTTTTAAGGAGGACAAGGATTGGCAGTCAATCTAAATCCAGAGTGGTTAAGACTTGCTTATACTGCAACTCATGGTAAAGTGACTGGTCATTACAGCTTTAAATGACTATTGCATGAGGAATAATGAATGATCCTGAAAACATTTCAAAGAAACAGACTGTAAGAACAGTATCGGTAGTTCAATATTCACCATATTACTGCAAATCTAAATTAACCTATGGAAATGTCAAAAGAACTTTTTGTTCCCTTTCAATATGTAAAAGATTTATGGTAGTGTGGAACTGCATGAACATTATTATCATACCCATCACTTTTACCACCAATGGATGGGGTGAGGCAAGGTCCAGACAGCAAAATTAAAAAACAACAAAAAAAGTCTGCATAACTATCTATCTATCTATTGCCAGATGCCTCAATCCCGTTTGGGGTGGCCACAAACAAATCGCCTCCAAGTCGCCCTGTCCCCCGCCATTTCACTCCCCTGCTCCCAACTCACACCCCCCTCTCACACACACTGATTATGCCATTTTCATGCTATATTACTGACCACTCCATTAATATTCACTACTCAGGTGCCATCGTCTTCCTGTTTCTGGATCCCACCTTGATGTCTGTGAGAAACAGGATTAGGAAAATGAGTGAAATGAGATAACGTAACACAATGAGCAAACCCATGGCTACACAAAGCAAATGTGGTACCAGACCAGCCATTTATTGAAACTATGCTTTTCTAAATATTCCAGCCTTTAACATCAATACCAACCTACCTGTTACAGAAGTCTGACGTGTGGAAGGCAGTTGCATTTCAGTTCAGCCTGGATGTAAGGTGTCATGGAGGGAATACTGTTGACTCTTCATGTTGTAGCCACCCTTCAAAACACCTCCTGCAACTGTCTCAGTCATCACTGCACTGCCTGGCTCCTCCTCCATTCTCAGTCTGAAAAAACATCATCACTTAACAACCACCATCATCCTAAAGCTATTTTTACTAATATAAATGATGAAATTATATTCAGTCTACAAAATAATACCTATTAGTCATCATCATCATCATCCTAAACCTACTAAGGTCTCTTTCTCATTGTTTCTCTCTCTTCTCTTTTCCTACTTTTCCCATTTCTGCCTGTCACTTCTTATTACTCTTCTTTCCACTTCAGGTGGCTCTACATTACAAGCTTAATGATTTCCTGTAACAGGGGAAACCATTTACAATGCTGGGTAGTAACCATATAACCACATAGAGTGGAAGTAGAGCCTACTATGGTGCCTGTTAATTGGGTGGAGAAATACAAATGTGGCATCAATCCTGGAATCAAACCTCAACACTTTTCTTCACACTTCGCTGTGGTGAGGAACTGTCAGCTGCAAGGGAGAATTAGTTCACCGCAATGGACAGCCCTGTAGGGGTGGCTGATTGCCTGTGGTTGATAGGTCTGCTTGGTAGTCACCAAGAGTAGAAGGCAAGTTATTTACCCTTAAATGTACTGGTCTATGGCAGCCCATCCTTGGGCCCGTACATCTTGATCAGGGATAAACTTTTCATTGTAGTTAAGGGTTTAACCTCTCACTGGCTGAGGTGATACAGGTACATTCGTGTGCTCTGCAGGCCGGACACTCCCCCCCCCCCTTCAAAAATTGATCTCCTCCACCCCCATGTGTGAAGAAAATTATTTAATGCACCTGACAATGTTTTTTTTTAGCTTCCTAAACCCATCCCGTGATTCATTACAATCTGTGGATTTTTTTTTTTTAAGTGACCATGTACTGACCAACACCATGCAAACCAACGGGTGATAACATGCACGATGAACTGCCTGCCTGAATGCATGGGATGGTAGAGTTGGTCTGTGTAAACATATCACTGACCTTTTTTCCCTTCCTGTAATTGTTAGCGATTATTTTTAATTCACTGCATTAATTTGACACTTAAAGCACTTGTGCCCTATGGTGTCAATACAGCCATTTAGGGGGTAAAATTAATAAAAAATACACCAAAGAGTATAAGAGCTCCATTTACAATGAAAATTTTATGATGACAGGTTAACAATTATGTATGTCATACTATCACCTTCAATTATGTAGAAATTACTACAATACTATGGGCCGTAAGGTGAGGGTTATTTACCCCAGCTGTGGCTTTCAACAGTGGGCAACAAGTGAATTCGGCCCCAATACCCGTTCTACTTCAATAAGCTTTAGTTGGGTCAGAAGAGGACTGGCTGGGTTAGATGAAGTTAGGTTAGCGGGTACAAACTGGTGGATGACATGCAGTAATCCCTCATTTATCCGGATGTGTTCATTATCCGGATGCTGGACCTTCATGCTATTATACCATTCTCCGAATTTACTTGCTATCATCCGGACGCAAAAGTCCCCAAGAACTTTGGCTGGCCAGCCGACATGTTCAAACATACTGTATTGTGGCCGCTGGGCTCGAGCCATGAGTGGGAAGCAGTCCATAACCCACAACCAGAGCTAAAATGTCCGTACGCCACTGTACTGAATGGTCAAAGACTCGTGTTGTCCAATCCCTCCCAACGAACCTCCAGCACCTAAGTAATACGACTGTAACCCGCAAGCAGTGTCAAAATGTCCATACCAGTACGCATTCCCACCGAATGTCTAATATCAAGCAGCCATCAGGCTGTCTTTCCCAACCGTCACCTCCACCAAACGCAGGCCACAAGCCACGAGTACATGTTCAGTGACAGCATCCGTCTGCCTCTCTACTAAACATCAAAAGTCCCAGGTCACGGTGAGTTGTGTTTCCGCGTGGCCTCTTGGATTCTAACAAACCGCAACCAACAAGTAAATATACGGCAAAAGTGCCCGTCCGCCTGTTGACTGAAGGAGGAGAATCCTGCCCACAGCCTCACTTCTCCCCGCCTCCTCCATACCATCCTGGCTCCCCCCTCACTTCTTACCCTCCTCCATGATGATAACACCGACTTGTGAATTTTCAAATTATTTTACAATTTACTCGACTACTACCGGTCGAATCGAAATTCCACAGTAACCACGAGAAAGTGCATGAAATTCTGCATCTAGACATGTGCTTAACTCTGGCAAGGTGCTGGCAAAACTTTACACTAGGATGGTGGGACATATGAAGGTTAAGTTTTACTCCTCAACACTGAATTTTTGTATTTTTACTTGTCAGTTGTATGTGTTTGTATAAAAACAATTAACTCTAAGCCCTTGGCCACCCTGTTTGGGATACATGGCGTCTGGCAATGAATGAATGAATGAATGAAATTAGCTTATGGTATAAACACCAGAGAAGGTGATGATATACCATTTATGCAAATACAGTATATGTAACCAATTTCCGGTGGCATATTTGGACCTGGATTTTTTTTGGCCAGAATTTTTCAAGCCGTTGTCATTATTTGTGTGGATTTTTGTTGGTTATGCGTTGTTTTCATAATGTTTAGCATTAATCTGGATAATCCTGTGTGTTTTGATGTCTAAATATGGCAGAACAACCAAAAAACTGCCAAAGTTAGGTGGGGTCCTGTACATACTGTAGTGTATTGGTCAGGTGTTTTTTGGTTTTCATTTTCTTTTTTTTCCCATAGTTTTCTTGGTGTTTAGCGTTACTTTGGATATTCCTGTGTGTGTTCTGATGTCTGAATATGGCAGACTGACCTGAAAACAGTGCCAAAATTAGGAGGAGGTGCTGTATATAGACATGTATAGGTCAGTCCCCCCTCCCCCCAATGGTTTTCTTGGTGTTGAAAATTATTTTGGATACTACTACTGTATCTATGTTTTGATGTCAAAATATGGCAGAATGACCGGAAAAATGTACAGCAGTGTTTATGTACGGTGTTTTTTGGTTTTCAGTGTTTTTTTGGCATGGCTTTCTTGTTTACCATTACTTTTTATATTCCTATGTGTCTAAATGTACCTGAATGACCGGAAAACACTGCCAAATTAAGCACAGGTAGGCTACTGTACAAATTGGTTTGGTATAGGCTGGAGGTGAGTCTGGGTAGGGTGAGTGTGTTCACTATCTGGTTGTTGCCACTATAGTCGCAGCGTGCCACTCTGAGGTTGTCATTATTGTGCCCTGGCAACGTACCTGTCAACAGTGCGTCCAAATTCGAGTAAAATGTGACACACCTGTGATTTGTGTATAATATTTTTGTGCATAATAATACCGGTATTCATGTATACTATATTCCTGTACAGTAATAAAATTCATGTATGATATCATACGAAATTGGTCGCACTTGACACATACCGGTAGGTTACCAGGGTAAGATAATGACAACCTCAGAGTCATGCACCGCGGCTATAGCCTGCCCAGACATTCCTTTGGCTCTATTATGTCTAGATAAATAAGGGATTACTGTCATTACTTTGGGGCCAAATCATCATAAAAGCCCAACATCACAGGCTTTTAATGGCAGTCGTCTGTATGTAAACCTGACATGGTTGTATATTTAGCACCTTCACAATTATGAATCTGCTGCTATTTAACCCTATGACTAATTACATTAAAAATTTCCATAAAAAAACAAAATCATCAGCAAATTATATAAAAGGTTACTCCTCGAAAAAAAAAAAAGAAAGAAAGAAAAGAAAGTATAAAAGAAGACATGTTTATCTGCTGGTAAATATATAGTTATAAGACATAAATACCCTGAGACTCATTTTAATAATAAATCTGAAAGACCTATGCCTCTGCAGTCAAACGGCAATGATATGAAAGCATTATCTGTATAGCCTACCATTGATAAAAATAATTTGTGTATACCAAACCCACTACAATCACCAATAATGCAACTACCGTATGGAGGACGAGAATTTAAAACACGGCCAATTAAACTATAACTCTAATTATTAGGTCCATGATAAACGATATTCTAGTCTGGCCCAGTCTTCCAAGCTGCTGTCACTGCATATTAATCTTCATATACCATACACATTCCTTATCTCACACTCGCTACAAGACCCACATTTACTCTACAGGTTACCAACATTATCATTTATGTCATGAAGTCGCTGCCAGTACATGAAAACCGTAGAAAATTAGGCAAAATACGAGAACATTCCACCCACCTGCCTTCCGAACATGGCGCCGCGTCATCTTATCAACATAATACAAATAAATCCATACAATATCCACTATGCCTTTATGCTAATATGCAAAAATTATACTAATAATATTCAATGCATATGTAGGTACGGCACAATTATAATTAGTTTTGTTAAGCGATTTTTTTTTTTTAAAGCTACCGTCATAGATGTTACGGTGAACAGAGTTTGAATGTCATGCTTCATAAATTTGAATTTTGCTCTCCCTGATTTACAAACTGATTGATGGATATTCATTGTTGTAGAAGTTTCAATCACTCTTATTTCTGTTATAGCTTCTAGTATATGTATTAAAGAACTCCAGTTATAGTCTGAGAGAGAGAGAGAGAGAGAGAGAGAGGATGAGGGCTTCAATGTACTGGGCACAGCATAACCAAACAACTACATACAATAAATAAACAAGTGACAATGTCTTACCAGGTATATGGCTCTTTTATTTGTTCACCTCTCTCACTCATGCTGCCACAACTCACAGATGAATACTACAGAACCATACCTGACTCACCTGGGAATTACATATAGAACAACCCACCTACCACTTCCCCCATGCAAGCTCCAGACAGTCTCCCTTCCCATCCCAAGTAAATCCCAGTAGAGGAACATTCAACACAGTCATCATCATCAAATCTTGTGTTGCCCCATGAGGAGCGTAGTAGCCCGGGGCTAGGCAAGTTGGCCCTGACATTTAAGATGAACTGACCAACCTCACTCATCCCCAAGGGGCATTATGTGACCAATAAACCACAATCACCCCTTGGACATAAACCTACACAGGCTCAATCCAGGTGGAGCACCTTAATTACCCACTAAACCAAGCTGTTAATTTGTAGCCATGATCTTGTTCTCCACTCCACGGCCCATTCATTGGTTATGGCAGCTCCCTAGCACCAGTTCCTTGACAATTTATTTTTGGTTACTCTGACAAGTTACCTATGAACAGTACGGCCATATTAAAATGATTTATGTAATACGGAGATGGACAATAGGGTGCGACAGGCAAAATAAGGCATTAGGGAGGTTCCTTAACTGATGAGAATACTGGCCAATATACTCTTGCAGATACCACATATGGCAGGATCAACCTTAGTCCAGTCCAATGGAATTATACCACTCTGGCAACTGGGTTCCCTGAATGCACGTAATCCTAGCAGTGACACAGTTTTGATCATTTTGACAGGTACACCACAAACACCTGCTTCACCCACCGCTAGATTGTCTTTCCCGTTGTTTTTTAGGAGCTACTGGTGTAGGACGTGACATGATGAGCTTCACTCACCTGCTGACCTACAACTTTTCACACGAGTCGCTGCTTTCCTAATTTCCTCTACAAAAAGTGACACATCAGCAGTTACACACCAGCCACTGACTCTGCATTAGTGTGCTCTGCTATATACTGCTGCTCAAAGTCCTGTGCTCAGTTCGCCAGGCTCTGTACTCACCTGCATCTGACATGACCCATCCATCTGCTGGTCAAAGAGTTAATCTGTGACGTGGACCTGGAGTCAAGTTTCCTCATGGGTCCATGGGTAAGTTGGTGTATAGTGAAAAACCATGGGCCCATCACACACCACTGTCTCACACCAACACTGATACTGGAACACTCCCTCACACATCCACCAATTCTTATACGGTAAACCCTCAATATAATGAACCCCGGTACTGCAAATATCGGATATATTGAATGGCCAAATCGCAACCGAATTTCCCCCCGATTTTGCAAACAAAGGTCGCGGAGAGGGAAGTTTGGGAATCAGCCCATGGTGACAACAGCATCCCTTCCTGGCACAGTAAGTGTACAGTAACAGTATTACATTATACTGTTTTCTTATTATAGGTAGCTACTGTATTTATATGTACAACTTCATACAGTATTGTATTTACAACTTCATAAACCATAATTCTTCATGTAAAACTTCACAGAGTTAGTGTAGGTTATGTTTGAGCACACAGGACTGAACGACTCCCCTTATATAGCGAACTGAGTTCAGTAATCCCTCAGAAATACCGACCCTTCATATATGGCGAACTTTCGGATATAGCGACCCACCCCTCCCCTCCATTAGTTTGTTATATCAAGGGTTTACTGTACTTGTACATACTGCACTACCTCATAACATTTTTATAGTACTCAACATATTTCCTGCCACACCACACATATGAAAACCCATCCTTATGATATTTCAGCAGGATACTTGCTTCTGAATAGTATTATCATGGATGGTCTGTATTATCCACAAGGAGTACAGGGACTATGTAGTGACAGTCCTCTGAGCAACATTGCGTGTGTGATAATGCCCAGCCATCCCTTGGATATAAACCCTCATGTGCTGTATCTGCTTGTAGTGTCTTACCCTACTAGACCACAAGGTGCCCATTTGTTGACTGTACAGTTACCACACAATAACATTAATGGTTTCCTGAAGAACAGGAAGCCAGACTGCATGTCACTCAGTGTAGAATCACCTACAGACAGCACTAAATCTGATTAACTGATCATGGGTACTCATACTCCCATATACTGTATTGTCTATCTATCTATCTACTGCCAGATGCCATAATCCCATAAGGGGAGGCCATTTGACTTTGAGTTACTGTAGTTGTTTTACAGGGAGGGACACTAACCCTCCACCAACCCACTCGTTGACACGTAGGGAGCACGTATGGTTTGATTATATGGTTACCACCCAGCGTTGTACATGGTTTCTTAGCTTATGGTATATAAAAACATGTTAACTATATGAGCACAGACAAATATATACAGACACAGACATGATTATACTCATACAGACAAACAGACTGAAGTACAGTATACACACGTACCGGAATCCGTGACATGGCTGTGTGCTGTGAAGGAAGCCTGGCCTTGCACTCACGGGTCCAGTCATCATTTTCATCACTCTTATCGTCACCACAATCTGAAGCGATGCGGCCACAGCTGGACTTGCTTTTGGACTGTGGACTGTGGTGTACTGCTGTGTGTGTGAAGCTGAGGGCCTTCATATCCGCATCTGAGGCAACAACACAAACAAATAATTTAATGCTGCCAACACTACAAAAGGCCTAGTTGATCTGTGAATGATCAGGCACAGTATCATGAGAAAAAAGTGAAAATGTCTTGACTAATTTTTACAATAACTCTAGAATGTCTGGCAGCTGCCCATAATCATAAGTACACCAACTCAAATAGAAAAGTCTCAGTCAAGATTATTCAAGGCCGCTCCTGTTTTTTTTTTTTAGGCAAAGAAGAAGGAACCAAAGGCCAGAAGCCCACAAGATTGTTCCTTCCAAGATAATGACAAAATATGAGAGCCGAAATCAAGATTTGTTCATTTTGAGATACCTGAATACACTGCGCTGGGTGAGCCTGACTTCTCTATACTATACTGTAAACACAAATCATCCATCCAGCCATCATCCAATCCCATGTCGCCCTATGAGGCATTCAAGGTGTTAATATCCCATCCATAAATTAAAGACCCAACTGTATGGGAAAATTTGTCATATACATACTGGCCATTCCTTAGTTATAATGAGGACTGTATGTGTCTCACTGCTTACAAGAAAGAAGAAAAGGGCAATTCGAATGTTAGGACTAGCACAGTGGATGGTAAAAATGAAAATATACCAATACGATGATTAAGTAATGTGTGAATATGGGTGGCACAAATGGCAAGCCAACGGTTTACAGTCAAGGCGGGTGTGTATCAGGGGCTTGTTTTAAATCCTATCTTATTCTGTGTACCAACGGGTCAAGAAGTACTGCACAGTAATTCCTCATTTGGCATTTTTTCAACTATAAAGCAGTAAATTAACACAGGGACATTTTTCACCTCAAATGACACTGCTCGTTATTAAAAGGTTAGAATTAAAAATTAAACATCAGGGTTGATACCATCCCACATTACCCTGTAGGTTATATCAATTACATTTATAGCAGCTACTCATTAAATTACACATGAACTTTACCAATAAGATCTAACTTCAGGGCATGTCCTCCTGTCTCAGGCAGTATGTGTGTCTGGACTACATATGGGTTGTATTCTAAGTGATTTGGGAATTCCCTAATGCCTCTTCCACTGCAATATATTCAGCACACAAAACTTCAGTATCCTTTGCTGTGTTACTGATGCAATCTAACTTGATAAATAAAACATTATGGAGGGATAGAGTGCAGAGGTACAGGCATATGAGAGAGGGAGGTATAAGTTGGGGGAGGGCATCGAATGACGGGGGACAGGGCAACATGGAGACAATTTGTTTGTGGCCAACCCTAAGCAGGTACAGTAGAGCATATACTCTGCTTTGTAAGATGTTTTAAGCCTTTTATATTATTCTGAATACAGATTTATCGGTACTGGATGCAGGACCTGTGTGGACGTGGAATTTGTGTGAGGTAACGTATGTCTAGATGTTATATTTCTTTTTTTTCTGTGGGTGTTGGCAACTGGGGTATTACTGATAGTACATGTGGCGGGTGCTGTGTTGAGAGGTGGGTGGAAACCAGAATGCCTCACATAAAATTACAAGACAAAAAGAAAACAATGCATCAAAGAAAAACAATGGCTGTGTGCTGATGAGTGGAAAAACCAAAATATCTCAAGTAATTGTACATCAAGAAAAAACAAAGACACAATGCATTAAAGAAGCAAAAACATTGAGTACATAATAGGGTGTTACAGATGGTGTGGGGAGAGGGTTGTGTGTCAAGAGGCAGGTGGAAAGCCAGAGAGTCTCAAGGTACAAAATCCAAACGACAGCAATGCATTAAAGAAAGACAAACAATATGTGCAGAAGAATATATGTTGTAACTGAAAAAGAATGCATACCATAAACTCAGTAAGTACTAAAAGAATGCATACTGTACACTCAGTAAGTAATAAAAAAATGCATACCGTAAACTCCATAAGTGCTAAAAGAATGCATACAATACCGGTATACATAAAAAAAAAAAATGCATACTATAAACAATTAGTAGAAAAATACACACTGTAAACAATGAGCAGAAAAAATGCATACCGTAAATATGGGCAAAAACAAAACTCCTGAACTTTAACACAAACTTTTCTTTGCCAGCTCACCACTTCTCACCACTTCCCACGCTTCTTTGCTGAACCAATGCTGCCTTCCCTCACTCTCTTACAACCCCTCCCTGCACTCCATCCTTCTCTCTTCAATGACCTGACCATCTCTTCACAACCGTTCACATCGCACCGTGCCAGACCCAAACTATGCTTCAGCCTGCCCTGCCACTCCCTCTGGTGCTGCATCAACTCATCATCCATTTCTTCCCTCAACCCATGGCCATACTTGGTGCACCTCAGGCAGCCCAGCTTCCTCAGCACAGTCATACCAACAAGGATCTTCTCCTGTCCTTCATCAGCTACTACTATACCATCCACAACTATCATTTTGCCACCTAATTCAACACAAACATTCCGTACAACCTTACTGACATCATAATTCTTGTCTGCTGAAGCCACACACTTAGTCTGGCCTGACTCTTCAGTGTGCCAGCCATACTTATCTGCCAGGTGTTGTGGTATAAACACGTGTGAGGACCCTGTGTCTAGATCTACAGCCATATCCACACCCAACACCCTGGCCATCACAGAGGTGGCTGGCCGGGGCAAGGGAATCTCACCTACAAGCAGGTCCATAAATATAACCCTTGGGAATTCTGTACTCATATCAATTACACACATATGACTAAAAAGTACATCTGATCCCAGCAAGCACAGCTCGCCTGGTAAATTATGCCCCACACCAAAAAACGGATATACAATAAAATCTGGACACAATTTGATGGGCAAATACCCCAGGGAGCCCACTAATCCTTCCAAGGGGGCATTTTCCTTAAGCCTACCATGCAAACCAAACCTACCAACATAACTGATTGGCATTACTGAAATTGGGCTCTGTGTATCTATCAAAAAAGTTAAATAATGTCCAAACAGCTTACCATCTACGACTAGGCAGCCACCCCTCCACCGAGCCTTGATTATTTGGGGACCCTATACCCTGACGCCATGATCCCTTAGGGGGCGGCGGTTTCTCTTCGAGCTGGTGGTTTTACAAGAAGGTACACTAACCCTCCACCAATCCATTGCGTAGTATTAATGAGCAGACTTTATATCGAAACAAATCAACCAGTACTTTTTTACAACAGTATTAGGACTATTTACGACCAAAGGCAGGGGTATCTAGGAGCAACAGCAACACACACCCTACCTGCCCCGCTGACTCGCTCCGACTGACGTATTGCCTGGTTTTGTTTACATTTATTACCGCCTAACTTGACACTTCGACTAGGACGTGTTTTAGTATCGTAGAAAAAATGAACAAGTAGTCAGATCTAATATAATTGAAATCAATATTCAGTAAAAATCAATCCAGCTTTATTGTTCTTTATCCATACAATAAGCGGAGCTAAAGAATTTGAATAGTCTGAACTCCAGGGACACTTCTCATTTGAAACTCACTATTCCTTATTAACTCTGTCCAAAATTTCTAAATCTCCATCTTTTATCGTGGTTTGTTAGAACTGATTGACACTAGAACATGATATTGTACCCATTTTACACAATATGGTGATAGTCATGAAATGCAATGCTACCACAATCCAGCGCACTTATGGGAAATGACCATAATATTTCCCTTCATGCCATTGCTCTGCGCCTTGGTTCATCTGAATATGAACCTATGATGCTGATGTTGCCCTTCTCCATTCCACCATCTACCCAGTATTTTACAGCACTTCTCTGTTATATCAGACACTATGTGAAGGCATGCTTCTCTAGCACCTGGTTTTATTAAAAGTCACAATGAAAAACTGCTTTATTTACAACCTTGGGAATTCAAATACTTACAATAAACAACACATACTAGCTTATACTATGTTCATTATATATATACACACAAAAAATTATGTACAAAAATGTCTTTACTTTAAAACTAAAACACAAACATATGAGGAGAGTATTTCTAGATGACTCGCTAGTGGCAAGAATAAACCAGACAGGCCACAGCCAGGCTGTTGGGGTTACCCAGCATTGCACATAATGAAAAGAAAGCCAACCCCTTCATTCCAGTGACATATTTTTAATGTCATTCTTGCTAACCTCACACAATTTCATGAAGTTTTGGTAACACTTAAGCTGGAAAGATTGGATATACCTTTCATTAACCCCATCACTACCTAGGCCTCTCCTAACCTGACAAAACCAGAGATAGCAAAATACAGTACAAAAAAATAATAATAATAAAAATAAAAATAATAATAATAATAATGGGACTGAATGGTGGAGTGATAACCTGTACTCAAACTTCAACAGATTTTGATAATACTGCTTGAATTTCAAATATGGTTATTTTTTAAACAACCATATACTGTACAATAAACTAAAAAAATATGCCACTGGACTGAGGGCGGTAAAAAGTAGACTGAAAACAATATAGGGAACTCAAATGTCAACAGATTCCAAGATAATACTGCTTGTTTTCCATACCTATTTATTTCATTTGTATGTTATTCCCTTATTTTGACATGTACCTTATTGATCCCTTCAGTGTTATTTCACCCTTGCTACTGACTCACTCTTTCACTTGCCTTCACAGAAATTAATGTAGCACACAAATGTTTTATTATCAAGGGACAAGTTTGAAATATTTGGTGGGGGACAACTGAGAAATTACATTATAGGGCACTTTTTTTATGTTCTTTTTGGCATTATCTTGACAATAACTTACAGGAGAAAACTGTCTGGTATAGTTCACACACAAGTCAAATGTCTTATCTTTAAAGGATAGGTCTGAAATATTTGGTGGGAGACTACAGTGAAGTTAAATTACAGGGCATTTTTTAAATATTCTTTTTGGTATTATCTTTAACTTACAGAAAAAGCCGCCTGATTTCGTTCATTTGTTGCTGTCGCCCCAGACTAAAGTGAAAAGGAATTTGGTGGACTAAAGGTTGAATGTCTTAAAATCAACCATCCTCTTGAGGGATATGAATGGAGATGAGGGATGTAGTAACCCAAGCATCCTTATTAACAGAGTCATTTTATACAAGTGCAGTATTTTGAAACATACCCGGTACTCTTCACATAACGGGGAGTGTGTGTAAAGAATTATAAGACTATGCCTGAAGATAGTTACTATACACTTGGAGTAATTATCAAATCATCCTTATTAACAGTGTCATTTTGTACAAGTGCAGTGTTTTGAAACATATACAAAACAGGGAGTGTGTGTCAAGAATTATAAGACAATGCCTGAAGATAAAGTTATTATACACTCTGAGAAATTATCGGTGAGGGAGTGACAATGAATGGCGGAGACGGCATCATACCGAGGCACTGGGCAGCGTGAGAAAAGTTAATTGTGTATGAGATGAGACCATACTGTGGTTTGGTGAGTGGTATTACAGTGAGGGTAGAGTGGGTGGTATTATGTGCTTTGACAGTGAGGTGCATGAGGTAACTGTGACAATTATGGTGAGAGGTAGTATTACAGTGATGGGAGAGTGAGATGCTTGAGAAATATTTTGTGCTGTGACAGTGAGGTGCAAGACTAAGTAGTGGCATAAGAGGTGACATTAGAATCAGGATTAAGTAGCGTTATGAGGTGTAAGAGTGAGGTGGATGAGGTGCAAGTGTGGAGGTGCAAGAGGTATTACTGCATTAGAGTGAGAACAAAATAACAGAACAATATGAGTTGTAAGTATTTGAGAGAGGGGAGTGTGAGCTGGAAGCAGGGCAATGAAATGGCGGGGAACAGGGAGACAGGAGGTGATTTGGTTATGGCCACCCCTTACGGGATTAAGGCGTCTGGCAATAGACAGATAGAGATAGATAGTTAATTGTACTCTGTCTCTGAGGCACATTAGCCATCAAAGCTGCCTCCCACACTAACTTCCTACACAGCCTCAAAACAGTCAAAATTCTTCCCCCAGTGTTTCAAAGCACAACACAATGCACTGATTTTGTGGTGGTGGTGGTGATGGGTGGGGGGTGAGCATCTTAAATTGTCTGTGATGAAAATACAAATGGATGGATATAAAGACTGCAGTTCAGTAAAGGTAAGATTGAGGAGTACAGTATATGCAGGATGGTGGCTTGGGATGGGATGAAGGGCTGCAACTAAGCTGGGATGGAATATACTGTAGCGATAATGGCTGTTCTGTGTCCGTAATAACCAACAGACAGACAAACACACAAACTAAATCACCAACAATTGAGCATAAAGGGCACTGTTATGGTACCAAAGTCCTATACACACTGAAGGCTCCACTACACCTCTTCCTTACCCGCATACAGTACTTCTGCATATATCATGTTAATATTTCCTTGTATGTCATTTATATATTCTGTATACATATTATAAAGTCATAAGTAACATATAATAAACTGCTGCGTGTACTGTGCAAAATACAGAGGTCTGTAAGTACTGCTACACTGTAACTCATTTGGTGGTAAGTTGTGTGTTGTACAGATGGATCAGTCTGCTGGTGTGGGCATGGAGGTGGCTTTGGGGGATGAGATACAGCCTTAATAAACCCCCTCAAATATGAAAGATTTTTCCTATGATGAATTAAACTGCCTGGTGTAGTAGCGGTAAAAGTACTGTAGACTCGAACATCACCCAGGTTCAGAGGGTTAAGTTAAATTATCACAAAATGAAGTACTTTTTCTGTTCTTCCCTCATATTTGGGCCACTCTGTAACTCACCGATTCATAATTATCAGTCCTAATTTATTCCATCCCCTTTAAAATGATGACAACTTTTTTTTCTGCCCATTATTTCCAGATTATTTCATTCAGCTTAGATTTTTTATGCTGAAGAGGTTGGATATAATCTTCATTAACTGCGTCAAACTAAAAACAAACGTCCAATATTAACAAGACTAATATGTAACAAGATATAGCGTACAGGGTAGGGTTTTCTTGAGTATCTGCCACAGCCTTCAGATTACACTGTATTATTTGAGATTCATCATTACTACTAGACACTCTTTACTATAATCTCTTTGTTTTTATCTGACAGAACTCATCAACTCTTCAGCTCAGTTCATGGCTAAGTAATAAATAATAATAATAATAATAATAATAATAATAATAATAATAATAATAATAATAATCTAGTCTCTTGCTTCTCAAAAGCGCCTGTTCTTCCTTCGGGAATTCACTAGCGCGTTCACATGTATACATTATTTTTACAATTACAAGAATTGTGACATCTCTCAGTAAGACTGGAGGGCTGATTTAACTCATACCCATGGACATTCATTCCCACCTCTTAACTGCAGCTCAACAAACTTCATACAGTCATGGCTCTGTACTCAAGAGAGACAGGTCTAGTTCTGTCAGATGAAAACAATCCAACTACTGTATAATCTTTCAACACCCACATCCATTAAAAGAGCTAATTATTATCCTTAAGGTTCTTGTTAAAACTTTTCTTTAATCCCACATCCTTCACACTGCATTGTCTTTCCAACTTTATTTTGCAGGCTTTGTTGTGGTTGTAAAATCACAGCAACATCATCAATAATTTTTCAAACTTAACTGCAATTCTAACTTTAAATTCACACGCTTTGTTGAGTATCTACAATCACTGCACCATCATTATACTTCGATCTTAACTGTGTGTCTGGCTATCCCGATATATCAACCACAGGTATGCATTGCTTCCATGGGGCCATCTTACAGGTGCAGCACAAAGATATAGTGTACACCAGCCCCTCCACATTCACGGATTCTACTTTCACAGGCTTTGCAAATTCACGGATTGTACTTCTTTGGAGCCAAGACTGAATTTTACGGGTATGATTGCAAGAAGTTGGGGTATATATGTAGCTGATGACTTGCCCACACATGTCATCAGCTATTTGTGATGTTTTATGCAGCTTTCAGGTCCCAGATATGGTTTATTAGGTACTGTATGTGCACACTTGGTCACATAGGGTGATTTGTGGCTGTAGAGGCATTTACGGGAGGGCGCACCAAACATTCACGGAAATTCCACTTTCGTGGGGGTCTGTGCCCCCTAACTCCTGCGAATGTGGAGCGCCTGATGTACTGTGTAGGGATCCAGTGCCCCTGTGTGGTAGACAGTGCCTTGCCAAAGCCAGACCAGGGTTCTTCCCATGCCCATGGTGAAGTGCAAAGAAATATGATGAGGTCTGACTCCTGGGTGGATGCCACAAGTGCTCCAACCAGGGAGCACACTGCCACCATGTGCAGGTTGCTCATCAGAGCCAGTTGAAAAGGTATCACCAGTACTAACCACGCAGGCACACAGAAAGCTGCCATCATGTGAAAAGTAGTACACATGCTAGTATGGTCAATGGTCTCTAAACATAAACATAACAATCTGTAGTCAGCATCATACGCTCCTGTTTCACTAATTGCTATAAATCTTCTAAATATAGTATAATCAATACAAAATACTGATTACGGCATATGAGTATTTCTGAATAACTCTCCCACACGCACACTTCCTATGTAGTATCATACTGTGAGGTGAATTAGGATCATTAGTATAAATAAGCTGATGTAAAGATTCCTAAACATTAAAGGTTGCATTGTTCTGGGCTTAGTAGGCACCTATATCTTTACAGTTTATGTCTGAATATGGCCCAGTCACCCCTACAATCCAATGACACCATATACAACACAGGATGGTTTACATATAACACTCCACTTACTGTCCATCAGGCTATAACTTATGTGCCGTGGCAGGTTCAGTCAGCGCTATCTGTACTAATTGTTTGTCAGTTCTTTATTTCCTGCTCCCACTTTTATCAGGAATATCACAAATTTCATTATTAAAGTCACCATTTTTTTTTTTCCATTTTGAATTTTGACTACTGTACTTGAATGATGGAAGATTGGATTTTTGTCCCATTTCAGAGCTCTGATGAGACATGAACTCTCCTGCATATCTTGTTCTACTGATCCTTTTCCTCAATCCCTCCCATACCCGCTCCAGCAGACTGAGCCATTGCCACAGCATACAAGATATCCCTAGGTGAGTTTCCAGTGCAGTGCTATTTATGGATCATCCTGTCTATTCTATTCTTCCCGATGCCAGACCATTTGACATACCTTGGGAGACTCTTTACAAATGGAATGATTTAGATAAAGCCTTCATTAACTTCCCTATCACGGCTGAATAAAAGTGTAAGAAGCATCAATGAACTGGGAAATACATCAGAGGCCTGAGGGGGTACAGCCGAACTGATGGTACTACAGAGCTAGAGAGTGCAAGGCTAAAAATACTGTATGTCAAGTGAAGCTCATACAACACTGAATATCAACCTGAATACCGGCACTTAGTTGTAACAATATAGTAACTGTGAAGCATACCCACACTGCTTATTTGTGGGACGTGGCGTTAGGATGGTGATGGTGATGATGATGACTAGAGGTGACAGCGATGGTTGATGTGATGGCGGTGATACTGTATAATGTAACTATGCTGATTATTTTACTGTGAGCAAACAGTTGCATAAAAATCACTCAATTATTCATATGAATATAAGAGTCCATGAAGATGTATGTGAGAGTCTGCAGATGTGGAGGGAATACAAAAAACTACCACTACAACAGAAGGAGATTCACAGATTATACCCAAGAGGCAGTGCAGGCAAGGCAGCCCCATAAGCTCATAAATACATGGTCCTGTTGTTGCTAAGGCCCCAGGCTCATCCGAAATGTGAACCAAGTAGACTGCTGGATTATGCTGCCCTTCTACTGCAATCCCCTATCCTCACTTCAGGGGGTGGGAAGGGAGTTGAGGGATGTTTGTATTACTGGGTAGTGGAGCTGCCTGGTTATATCAGTGCCACCTCATAAAGGTGTCCCTCTCCAGCACTGTGCTGTACAGTGAATCCCTTGATATAACAGACACTGTATATACAGTATTGGGCCTCTCATTTAATGGACACTTTTAATATTTCAAAAAGATGTCAAATATTGTAGAATAAATGGTGCTTGGTATCCAATCACCTTCATTTACATGCAGCCTTCCCTCAAGGTTCAACAACAACACACTTGGTCTGCCCACCTTGTCATGAACCCCTGACATGTACCTTTTTTTTTATGCAAGGATGAAAAAATAAAAGCTTCAGAAGCCTGGAAAGTTGCTTTTTCTTAGAAAAACTGCACAAAGAGGAGCCAAATTAAAGATCTGGTTCATTCTGAGATGGCTAGACACACTGTGTTGAAAAGACTAGAGGTCATAGGCAGACAGAAATACAAAATGATGAAGACAGTTCCAGAGCTGACCTGTAGCATAAATAAATGACTGAGAGTGTCAGTTAACTTCTGCATCTGAGATGGACAGATGTGGGACGAGATTACATCACCAAATGGGTGCTACACACTTCCCATAATGGAGGAGGGATCCAAGCACAGTTCAGAAGAGAAGTGACCACTGAAGTAGTGATAGTAAAGAGACAAAGATGCAACAGTGCAGCAAAGAGACAGAGGATGAGGAGAGTCCTTGAGAGGAGGGGAGCTGACAAGACAAAAAGCCTTGGACTGTATCCTGCTGAAAAGATCTATGTGTGTGTGTAGGCCTGCAACACATGCCTGGGCCAACAAGTCCCCTGTACTAAGTCAACAACTGTGTGGGTCATAAATGACTGGAGTTGAGCCCAATGAGCCCATTATACAGGAGATTCACTGTACAGTAATGACAAATAAGAGATGTGGTGGAGCGTGTGTGATGCTGGCAAACTGCACAGACATGGAGATGAAAAATAGAATTCTACAAAAACATTAAACAATAAGGGAATGCAAGGATGAAGTACAAAAAACTATAATCTTACAAAATTAACATAATACTATAAATAAAAGCAATACTATAAATATTCCTAAAAACAACATTATCACATTTGGAAGATGTGAATACAACAGAAGTGTGATGGAATGCTGGGATGAATGACGGAAAACACCTAAAAACATCACAGAACGTATGGTTATGTGTGTGGATGTGGGGGGTGAAGGGGTATGGTGGGGGTGCATGACTTATGGTTGAAAAGAGCACTAAAAAACCTACATTATTGTAATAAAAACATCTTTACAACACAACTACATTATTATATCACAAACATGAGGAAGTGAGTCATGGTGCGTGGGTGACGAAATGTAAAAAATATTGAGTATGAGGTAAAGAAAATGATACACCATTAACATTACTGATGGATTATGCATGAATGAAAATATGTATGGTAGGAATGTGTGGAGGTAATGAGGGTGAAACAATCAGAAAAAAAAAATGAAATGCTAAGCTGCCAAATGTCATGTGTGTGTGAGATGCATTTATGAGAGAATGAATGAAAAAGGAAATGAAACTGAGATTACTATTACAGATGGACTATGTATGAATGAGGGACTGTATGGTATGAATGCGTGAATGAGGGACTGTATGGTATGAATGCACAAATGAGAGACTGTATGGTATGAATGTGTGAATGAGGGACTGTATGGTATGAATGTGTGAATGAGAGACTGTATGGTATGAATGCATGAATGAGAGACTGTATGGTATGAATGCATGAATGAGGGACTGTATGGTATGAATGTGTGAATGAGAGACTGTATGGTATGAATGTGTGAATGAGGGACTGCATGGTATGAATGCGTGAATGAGAGACTGTATGGTATGAATGTGTGAATGAGAGACTGTACGGTATGAATGTGTGAATGAGAGACTGTATGGTATGAATGTGTGAATGAGGGACTGTATGGTATGAATGTGTGAATGAGGGACTGTATGGTATGAATGTGTGAATGAGAGACTGTATGGTATGAATGTGTGAATGAGAGACTGTACGGTATGAATGTGTGAATGAGAGACTGTATGGTATGAATGTGTGAATGAGAGACTGTATGGTATGAATGCATGAATGAGAGACTGTATGGTATGAATGCATGAATGAGAGACTGTATGGTATGAATGCATGAATGAGGGACTGTATGGTATGAATGTGTGAATGAGAGACTGTATGGTATGAATGCATGAATGAGAGACTGTATGGTATGAATCCATGAATGAGGGACTGTATGGTATGAATGTGTGAATGAGAGACTGTATGGTATGAATGCATGAATGAGAGACTGTATGGTATGAATGTGTGAATGAGAGACTGTATGGTATGAATGCATGAATGAGGGACTGTATGGTAGGATTGCATGAATGAGAGACTGTATGGTATTAATGCGTGAATGAGAGACTGTATGGTATGAATGCGTGAATGTATGTAAGAAAAAACTATCACTACGAAAGCAACTGAAAAACGTGACTAAGTGTGCCAATGTCACGTCTGGGTGAGGGACGTGTGTATGAGCGAGTTTATGAGTGTGGATAGGATGAGTGTGAGGATGGTGAGTGAGGTGGTGGTGGGGGCCGAGCAAACCAGCTGGTCTCGGTAATAGTCGGCCGATGGGAGAGGCTTGCTGTCCCTCCGGCACACCATGTTCTCATCCTGATGATGGAGGGAGAGATATAGAAAAACATCATTATTATTCTGACAGAGAGATGGACAGATATTGGCACTCCCCACCCCTCCCCCTACCTCCTTCCTACTCCCACTTCTCAATTCCCCACTTTAACCCTCCCCCTCCCCTTCCTCTCAACACAATCCCCATCTCCAATCTTACTTCTCCCCCATCCTCTCCCCCCTGCCCCACTGTTTTCACATCATCACTCCAGCTTCACCCTAATAAGTACATGATCTTTTCTATCAGAGCTCATTATCATCAACCCATATGATGTTAACAGTACTTTTAAACCACTGATAACTGCACAATGATGAGATCAAGGCTGCTGGAGTCTGTGGGATAATCTGATACAAACCTGGATGAACCTCTACCCACCTGACAAATCTCTTCACATGGTGGACAAACCACTGCTCCTTCATGAAGCCAACCATTGTAGAATATGGAGATGTTAATTGCCTGAAAACAAGAAAAAGAAAGGTCACATTGATGCTTCTGTGCAGCAAAGTTCATTTAGGTAGAGTCAATTTAAAAGAACTGTCACAGCTTAGGAACACATTAGAGGAGCAGCAGACTGTTGTTGTTGTTGTTGTTGTCCAAGGCTCATCCGAATGTGCAGTCTCCTGCAGTCCACTATCTTTCTTTTGGAGAATAGGGAGGGAGCTGAGGGACATTTGTATAAACGGGCAACTCAAACGCTCAGTTATGTCAAGTGCCATTTCATGAAAGCATCCCTTTCCAGCACTAATATGACTTACTACAATGCTATATGCATCAGTGTTTACATTATTGTACATTAAATATTCTGTTTGTGTATTGTACATGTATGCATGTGCAAAGTACTGTACTGATCTGAGTGTGTATATACACATGTATACAGTATGTGTGAGTGTGTACAGCATGTGCTCAAGAAACATAAATACTAAACCTAACTAACCTGGTTGGCATGATAGCAAGTATAAGTATGATTTGCAACAATGATGTGCAGCCTGCCATCCACACACATATACTGGTAACATCCCGAGCCCCAGTGTTGCCACTGCCGCCGATGTTGACATGTTCGCTCTGTCCACTCACGCTGCTGGTGGAAACACTTGCTGCCTTCACTGTACAGCTCCAGTGCAAAATTTTTCTCCTCCTCTGTTGGAATTATGTTGTGTTAGTTTCATCATTATAATCATTATGGCAAATCCACCCATGGTTTTAGTGGGCATTATGATTCTAAATGGTAGCAGTGAAGCACAGGAGTCTGGGAAAAGGCTAATATATCATTTAAGGCACTGGTGATCAGTCACTTGTCCCTGAGTGGAATTATGTAAACAATAAATCTCCTCCACTCCTCCACTGTCAACCCTGACAGGCCAAAACCTCCTGGAGCACCTCAACCCACTACACCACCAGGCATTACACAACACACAACAAAGACACAGGACTGGCTACCTGGATTGTTGTCAGCGTACTGGCAGTGTGAGCCTCGTATGACTATATGGTGACTCCTCCATGTAAACTCCTGGATGTATGGGCAGTAGTCCGCCAATGCCACTGAGCCACCATAATGTCCCACCTGCGACTGTGGCACGTGTGGGATGACGACAAAGTTCTGTAAAAAAACATAAATTATTATTATTATTATTATTATTAACGTTAAGCTGTAAAATAAATGTAAACAAGTTAATATGATTACTGTATTTTTATTTTCTGTCTTTTTTTTCTTCTTCTTCTTCTTATTACTATTATCACTTACAACCCGTGATTCTTATATGAGTGGGATGGCTATGAAGTCCTTTAAAAAACATGAACAAAGTAGACTGTGCCACTCTAGACATATAGGCAAACTGACTGTCAAACACCAATAAACACACAGATAAGCAAACTCACAGACAGACTGATCAAGAGATAAACAACGAGATATGACCAATAAAACACAATAACTGACCTTTACTGTGGGGTTAGGTTACAGGTAAGTTAGATCAGCTTAGTTTAAGATGTCAAGTACCAGCCAGACTGACAGAGAAGCAGATATATAGACAGAGAAATAAATAATAAATAAATACATAAATAAATTCACCCTCATCTTTAATGTCAGGACCAACTCACTTAGCCCAGGGTTCCTATGCTCCTCATGGGGCGACATAGGACTGGATGATGGATGGAAAAATAAATAAGTCTGACATGGCAGGTGAAAGTTAGGTAAGACAGTAGGTTTGACTAACACTTTGTTGCTGCTGCTGTGGCCTATGGGTCATCAAAATGTGAACCTGGTGGATTGAAGGCTGATGCTACTTTTTTCCTGCAGTCTGCCATCTTTGTGTTGGGAGAGAGGGAGTTGAGGGATGCTTGTGTAACTGTAGAGCAATTTATCCCATCTTTTACCAGCACATGTGATACTTTACATATATCTATCCACTCATCATCCAATCCTATGCAGCCCCATGAGGAGTGTACGAACCCAGGGCTGGGCAAGTTGGTCCTGACATTTAAGATGAGAGTGACCAGCCTTATAACAGACAGATAATAACTCACCTGGTAGTGCAACGGTAACTGCTCCTTATGTCGCACAAGGTTGCACAGTGCAACAGAACTGCGATCCTCGGTGCAGTCTGTCTCCAACGGGTCACGCTTCACCTTGTTGCAGTACGGGTGGATGCTTCTGCCTCTGTTGGGGGTGTGGTGGTAGATCAGTCGTAGTAATAATTGTTGCTGTGGTAGTAGCAGTTGTAGTAGTATATGGTGGTGGTGGTGTTGGTAGTAGTTGTTGTTTTGTTGTGGTAGCAGTAGTTAGAGTAGTACTGTACAGGGCAGAAGTAGCAGTAGTAGTAATAAGTTAAATACATATGGACATCAACCATGCTGAAGGAGTTAGACATCTTTGCCAGGCTAGAGTAAATGCCCTACAGTGGAAAAATGGACCTCCAACCTGATGTGGTTTCTGTACACAATTTTCCTATTACAGTATATGGATGAGCCATATGTGAGTGTATGGGTGGCATCAAATATGGCTTTTAGTGGGAAGTGGTAGTCAGGCAAGATATCTCATTAATACAGCAGGTTGAAAACAATGACCTCAAGGTGTCCAGTTATGTAGTTTCCTTAACACAATTACCAACACAAGTCAACCTGCAGTTTTGAAAAAGATGCCGAGCTTCCTCTTAAGGATTCCATGTACTGGAGTTGGCCAGGGCACAGCTGATGGTTTCTATAGACTGGAAGCTAAACCAAGTGTCAAAACCTGCTAATTACTTCAGTTCTATTATTGTTTCAACCCCTAATGGAATTCATTATTATTCTGTTCTCTGATGGAGAGTTCTCCCAACGACAAGAATTTTGAGTACCAGTTACTTCAGTTAACACAGCACAGCCTCATATAGGTTAGGTTGGACTGGTTTGTTTAGGGTTGGTTTAAAAAAAATAAAGTGAGATTAGGGGCTTAAACGATAATTTTACCATTACTTCTCTACACTTGCTGGACGTTACTGGGAAAAAAAAAATTAGAGATAAGATCTGTAACAATGTGAGGGTGTCAGCCTGGACTCCAACCCTGACCAAGAACACTTCATCCCACGCACCTCTTGATCTGTTGGTCCATATAGTCTTTACAGCTGGACATGGCAAAGGTGCAGCCTAGATGTCTGCCCCACTTCAGCGGCTGGGCCATGTGGTAGTTGGCGCGGTACCACCCGGTGTCCTCCATCAGTGCCAGTGTGATGCGGGAGTACGCCGGGTTCTGGGTGTGGGTCCCTGTCATTGCCTCATTCTGCAGATATAAATGAGCAAGTTAAAAATCACCATCTGTATCACTGCTGTCGCCATCATCATCATCATCGTCATCATCATCCAGATCTCTTGTCTCACCCAAGGATGGGGTGAGGTATTAAAAATCACTGTCTATATCATCACTGCTGCAATCATCATCATCATCATCATCCAGATCTCTTGTCTCACCCAAGGATGGGGTGAGGCAGGGCCCAGAAAGCAAGAAAAATCTTGTTATAATGAGAACTAACAAAAGTGTGCCAAATTAAATATCACTGTCTTCATCATCATCACCATCAGCCTAATCACTGTCATCATTTTTGTGGTGTACAGTTAGGACACTGCAGTAGGTTCAGTCCCTATGAAGTGATTGGATTTTATTTTTATCACATACTGCCATTACAGGTCATCTACCCTTAAACGTTAAAACTTGCTCCCCACATCATCATCATCATCCTGAGTTCTTAACCCCTATGCGCCGGACGACACATAAAACCGTCATGATTTTGGGCGCGGAGCAACGTCGGTTGATGTGTATAGCTGCAAACGTCTTCCCGCCACCCTTTGAACTTTAACTTATCCTTACTCATCAACCACCTGGAGACGTGGGGACACTTTCATTTTAAAGAGGAAGTGTTGGTGAGTCTTATGTATCTTTAATTTTTTCTCTAGCTGTTATAGTTTGGCAGATATTATGGTTTGAAGTAAGGATAATATTTCCCATCACAGATATCCCCCACAGGGAGGAGCGTGTGACATCGGAAAACCCCCGGCGTGTAGGGGTTAACCTGGCTAAACCTTAACCAAAGCACCCACCTCAAAGACACGTTTCTCCCAGTGTGTGAGTGCCGTTCCCTCCTGGCCTTGGTCCTCCAGCTCCGCACCTTCCAGCTCATCACATGCAAAGTGACGACGAACCTGGGGATGTCATGGGACTGATTGACGGTTCGGGTGCATTTTGGGTGATAAGGATGAGTTGACTCTTGCTGTACAGAAACTTTATTTTTCTCAACCAAAACTTCTTCAGTCTAATGATATCTTTTGTATTTCATCTGGCATTTGTATATGATTTTATTCAGCTTAAAATCTATACTGAATGGGAAAATGAAGGCTGCAGCTAATTCCCTGAAGTTGATAAAAATAAAATAAGAACATGGCATCAGATTACTGGGGTTAATACCTTCTAAGACATCTAAAAGGGTTGGGTTACGGACTAAGACAACAGATGGTAAATCACAGTTAACATTACATGCAATAGTATAATCCACTTCCAACATCTCTGCAGACATTCTCCCTCTCTCACTTACCTCCTCCCTGACCCTTGGAGTAACCACCATATTCATTTCCTTGATGGTAACACCGCCTCGCACGCCCCACTGCGGCCGCACCACACGCTTGATCACTCTGTCGCTCCACTGTCGTGCCTGGAGTCTTGGGATGGAGGAGAGCAAGTTACGTACTGTTTACAGTTCCCTCACCTTAACTTGGCCCTTAATTCTTTTCCCTTTGTTGCTTGTTTCCCCTACATCAGTGGCAGAAAAAGACAATGCTACAGCTCTACATCCTTTCCATAGCACTTCTTCATGACTAGCATTATAGTCCACTGTTATATACTGTTACAGCTCAACATTCGTGCAGGAGATGTGGCACTTTTAGACCAAGTTGAAATATGTAGAGCATAATCTTTTTTTTTTCTTTTCTTTTCTTTTTTCAAAGCAGTGAAGCAAATTCTTCACTTAGAACTGTTAATGCATTTTGTAGTAATGGCGCTGTAACAAGCACTATTTTCATATCTGCTTGCCTGCAGTTGATGGGTCTGCTCAGCCAGACAGACAGGGGGTAGCTCATCAAAAAGGGGTTGCTCACCTACATCTCAGGTACTGTATATACTTACGACTGGTTAAGGACAGGCTTGCCATTCTCTGCTCTCTCTGTTAATGGGTTGCCGTCATCATCGCGGTAGAAGGCATAGAGTGAGATGGAAAACCCCAGGGCGTGAAGAATCTCATGTTTCACCGTTGACACCAGTGTTTCCAGTTCCTGCACCTTTGTGGAGATGGCAGCAGGGCACAGGTTGGCATGTCCAGCGATAGGCCTGTTGGGGGGACAAGGTAGGAAAACATAATGATAAAGTGCTGTGGCATGGAATGACAGGCTGCAGTTAAGGTGGGAGAGGGTGAAAGAAAGGTTTGAGAATGTATGGGAAAAAGTAGCTGACGAGTACCTGTATATGGGGGAGGTGAATTGGTATGAGATGAAAAACCCCAAGGAGTGAAAATTCTCGTGTTTCTCAATCAACATTAATGATTTTAGCTCCCAGAACTTTGCAGAGATGGTGGCAGGGTGCAGGGTTGGACGAGACACTTATCTTGCATAGCCATTTGTTAACGTTACACAACAATATGACAATGTATCCTTAATTCCTTTTCCTTTGGTTTATGGCCACCCCTTATGTGATTAAGGCATCTGGCAATAGATAGATAGATAGACAGATCCTTAATTAATACACTCAGAGATACACAATAGCACACACATTCACAGAGAGAAAATTGGATAACTCCACACTGTTCGTTCATTTTTCCAGCCTCACTGTAGCCTTCCTATCCACCCACCTATCCAGCGCTGCCTCCTGTTGACAATGTGCCGCATATGCAACCGTGTACCCTCTCTTGCAACGCTCCGTCTCCAAGGCAGAGATGTAGAAAACGAAATCTGCGCCTGGGATCCCTCCACCACTTTCCTCCTTCACAACACGGCAGTTCTCCCCCAGGCTATTGCAGACACGACACGCCTGGGGCCAAAGGAAAGGTAAGAGATGGTGGGGATGAGAATAGAGAGGTGAGAAAGGAGAGGTGTGTGTGTGTGTGTGTGTGTGTGTGTGTGTGTGTGTGTGTGTGTGTGTGTGTGTGTGTGTGTGTGTGTGTGTGTGAGAGAGACAGACAGACAGAGGTAAGTGACAGTGATGAGAGAAAAGCACGAGAGCTTACTGAATGGGAAGTGAGTGAGGGTAAGGAGTGGAGAGAAAGAAAGAGAGAGGAAATTGAGGAATGTACAGTAATTTCACTCAGCAGTAGAATAACTAACAATACAGGCTTGAAAAATATCCCCATATGACAATCTTTAACACTGACCTACATCTGAAAAGCACACAAAAACCCTAAGTAAAATAATTATAACTAGTGAGGGAGAGGGAGGCCAAGGATGAGATGGAGAGATGGAGTGGAGAAGTATATGAGAGAGGAGGGGTGTGAGCTGGGAGCAGGGCAGTGAAATGGCGGGGGACAGGGCGACGTGGAGGTGATTTGTTTAAGGCCACCCCATATGGGATTAAGGCGTCTGGCACTAGATAGATGGATAGAATAGATTTTCCAAGCAACTATAAGTACTGTAGTAACTTTTCTCTGGTGTACACATGACTGTTACAAATACTTACATGTAGGTGCTGGTCTGTAGTCATTTTTCTCTGGTGTACACATGACTGTTACAAATACTTACATGTAGGTGCTGGTCTGTAGTCATTTTTCTCTTGTGTAGCCTACACATGACTGTTACAGATACTTACATGTAGGTGCTGGTCTGTAGTAATTTTTCTCTGGTGTGCACATGACTGTTACAAATACTTACATGTAGGTGCTGGTCTGTAGTTATTTTTCTCTGGTGTACACATGACTGTTACAAATACTTACATGTAGGTGCTGGTCTGTAGTTATTTTTCTCTGGTGTACACATGACTGTTACAAATACTTACATGTAGGTGCTGGTCTGGCACCTGCACCTCGCCGCACATGGTCACCTCTTCACATCGGCTCTTACAAAACGGGTGGGGCTCCCCTTTGATTAAAAACACTTGGTTTTTCTCACATCGTCTGCAACACAAAACATTATTATTATTATTACTTTTATTATTATTATTATTAGTAGTAGTAGTAGGAGGAGGAGGAGAAGGAGTAGCAGAAGTAGTAATAGTAGTAGTAGTGGTAGTAGCAGTAATAGTAATGGTAGTAGTAATAGTGGTAGTAGTAGAAGCAGTAAAAACAGTAACAGAAATAGTAATAGTAGTAGTAACAATAGTAGTAGCAGTAACAGTGTTCTGGTGTCAACATCTTTTTCCATTAGAAGTTGTAGTATCAAACATTTTACATAATAATTTTTAAAGCTGTTTAGTCATAATTAACATTGTGTAATGAAGTGTGAATGATGAACAACCAAATATCAGTTCGCTGTTAGCTGTGGTATAGGGAAGAAGGTGGATGGCAGACCACAAGGGCCACCCTGTTTCAATTATAAAATGAAGGTTAGGAGAAGTGAAAAGATATCTGAATAGTGCGTAAGTGTTAAGTCCTGGGGAACCATTTATGATGCTGGTATATGTGAATGTACTTAATGCCATTCTATAGAGGTGTATAATGTGCTAGTAGAGTTGTCATTTATCTCTACTTTTTGCATAAGCCCAGAGTATATGTAAATGCTCGGCACCTCACTTTTAGCTGACCTCAGCACCGCGCCCAACTCGGGACAGTGAGCGTACAGCGTCAGAAGTCATTTAGTTATCAAGGGAGGTGGTATCGCTCGTACATATCTCTCGGGTCGCAGTTGTAATTATTCTGTGCCCAATAAAGAGAGATTTATTCTGCTCATTTCTGTCACCTTACGCTACCACTTAGTATAACAGACCAGCTTCCACCTTTTAGTGGCAGAGGACCTTTGGTGGAAAGTGTCGGGCAGTGACGGCGAGTGGCTGACGTGTACTACAGAGTGTCGTCGATCTCCAACACGGTGGTCTAGTTATACTATAACAGCAGAACACATAATATGTAGTCAGCTGTGCTATTCCATATAACGGCTACATAGATTGCTGGATCCGGTGGAATTAGCAGCTAAACTGACACATAAACTTGGTGCCAGCGGTGCGACAAAACCTATTTTTGGTGCCAATGGTGCAACGACACTTGGTGTTCCGTGCTGGGATACGAAAAGGTGCAACCGCTCGTGATCCTGCAGGTGAAACAGAAAAACCTTACTCTCCTGTGCAATTGTGTAGTGAGTAAGTAGAGCAGATATCAGAGTAAAACTCGTTCTCTCTCCATCTCTGCCAGGCGAGATACCTCTACCTTCAAGAGCGAACTGGCTATTATCTCGCTCTCGTGCTGAGGCCAGCGCGGTGAAGGGTTGGATCGTCTAGACACATCTAGCAACTCTGGAGGCTCGTGTGCGGCAGGGTGGTGTGTGTGGCTGTACGCGGTGCGGTTGCCTTCGCCTCGCAAGCCTGCGGCAAAACTGGCAGTCACCCGAGGACCAGGGTGGGGTGTGGGTCGTCGTGGGGTTGGAGGAGAAAGTTTGCAGAGCGTGTGGACTTGCAGTATCTACCCGGGAACTTCAACTCATATGACACCTAGGTAGTGTACATGCACAGTGAACCTTCAGACACACTTTTTGCAGCACATGTTAGTTAAAGTGTGAAAAAAATAATAATAATAATAAAATAAAAGATTTCTCAGTTTCCGCTCAATACATACATTTTCTGTACGTCTTGTCTGCGTCCCATTCTCTATTGCTCAAAGCCATAACGAATCTATTTGTGTCAGTTTAATTTTTCCTGTACTGGGGAGGGAATAAATTCTGATAAGGTTAGAAGGTTACAGTGAAGAACTGGGAACAAATTAACGGGATATTCAGACAAACCAATCACGACGGAAAAAGAGTAGTGAATTAGAATTTTGTGAGTGAACTGAGACTTTGGTTACGAGTATTCAAACTCTACAGTGACACTCTGGAAGAAGGCATCCAAACTTTAAGTAGTCAGGACACTTCTGAGGAACTGGATAGTGGGGACTTAAACACTTTACTTCTGCGTTCTGGTCGTTCTTATTCAACAGTTCCTGAAAGTTGTTGGGTCCAAAATGGCCACTAGTCTTGCTAATAAGGGTACTCCTAGCGAAGAGACTGTGGATGTTAAACAGGCTACAACAGCACCCTTGGCCTCTCAACCAGATACTCAAGGTCCAATAATCTCTGATATTAATGCAACCACTCACATACCCACTTACACCTCAGGCATGTTCCGTTCACCATTAACCATTGGACAGCAAGGACAAGACCATTTATTTGCTAATGTTCCTTCTGTTAATCCATGGAGCATGAATACTAACAGTACTGGTGTGCAAACCCTGGATCTTTCTGCTAATACATGGGGCATGAATACCAACAGTATTGGCATGCAGATCCAGGATCTTTCAGCTAATACATGGGGCATGAATACTAAAAGTACTGGTGTGCAAACCCAAGATCTTTCAGCTAATCCATGGGGCATGAATACTAACAGTATTGACAGGCAAACCCAGGTGAATTTTCCTTCTGCATGGCATGAACCTAATATGGCGACCACTAATCTGGCTACTGCTAACGTTCCTTCAACTTTACCTCCTGTAGCGCCGGTTAAGACCCAAGGACAGTTTGTTCAGGCACCTTCGAACCCAGATTGTATAAAGGTGCTACCTACAGCCCAACTGAATTTTCAGTTTACTGGGGAAGATGAATACAACTTTCAAACCGGGCCTGCTGCCCATAAGTTTAAGGAAACTTTAAACACTTTTGCAAGCCACTGCTACATATTGGATGCTTGGATGTTTAGGATCACAGATATAGCACAGCAGCATCCTAACTGTTCTGTGATGCAAGCTTTGGCGAAGGCAGGTACATGTTATGTGGAGGCTAGCAAAGCCTTACCGAAATCGGGCTGGGGAGACTTGCCTTCGGGAATGACTTTTGAAAGAGTCGCGCGGTTACTTGAATATTTACAGTTTCTAGCTTGTTTGAACCCTGCTACTCGAGCTCAGGTACTTAGGCAGCCGAAAAGACCTCCTGAAATATCCTTGCCTGATATGAGCTTTAAGCTAATGGCAATGGCTGAAGGAGAGAGTAGCAGTGTCCTAACCACACACACAGAGAAAAAACCTCCTGGGAAGTATTGTACAGTGTGTAAAAGGGCTGGACATACAGACAAAAAATGTTGGCACGCTAAAAAGGCGGCACGCTATGCAGCCAAGGCCAACTCGACTGCCACGTCTGAGCCTGGTTCTGAAAAGCAGGTGAGTAACAAACAACCCAGTACTAGTTCTCCACAACAAAACCCGACCAAGGCCACGAAGCCAAAGGGGCCAAGGTGGTGCGCCATACATGGGCACTGTCCTCATGAAACGGACTACTGCCCCTTTGTCAGTGAAATGAGGAAGAAACTAGGGAACCAAGCTAGTTCGGGGGAAGCTCAGGGCCGCGCGCAAAAGTAATTAAAATAGTACAATCCACCGATGCGTGTGTGGCAGCTATTACTAAGGTGGACTTATTATCTATTCCTTGGATCATAGGGAAAGGTCAAGTGTCCCTGATCGTAGATACAGGGGGACGTACAAACATTATTTCTAGTAAAGCGTTGGAAAGACTTAAAAGTGAAATGCCTCTAACAAACTGGACATTATCACCACCTGATGTAATGTTGACAGGTGTGACAGGGAGTAGAATGAAGATTGTAAGCCAGGTGCCGTTGACATTGAGGGCAGATAAACGATCTCCTGTGTTACGTGCTACATTTTATGTGGTTGAGGATTTTCCTCTGCCAGCTGATGGGCTGTTAGGCTTTGAAACCATGAAGAAGTATGACACAGTAATACACCCTCAAAGACATTCCATTTCCTTTAAAGGCAAAAAACTTGCACGGTAAGGTTGCGCGTTGGTTTAGCAAGGTAATGGAGTTCGATCCAGAGGTCAGATATTTACCAAGCCGCCAAAATGTCGTAGCCGACACGCTGAGTAGAAACATTGCTGCTACCATAGCCGAGGATGTTGCTCTTGCTGAGTATTCCTCTGACACGGTACAAGCGGAACAACGTAAGGATGCGATGTGGTCTCAAGTCATCTATGCCTTGGAGTCTGGCGACGAGACTTGTCTACCTGAACTCCCAGTACCAATGACTCACTTCCATCTTCAACAGGGTCTTTTGTATAAGCAACCCCCAGGGAAGGACACTGCATATCAGTTGGTTGTTCCTGCTACCTTACAGCAAGCCGTGCTACAGTTAGTTCATGACGTACCTCAAGCGGGTCATCCCGGTGGCGACAGATGCATACGTGAGGCGAGAAAGAAATACTATTGGCCGACCCTGAGGAAGGACATAGAAGCCCACGTCAGTCAATGTGTCAAGTGCGCGGAAATGTGAGGAACAACGGGACCTCTGACTCCCATTTGGAATATCCCCTACCGGAAAAACCGTGGGATACAGTCTCCAATGATCTCTTAGCGTTGCCGAGGAGTCATCAAGGCTCAAGCTATGTATTAGTGGCAGTGGACCATTTTTCGCGATTCACCGGTTTAGCACCATTACAGACGAAAACTGCAGAGGAGGTGGTGCACGCTTTTATAACCTCAGTGATATCTCCCTACCCAACACCTAAGGTATTGCTCAGCGATAATAGCAATGAATTTCGTAACCAAGTGTTGGAGGAAATCTGTCGTACGTATGAAGTAAGGCAAGTCTTTATTACGCCTTACAGTCCCAAAAGCAATGCCCTGGTGGAAAGGACAAGGAGGAAGATACTGGAAGTCTTGAGACCAGCAATTTCGGTTCAATCCAACTGGCAAGACTGGTTGCCACATGTAGCGGCGACCAGCAACTCCTCAGAAAATTCATCAATGGGGAAATCTCCTCATTATATCCTTTATGGAGAGCAGAAGGTGTTACCCTACGATTTGCTACCTGGACCTCTTACCCCAGTGTATAATCAAGAGAATTACGCCAAAAGTACTGCTTGCAAAGTTTCAATGCATACATGGTGAAGGACAAAAAAGACTAAAAGCCTCAAGAGCGGAGATGATGGTGAAACAACACAAAGTATAGTCAAGAAAAGATGGAGATAGGCCAGAAGGTTATGATCAGTAAACCCTGAGAGAACGTCCAAGCTCAGACCTAAGTTCCGCGGACCATATACCATTGTGGAACACGTGCGTGGACATACTTTTCGAATGAAGAATGATGCTAATGGAACTCAGGAGGCAGTACATGCTGACAAGATCAAACCAGTAAATTAAGAGCTAAACCTAAGTAACCAATCGTCTGATGTGTTGTCCCCTCTTTCTTCGTCGCAGTCTATGTTGTCGTCCGTACCTGTCCCTAACCAAGAGTATCGCAGCGAGCTACGATCCCACAGCAAGAGCGATTAAGGGAGTATCTTCTCTTACAAACATGTGGCTTGTACTCCTCGTGCGTTGCTTGGGGTGGACCTATGGAACGAAGTCGGACACGGACACGACTGCGTTAATGCCAGGAGCACTGAAGAGCCCACTTGGAGAAGTCGTGGTAGTGGAAGATGCAGTATGCGCTTACTACCCAATGGAAGGCTATCTCCAAACGCCAGATATTGTCAAGGAGGTCTTCAAAGGCTTGTCGAATCTCAGACAGCAACTGTTGGAAGTGGGAAAGATGTTTAATCGAAACCCACGATTGACGAACTCTGACACTGAAGCTTTGGAACGAACCTTGCATGGAATTGTTGAGCTTCAGACTAGGCATATAGACAGGCTCACCGATAGGCTCACTAACTTGCATGTTGCTTTACCTAACGTACACTCTGATCTTTCCAAGCATGTCCATGCACGTACTAAGAGAGGACTTGTGGATTTTCTAGGAATCCTGTCGCAACAACTCTTTGATACGGCATTAGATAAGGATGTAGTGCAATTGGGTAGACAGATGCATGACTTGACACTGGCCGCTAAAGCCAATAATAGATTAATCATGCTGCTGTATAAACAGTTAAATGAGTTCACTAACAAAGCTAACGAGATAATTAGGACTACCAACCATCTAGTAGAGCTTGTGAACAACATCCAAATTAACCTACCAACCCTAGCTAACTTGGTGTTATTCGCTGAGTACTTGCATGCTCTCGACGAGTCAACCACTGCTTTGGAGAAGCATGCAGCCAATATGGTGGACGGCTTAATCGATGCAAGTTTGAACAGGGTTAATGCTTTATTGCTGCCTACTAATATACTAACAAATGCACTTGATATAGCTAAGCTTCCTACTAATATACTAACAAATGCACTTGATATAGCTATGTGGAAGCATGGACTTATGCCACTCTTTGATCTGAGTCAACTGGAATATTATTACCCATTGTTAGAGGCCCAGTTGACCCATGAAGGCATCCTGATATTGGTACCTATGAGGAATGCTGTAACGTACCAGGCATGGCGGTTCATTCCCTTCCCTTTTGCAACTGCTAATAATACACTTGTTGTTACTGAAGAGGGTCCAGAGGTGCTGGTTGTCTCAGATGACAAGAAATATGTAGCAGAAACGACTGTGGATGAATTTGAGAAGTGTAAGGCCTCATTTCTTGATCTCCATGTATGTCCTGCTTTCCATTTTGTCTTCGTACCATTAAAGGTAGAAGAGTGTAAGAGGGCCTTGTCGGACACAAATACTTCCTCTGCTCTGCAACGTTGCACCTTCCAACCCATTCAGTTGAAGTCAGTTTTCCATGCTCATGTTCATGCGAAACAGTACTTTTACTTTCCTGAGACAGAGGACGTAACTGTGACTTGTGCCTCACAGAATCAATTCCTTACAGTAAAGGGGTACTATGTTGCACCTGATTTTTGTGAGTTACACAGTAAAGAGATAGCAGTTCTGCCTAGCAAGCATCATCTAGCTTTGTCAGTGAATTTCTCATCCCAGTTACGACCCTTTTTACCTTCATTCGATGTTACTTCCTTGAATGTGAACAGGCTGTCTCATGTATTAAAGGAGCTTACCTTCCTCTTCCACCTGAACAGGACTGATTTAGAGCCTTGTGTACTGTCCTATCTTCCTTCATACCTTTCTCCTTCCTATTTTGGTCCTGGCGTTGGTCTTCTACTTATTGTGGTCTTGTCCTGTGTTTGTGGTTTAGGCTACTATTTAAGGCGCCAATTAAGGAACCCACTGAGACCACGTGTCCGTACTCGCGGATTGCAAGTGGATGTTTTTTTTTTTTTTTTTTTTTTTTTTTTTTATGTGTCCGACTCTGGGCAAAGGCTTCAAGGCCTATATCTCAGGGGCAGTAGCCTATCCCAAGGCCCAGTAGTCCTCCTACACCTCCACATGTCACCACTTCGGCGCTAACACCCACCGTCCATACTGAATACATGCTAGGGCTGTCTCATACAGGACTGGTGTATTGGTATTAGCGGGGGTGTTTTTACGACATGTCGGCGGGTCATCTGGTAGATCAGGAAAGTCTGCCTTTTATGAAATTCAAATCCTTAAACTGTTCCCTGCCCCAGCCGGGATTCGAACCTGGGTCCATCAGGACTGCAGGCTGCCTCTCTACCGATTCAGCCACGCCTCCTCCTGAATAGTTAGCTACCCTACACTCTGGTTAGGCTACACGGTAGTTAGGACAACAATGTCGACGAGGACGTCAATGGTGTGGCTGACCGATGTTCTGGTGTCAACATCTTTTTCCATAAGAGTTGTAGTATCACACATTGTACAAAATAATTTTTAAAGCTGTTTAGTCATTATTAACAGTGTGTAATGAAGTGTGAATGATGAACAACCAAATATCATTTCGCTGTTAGCTGTGGTATAGGGAAGAAGGTGGATGGCAGACCACAAGTGCCACCCTGTTTCAATTATAAAATGAAGGTTAGGAGAAGTGAAAAGATATCTGAATTGTGCGTAAGTGTAAAGTCCTGGGGAACCATTTATGATGCTGGTATATGTGAATGTACTTAATGCCATTCTATAGAGGTGTATAATGTGCTAGTAGAGTTGTCATTTATCTCTACTTTTTGCATAAGCCCAGAGTATATGTAAATGCTCGGCACCTCACTTTTAGCTGACCTCAGCACCGCGCCCAACTCGGGACAGTGAGCGTACAGCGTCAGAAGTCATTTAGTTATCAAGGGAGGTGGTATCGCTCGTACATATCTCTCGGGTCGCAGTTGTAATTATTCTGTGCCCAATAAAGAGCGATTTAATCTGCTCATTTCTGTCACCTTACGCTACCACTTAATACAACAGACCAGCTTCCACCTTCTAGTGGCAGAGGACCTTTGGTGGCAAGTGTCGGGCAGTGACGGCGAGTAGCTGACGTGTACTACAGACAGTGTCGTCGATCTCCAACACGGTGGTCTAGTTATACTATAACAGCAGAACACATAATATGTAGTCAGCTGTGCTATGCCATATAACGGCTACATAGATTGCTGGATCCGGTGGAATTAGAAGCTAAACTGACACATCAGTAGTAGTAGTAGTAGTAGAAGTAGCAATAGCAGTAGTAGTATTGTTGGTGGCAGTAGTAGTCATCTTTAAAACCACAATCACTGCTGTCATTACTATTATTATTACTATTATTATCATCATCATCATCATCATCATTATTCTAACCCTGTCTCCACTCCCATAATATGATGTTAGCTGGATCCAGAGGCGGGAAAAACGAAAGCCAATAATTTGAGTACTATCACAAGTGTGGCCAAAATAAAGAAAGAAAGAAAGAAAGAAAGAAAACTCATACCAGCCTAAA
>NC_137009.1:39818152-39823152 GCF_032717465.1 Coenobita brevimanus
ACCGCGCAGCAAAAATGGAAATGAATCCGACAAAGAGAATGAATGTGAAATGTGGCCTATCAAATAAGCTGTGTCAACTCTGGAACTGTCTCCCTCTGTCTGTGTTTCCTACTTCCTATGATCTCCAGCCTCTCAAACGCAGTGTGTCCAGGCATCTCGAAATAAACTGATCTTGAATTTGGCTCTCTTTTGTTTTTGTTTTTGTTTTTTTCTTGGAAGGGACAGTTTGCGGGCTCCTGGCCTTTGGTTCCTTTTTCCTTGCATTAAAAAAAAAAAAAATGGACGTAACCCATGCAGTTCCATGATGGTGTGGATGTGGATGTGAAGGAAAGTGTCAAGTGTTACGAGAAATACACCGAGATGGTTTGGCCATGTGGAGAGGATGGAGTGAGAGACTAATTAGGAGTGTATGTGAGAGGGGGAGATCGAGGATGAGACTGAGAGATGGAGTAGGGAGGTACACTGATAAATGAGGAAGTGAAGGAGCGCTGTGGTGTGGATGTGGATGTGATGGAAAGCGTTGGGAGAAATACACAGAGGTGGTTTGGCCATGTGGAGAGGATGGAGAGACTAACTAGGAGTGTCGGTGAGGTGGAGAGGGAGAGGAGAGGGAGGTCAAGGATGAGATGAAGGAATGGAGTAGGGAAGTATAGGAGAGAGGGAGGTGTAAGTTGAGGGGAGGGCAGCGAAATGGCAGGGGATAGGGCGACATGGAGGCGATTTGTCTGTGGCTAGAGAGAGAGAGAGAGAGAGAGAGAGAGAGAGAGGCGAAACATTGCATCTCTTAACTTTCCCCATTCACAAAGACGAAAGTGGCACCACAGGATAAAGAATAATAATAATAATAATAATAAAAATAACCTGATATACTACACACACAATTAAATGACATAAATACTGATAAAAAAAATAAATAAATGGAGTCCTGTGCCACGCCGCGGAATTGTCCAGTCTTTTAAAAATATATAAAATCACGTTCCAACAATGACCCACAATTCTGATATAGCTGGAAGAAGCGAAACACAAAGACATGTCGGAACAGTAATGAAAAAAATATGAGAAACAGACAGACAGACAGACAGACAGACAGACACACACACACACACACACACACACACACACACACAAACCATTATAACACCTTAGCATGAAAATCAGTACATATGAAACACACACACACACACACACACACACACACACACACACACTCTCTCTCTCTCTCTCTCTCTCAATTCTAAAGAGGACGAGGTGAGAGAAACTGACGTGAGAGTGATCTGAAATACAATGCATATAATAATAATAATAATAATAATAATAATAATAATAATAATAAACAAATAGACAGACCGAAATCTCTATAATGATTTAAATGAATGATGATAAAATATTAGTGTTAAGATAGGCAAATCTATCTATCTATTGCCGGACGCCATAATCCTGTACGGGGTGGCCATTTGACTTTGAGTTATTTGTTTTACGGGGAGGGGCACTAACCCTCCACCAACCCACTTGCTGACACGTAGGGAGCACGTATGGTTTGGTTATATGGTTACCACCCAGCGTTGTAAATGGTTTCCTGGCTTACAGGAAACCATTTGGCTTGTCACTCAATGTAAAGCCACCTGTAAAGGAAAGAAAAGCAATAAGAAGTGACAGGAAAGATGGGAGAAATAGGAAGAGAGGAGGACAGGCACAGAAAAAGAATGATAGAGGCTAAGGAAGAAGTAGGCAGCACTACATCAAGTGAGTGGATGACGGTCGCCACCACCTACCACTAACAGGTAAATAAATATATAATAAAAAATAACTACATAAACAATAATAATCAAATAAGCAACACCCAGCTCATATCTTGATTAAATGAGCTTCCTTGTGCGTCACCTTCCCCCACACACACCCTCCCTTCTCACCCCCTCCTCCTTCCCTCCCCTCCTCTTCCCCTCCTTTTTCTCCCTTCTCCTCCTGATATTATAAACAACTTTTCGCCCCCTCCTCTTCCTGCTAATCCCTTCCCTCCTCTTTCTTCCTCCTCTCAACCCCTCCCATCCCCCACCCCCTCCTCCTTTTCTTTGCAACTTATCACTCCCTCTTCCTAATTCTACCCCTCCTCTTTCTTCTTCCTCCCCTTTCTCGACCTCCTCCTCCTCCTCCTTCCTCCCCTCTTCCCTATCTTCTCCTCCTCCCAATTCTTATACTTCCCCTCCTTATTCTCCCCCTAATCCTTTCCCTCTTTCTTCCTCCTCCTCTCCTTCTTCCCCTTCCTCCTCCTCCCAATACTAATACTTCCCGTCTTTTTCTTCCTTCCTTCTCCCTCAAATTCTTCCCCTCTTTCTTCCTCTTCCTCTCCTTCTTCCCTCCCCTGTCCTCCCCACCGCGGATATCCCACAATAATTATTCAGTAATCTATTCGTCCGTGGTCTGGGAAGGTTTGTCTCGCTTCCACTCACACATACTCATTTTCTATCTATCTATCTATTGCCAGACGCCTTGAATCCCGTAAGCAGTCACAAACAAATCGCCTCCATGTCCCCTCCTCCCTCTTCTCTCCACACTCATTTTCACCAACCGTTCTTCTACACCTCCACTGTCACTTCTTATTCATGTACTTTGTTTTACACACAAGTGGATGTACAATTCTCGGCGTGTGTTTTACATCTAGTATTCATTAACTTTTCAACTGTTATTTTTTTGGGGGGAGGGGGATGGGGTGGGGGGATGGGGGGGTTAATGCCACGCCCACCCCACCCCGGAAGTAAGACGATGAATTATTTGGTAATATATTTGTCCGTGATGGGGGAAGGTCTGGTTTATTTACATTCTACTCATAGATAGATAGATTGATAGATACAGATATACACAAATACAATGAGAAAAACCAGCCCTGGCTAGAGCATCATCTTGTACTGTTGGCGGCAGTTTGTGCGACAACTCCACAGCATCATCAGGCATCTACAGCCTCAAAGAATAATCAGATGGCAAGAGTTTCATACAACTGACAGAGTTCATTATAAACACTAAGCACAAAACCACATAAAGGTGTCAGTAGTTAAATGAGCTGGTCGGTCAAATAATAATAATAATAATAACTAAGTAAAGAAGACCAGTACAAATATAGAAAGTCAACCAATAAAGTCAAGAAAATGTACAAAGTAAAAAGCCCACGGGTAAAACATTACAGTAGAGTTTATCTATAGCCAGACGCCTTAATCCTGTAAGGGGTGGCCACAAACAAATCGCCTCCATTGCTCCAAGTCGCCCTGCTCCCTGCCATTTCCCTGCCCTCCCCCCACTAGCCTACTTACACTAAAAACACAAGCGGTCAAGAGAATGTCATTGCTGGCTAGGGACGGCCTGTGCTGCACCGTCAAGAGAGACTCGACCAGAGAGACAGGTCATGGTTCACACACGCAATGAGGACTTGGCAGGTGTCAAAGGGATGGGGTGGTCAGGTTAGAAGGAGTGTTTACGTCTGGCGCTACAGGATGGGTTGGCATGTAATCTGCTTCTTTTCACTGTTCGATCCTAAGTGCTCAGAGATACGAACCCTAAGCTGGCGTTCAGTATTGCATTTCTTTATCTTATTACTTTGTCCTCATCCCTGGCCTTATTATTTCTCTCTTTTTCTTTAATTTGTCCTCTTTCCTGGTCTTATTGGTTTAACTTAATGACACGTGTAGTGATAAACCACCAATGCCTGTAGTTTCGTAGGCATAGTAGCTCTGAGCCTAAAGAACCCACTTAGGGTTCGATTACACTTAAAACAATCCTCACATTTATCTGGCGGTAGAAATCTCGTGGTAATGTTGTTATTTTATTCTTTGTGGAAAAACTACTCTTACCGGTAAAGCACAAAAAAGCATACAGTGGCTGGTTTGACTGGCTTGCTTTGTTGCTTAGGGTCGTATAATTTGGTCAGCTGTTTACCGCTGGACACATCAGTGAAACGCGTACTGAAACCATCAGCCAAAAGGGTGCCTTTGAGGAACTGAATCTCTGAATCAAGACAAAAGAACTAGAACAAATATGAAAGACTGTGGTAACTAAAGTGAGAGTTTGGTTCCTTTTATAAGTAATGGGAATGAAAGAAGGAAATGTATAGTTAAGCCAGTAAATGTAGGTTATGTATACACATGTGTAGTGAAGAATCCATTACAGTTTTTAACCATGATATCAAGAAAAGGTAATTTTCCGTTTGACTCATTCCCAGATGTAAATTGTATATCATCATGCTTAGTACTAACAGACGTCAGAGATTTTGTTACATACTGGTCACCTCTAAATATAAGAAATGTGTCGTGCACATAACAACGATAAAACACGGGTTGAAATTCTAGAGAGCACTGATCCAACCCAATGGTGTGGTACTGGGATAAAACATGACCTAGAGGACTAGCCATGGCATCATCACCCACCTGTACGTACAGGTGTTTGTTAGGAATGATGAAGCCTACCGTACCTTACCTGCCACTGACAACACCTTGTGATGACGTTGTTTACTACCACTGACAATACCATATCGGTCTCTGAACAGGTTATCCAAACAATATTACCGCTTCATTTACGAGAATACTTGTAAACAACAAATATATATATCTATAAAGACAGATAGATAGAAAGATACTTTAGTTTTTTTTTTTGTTAAGAAGTGTGTTTTGCACATTATTTACAATTCCTTTTATGAATACATGGTGGGGGCGACTCAGGTGTTTATATTTTATTCCACTTAACAGCATAAGAAACTATTTACCTGAGGGTGAGTCACACCAATTATACTCACCTGCATGTCATTGCTACCTGACGACACCAAAGCCTATAACAATGACGGCTAACATTATGAGGAATTATATATGTTAAGCTAATACACTTTTTTTAAGGAGACAGAGAGAGAGCGAGAGAGAGAGAGAGAGAGAGAGAGAGAGACTCACTTTCACCTCTAACACAGTAACCTTGAGACTCTACCCCACCCCCCTTCATTTCCTATACTACCTCCACCCACACCA
>NC_137009.1:39833152-39838152 GCF_032717465.1 Coenobita brevimanus
CTTCCTTTCTTCTCTCTCTCTCTCTCTCTCTCTCTCTCTCTCTTTGTCTTGTCTCTTCCTCTCTCCATCCTTAATTTCTCTCTCTCTCTCTCTCTCTCTCCACTTCCTTTTGCCCCTCCCTCCTTCCCATTCCCCTCTCTCTTCTTTCCCTCCTTCCTTTTTTCTCTCCCTTGTCTTGTCACTTCCTTTACTTCTCTACCTCTCCACAATATTTCTCTCTCTCTCTCTCTCTCTCTCAGTCAAAAGAGGGGGTCAATGGCAGTCAGAGTATGAGTCAGAAGGAAGATTTTCGGAAAACACAGGGGGAGGGAGGGAAGGAAGGAAGGAAGGAAGGAAAGACAGAAGAAAAGAAAAAGAAGGAAGGAAGGAAAGAAAAAGAAGGAAGGAAGGAAGGAAGGAGAAGGAAAGAAAGAAGGAAAGAAAGAGAAGGAATGAATGAAGGAAGGAAAGACAGAAGGAAAAAGAAGGAAGGAAGGAAGGAAGGAAGGAGAAGGAAAGAAAGAAAGAAGGAAAGAGAAGGAAGGAAGGAAGGAAGGAAGGAAGGAAGGAAGGAAGGAAGGAAGGAAGCAAGCAAGCAAGGAAGGAAGGAAGAAGGAAGGAAGGAAGAAGGAAGCAAGGAAGAAGGAAGGAAGGAAGGAAGGAAAGAAGGAAGGAAGGAAAGAAAGAGAAGGAAGGAAGGAAGGAGGGAGAGAGGGAGGGAAGGCTCTAGGGTACTCAACTGCAACTCCTCATGAGAGAGAGAGAGAGAGAGAGAGAGAGAGAGAGAGAGAGAGAATGTAAATGAGTTCAACAGTAGTCTGTCTCCCTCATCATAGTCTCTCTCTCTCTCTCTCTCTCTCTCTCTCTCTCTCTCTCTCTCCGCATATATGGTATGAAGCTGAGGAGTTTCGTTTCTTCCTCCCTCCCTCCCTCTCTCTCTCTCTCTCTCTCTTTTTTCTCCCTCCCTCCTCTCTTCCTTTCTTCACGTCTCTCTCTCTCTGATCAACCATAAGACAATTTTAGCACATGAGAGAGAGAGAGAGAGAGAGAGAGAGAGAGAGAGAGAGAATCACAGATAGATGGATGTATTGGATAGATATAAAGCTTCGTTAGGCCTTGGGTTTTATATCTATCAGGTAAAGTCGATTTATCTATCTATCTATCTATAGCCCGATGCCCTAATCCCGCAGAGGGTGGCCGCAGACAAAACGCCTCCAAGTCGCTCTATCACCCACCATTTGACTGCCCTCCCCCCAGCTCACTCCCTCACATACCTCTCCACTCCATCTATCTATACGACCCTTCTAACAATTCTATCTATCAGCCTATCATTCAACTTATATTTTATTTAGTTTTCATGTCTATCTATCAATGCATCTATTTGTTCCCTGTACACTTATCTATGTCTGACTGTATCTATCTATCTGTCTATCTATCAATTCTACTAATCTATCCATCCATCTCCCTACCTATAAAAATCTACCTATCCATCTACCTATCAACTCATTTATCTATCAATTTCCCTATCTATCTACTAATCTATCTATCTATCTATCTGTCGATCTATCTATCTATCTATATCTATCCTCAGGGTGGCAGCAGGTGGCGTGTCCAGAAGGGGGTGAAAAAATGCACTCCCTTGTAAGGCTGTGTTACGGGAGGGGAAGAGAAGGAGGGAAGGGGAGGTAAATGTAGGAAGAGGGAGGGAAGGATGGATGGAGAGAGGGAGGGAAAGAGGGAGGGAAGAAAGGCAAGGATGGAGGGATGGAGGGAAGAAGGGGAAGAGAAAGGCAGCAGTTTGGAAATGCAGGGAAGAAGGAAGGAAGGAAGGAAGGAAGGATGGATGGATGAGAGGAAGGAAAGAAGGAAGGGAGGAAGGAGGGAAGACAGGGAGGGAGGAAGGATGGGAGAAAGAGGAGAGAGGAAGGTATCTGGATGGAGGATAGGTAAAAACAGAGAAGGTAGGGATGGCTGGAGGGAAGGGGGAGGGGAGGCAGACAGGGTGGAGGTGAAAGTTGTCAGAATTACCAACACCCTCTTCCTCTACACACACACACACACACACACACACACACACACACACACACACATACACACACACACACACAAGTAAATATTTCTGTGTGTATAACAGATTTGCAGGTATGTAATTTAGTGTGACAAACGCAGATAGATATTTAAGTAAGTAGTAGTGACAGATTGGCAGAAAGACGCAGATAGACAGGTATGTAGGCAGACAGGCTGACAGACAGGTAAGCAGACAGGCAGATAAGTAGGTAGGTAAGCAGAAGGGAGGCAAGTATGGAGGTAGGCAGAGATAAAACTGACATATAAAGACATATACATAGGCAGGTAAGCTAGGAAGGGAAAAAGGTTGGTAGGCAGGAAGGGAAAGACAGACAGACAGATAGACAGATAGACAGATAGAGTGATAGATAAGTACACAGAGAGGCAATCAGTCCATTACATTTAGCACAGTGTAATCATCTGAACTTTGTTACATACTGGTTACATGTGTGGGCAGAAATTATGACAACACTGAATAACAATACTGAACATGCTCGTAGAATATACTGTGGCCACCGCTTACGGGATTTAGGCGTCTGGAAATACATACGGTAAATATAAAGACAGATAACAGGGCGACATGGAGGCGATTTGTTTGCGGCCACCCCTTACGGGATTTAGGCGTCTGGGAATAGATACAGTAAATATAAAAGACATGGATAACAGGGCGACATGGAGGCGATTTGTTTGTGGCCACCGCTTACGGGATTTAGGCGTCTGGGAATAGATACGGTAAATATAGACAGACAGATAACAGGGCGACATGGAGGCGATTTGTTTGTGGCTATGCATTTTTGTCATATAAATATTAGAGTGTTCTGTGTTTATCTGATGGAACTAGGCATCATATTCCAGTGCTAATCTATTGCTACAACTCAGCAAGATGGAGGGATGGCAATTTTAGGCCAAGTTAGAGTAAAATGCGTATAGTAAGAGAGAATATATTGTCGTTAATGAGTAGTGAAGGCGGTAGGAAAGACAGACCAATAAAAACACAACAAAAAACAACAAAAACAAACTCACGTGCTCATCACTACCGTCTTGTTTACATGTGACGTCACTGCTCACCTGAAAGTAAACAACAACATTATTACGTCATTACCCACGTGGTCTAAGAGAGAGAGAGAGAGAGAGAGAGAGAGAGAGAGAGAGAGAAGGCTAATCAACAATTGAACTCGATTACCCGACCATAAGCAGGTGTGCGTGTGTGTGTGTGTGTGTGTGTGTGTGTGTGTGTGTGTGTGTGTGTGTGTGTGTGTGTGTGTGTGTGTGTGTGTGTGTGTGTGTGAGAGAGAGAGAGAGAGAGAGAGAGAGAGAGAGAGAGAGAGAAGGCTAATCAACAATTGAACTCGATTACCCGACCATAAGCAGGTGTGTGTGTGTGTGTGTGTGTGTGTGAGAGAGAGAGAGAGAGAGAGAGGCTAATCAAGGCATGAACTCGGCCATAGACAGGTGTGTTGCAAGGTTAGGTCTCACGGTGTAGCAAATGACATCACACACCTGTACTGTCTCGCCTGGTTGCAAGGTGACTCTCTCTCTCTCTCTATCTATCTGGGCTATCTATTCACTCTTAGGGATGATGCTAGTTAATTCCTCTCTCTCTCTTCTCTCTCACTCACTCAATATTCATACCAATACACTCTTCACCGTTTTATGTAAGAGTGTGAGAGGTAAGGTGTTATGGGGTAGTGTACTAGACCTTATGCCCCTCTCTCTCTCTCTCTCTCTCTCTCTCTCTCTCTCTCTCTCTCTCTCTCTCTCTCTCTCTCACTTTAAAGGTGTTATGGGGTAATAATCTACATTTTACGCCTCTTACAAAAAATCTTGGTGTCTCAACTTTCTCATGGATTATTTCTGACGTGCACTCGACCTGACCCTTTGCATGAGAGTAGGGGGAGGGGGGAGAGAAGGAAAGGGGGGAGGGGAGAGTGAAGGAACGGGGGAGGGAAGAAGAGAAGTGAGATATGGAGAAATAAAAGTGAGAGATAGGAGAGAGGTGGGTTAGGGACATGGATGGAGAGAGAGGACAGGGGAGAGAAGAGAGAAGAAAGAAAATTAAATAAGAGATGGGAAAGAGAAGGGAAATAGAGAAATATGAGAGAGAGAGAGAGAGAGAGAGAGAGAGAGAGAGAGAGAGAGAGAGAGAGAGAGAGAGAGAGAGAGGCGGAAGTCACCCCCTTACTAATTATTTCCACTATCACATTCTAATCTACACGCCCGAAGCATACCTTACACGCAATTAATAAGAGACTGACTGGGAGAGTGAATGTGAATTACCCTCGTCACATTCTTTTCGGGGTCTCTCTCTCTCTCTCTCTCTCAACATTCCGTTCACGTAACTGGTGCTAATTTTAACTCACTCTCTCTCTCTCTCTCTCTCTCTCTCTCATGACCCTGACTGAGTTATGGTAGTTATGGTGCTGTTAAAATGGTAGTTAAGTAAGTTAACTGTCTCTATATGGTACCATTGTCTCTCTCTCTCTCTCTCTCTCTCCACAACTGCTTCCATTCACCAGCTCATTATAAACTCCCCGAATGAATGCTACTGAGAGAGAGAGAGAGAGAGAGAGAGAGAGAGAGAGAGAGAGAGAGAGAGAGAGAGAGATCCTTGGTGTGCCTCCTCATCAACAACCCTCCCTCATACACCCCCGACCAAAGGATGTGGAATAAGGTTTACGATGTTATTGTTAAAAAGGTAACAGCGGGTATACATCACGATAGGGGCATGTATACTAATTACATACATACATACACAGGCACATACATACATAGAGAGAGAGAGAGACAGAGAGAGAGAGGTACATACATATATACGGTACATACATACATACATACATACATACATATACAGGCATATCGTACATATATTCAAACGGTACACATATGACACAGCGATACATATATACAGGTATACATACATACATACACACATACATACCGTACGTACATGCACA
>NC_137009.1:39848152-39850652 GCF_032717465.1 Coenobita brevimanus
TCTCTCTCTCTCTCTCTCTCTCTCTCCATTTCACTGTAAAAAACCTTTCATTGTAATTAAAACTGAATGATTTAATAATTATTTATAACAAAATTCAAAAGACTGCGAATGAAAAAATGAAAGATATTAGAGAGAGAGAGAGAGAGAGAGAGAGAGAGAGAATATGGTTAAGGAAGGTTGGGTAAAATGGTTAAGTATCACACACACATACACACACACACACACACACACACACGCACACACACAAAACTTTCACTTCACGGGCAGCGCTGAGAAACAAAGGTGTGTGTGTGTGTGTGTGTGTGTGTGTGTGTGTGTGTGTGTGTGTGTGTGAATGAAGAGCTGTGCGTACTGAACCCCATGTATGTATACCTAACGTGTACACATGCTTATTAGGTGTACATATTATTCAGAAAGGCTGGGCTCATCTATACAGAGAGAGAGAGAGAGAGAGAGAGAGAGAGAGGGAAAGCTACAATACTCCACAAGGTAGCGAAGGTGAGCTGAGTGAATTAGGAATGTACTTAACTCTCTCTCTCTCTCTCTCTCTCTCTCTCTCTCTCACTATCTCTCTCTCAGTGTTCTCCCCCCTCCCTCTCTCACACACACATTCCTTCTTTTCTCCCTTCCTTCCTTCCTCCCTCATTCCTTCTTTCTTTCCTTCATTTATTGCCTTTATACCCTCCTTTCTCCTTCCTTCTTTGGTTTAGTCCAGCCCTCTTTTCCTTCTTACTCTCTACCTTCCTTCCTTCTTTCTCTCTCATTTCCTATCATTCTTCCTTCATTCCTCCCCTCCCTTCTTTCAATCATTCATTCCCTCATCTTTCTCTCTCTACCTTCCTTCCTTCTTTCTCTCCTTTTTCCTATCATTTTTCCTTCACTCCTCCCCTCCCTTCTTTCAATCATTCATTCCCCCATCTTTCTCTCCCTCTCTCTCTCTCTCTCCCTCTCTCTCGTGTTGAAAGAGAGGCTATGAGGCAAGGCTACTTACAATGGCAACTTCCCTACTCACACTTTCTCTGGTCGCCACGGGGTATGTATGTATGTATATGTATGCATGTGTGATGTATGTGTGTATGCATGTATGTATGGATGGATGTGATGTATGTATGTGTGTATGCATGTATGGATGGATGGATGTGATGTATGTATGTGTGTATGCATGTATGGATGGATGGATGAGATGTATGTATGTGTGTATGCATGTAAGGATGGATGGATGTGATGTATGTATGTGTGTATGCATGTATGGATGGATGTGATGCATGTGTATGTATGCATGTATGGATGGTTGGATGGATGGATGGATGAATGGATGGATGTTGGTTGGTTGGTAGGTAGGTAGGTAGGTAGGTAGGTAGGTAGGTTGGTAGGTAGGTAGGTAGGTTGGTAGGTAGGTAGGTAGGTAGGTAGGTAGGTAGATAGGTAGGTAAGTAGGTAGGCAGGAGGGGACTGAAGGGGTTAGCCTAGGTGGTTAGGGAGGGAGAGAGAAGGTGGTAGGTAAGTAGGTGGGTAGGTAGGTAGGTTGCTTGACAGACCAGCTGGCTAGTAGGTAAGGAGGAGGTAAATAGGTAGGTAGATGGGTACGATGCAGGTAGGGATGGAGGGAAGAAGAGGAGAAAGAGTGAGGAAGTTACGTGAGGGGAAGGGCGGTAGATAAGTAGGTAGTAAAAACCGTAAGTAGAGGCCGGTAAGTAGGCAGACAGGCTGTAGGTAGGTAATAAAGGTGGGTTGGTAAATATATAAATACACAGGCGTAAGTAGGTACGTAGGTAGATAAACAGGTAGAGAGAGAGAGAGAGAGAGAGAGGGGGGGGGAGGACATAAGGGAAAGTGGTGTGGGTAGGATATGTGTGGTTACCCTACAGGCTGCTCTCTCTCTCTCTTTCTCTCTCTCTCTCTCTCTCCCTCTCTCTCATATTCTGACTGATTTCAAATTAAGCAGAATATTTAGTCAGATAAGAAGATAAGTAAGACAAGGAAATGTGTTAAGAAATCTCCATGAGTCCCCATAGTCTTCTAACAACACAAATAACAACCTAGGAGTAAGGGCGTGGATTGTCATATACCTTGCACCCAACGACGCCACACACACACACACACACACACACACACACACACACACACACACGCCGGGTAAAACCATAGGCCATGTAGTGGGTGGAGCGCTTTCACTTTTCCCGCCAAAAACGGACACACTGATTGGCCAGGGGATTTGAACGGCGTAACGGTCCTCAGATATATTTTAAAACTGTAGGATATTGAAATTTAAACCTAATACTAATAATAACTAAGGTTGATAAATCTAATTGTAAGTAAAATGCAAACTACTGGTGGTATTATTATTATTACTGTTATTACTATTATTATTATTAGTTGTAGTAGTAGTAGTAGTAGTAGTAATAGTAGTAGTAGTAGTTGCAGAAGTAGTAGTAGTAACAGTGGTAGTAGAGTAGTAGTAGTAGCAGTAATAATAATAATAATAATAATAATAATAATA
>NC_137009.1:39858152-39913152 GCF_032717465.1 Coenobita brevimanus
TCCTTGGCACTTATTCGTGACTAGGATCATATTCTAGTGCTAACCTACTGTTACAACCCAGCATTCAAGATGGAGATGGTAATTTTAAGTCGTTAAAGTAAGAAGATTAGTAACAAAAGAGCCTCCGGGTAACTTCACGCAACCACAACTTAGTACCGTACTGTTTTGAGTGGCCCAGTTCCCTTAGATGAAGTTTTTATCTACGTAAATCTTACTTAGTTTGGCTCCAAATTACTCACGCAAATATACCAGTAAAACCAACACAAGGCTCGACACGCATATTTCATCCGTCACATCAATAACCTTAATTTTAAAGATGAGAGGACCTGAGGGTAAAAGAAATACCTAGGATAAAAAGCACTTACCAGGAATTAAACTGTGATGTAAAAACGGGGATATTGATCACAATACCTTAAAAATGAAGAGGAAATGAAGAAATGAGTCCCGCCTGTCAATCTAGATCTGCCGCCAAAAGCAAAGCATAGATACATTGATGTGGACGTTGGTGTAAACGTAAAAGGCATCGAATCATGTTTTACACGGATGTAAATACGATAATCCTGTAGTGAAGCGATGCGCGTTTGTTTATTCCATCTACAGAATGTTGAAAGACGTAGCGTTTAAGCAAATTCATTTTTCAGCAGACACTTCCTGTAATACGATAGTTCAACCTATTCAAAATTCCTGGCAATAACGTAAAAAAGGAGAAACGTGAAAAATAAACAGCCTGAGATCGATGTGTCAACCAATTCCGCAGAATTTAAAACTCAAGAAATCGTTCCAATGTTTCACTGTTGCTATCATTCCTGCAAAGTAGCCTACTGATCAAATGGTTAAGTACATAGCAACTAATTTCAGGCAACAGATACACAGAGATAATTTCAGAGCGAAATGGTTGCGCTGTGTATGAATTAACCAGGGATATCTCTCGTAGGAAGGGGTTAAGGGAAGGATGCTTCTATAAGCAGAATGAAATCGTCACGCAAAAAGCAGACCATAATCTTAAAATGTCCAGTCGTCACTTGTGGGTTAATTTCTTACTTTACCAAAACATTCAAGGTTCCAAAACATTGCCAATACTGGGCATTTTGCATAATCTAAGAACTAGGCAACAGGAAAACGCCGTGGATGGGTTTTTACATTTAACATCCACCTATGTCGGGAACTACCTTCTTTGGCGGGAAACTCAGACCTCAACTGACGCCAGCCAGTGTTTACGGGTATTTTTCACAGTCCACTTAACAGTTTGCATCATTTTTGCACTGTATATCGCTTATAAAAACTGGTTTGATTACATGGATGATGATTAATGGAGCCACGTCACTCGATATGTCTGTTCCCATGAGTCTTGGGTTCCAAAACCTAACAGAGCAGACATTTAAAACGTGGCTGTCGGTAAAGTTGATTTGTTTTTACCTGACAGCGATCTATAACCTCTTTCTGAGTACCTGATGGCCGAGTATAGTCAGAATGGAGGGCTGACTGGCTTTAACATGGTCTAATATTGCCATCTCCATCCCGAACACTTTACTGAGTTGTAACAAGATTCCTGCTAGAATATGGTACTTGCCACGAAGAGGTGCGATGAAGAGAATGTGGTGATACTATTGTCTTTTTCTGTCACTGAACTACGCGAAATCAGCTTCAATAGGACGAAAATCTGGGCCAAGTTAAAGAATCACAGGAACTCATTTTTACCTCATAACTATGCGGTATCAATCACTCGTGTAATTAATTTTGTCATGCTGAAGACACGTGGAAATTAAGGTAGCTTTAGTCGTTTGTGTGGTCATAGATGAGATTTAATCAACACTCCACTTCTGTTTGAGAAAAGAAAGAACACCAAGTCAAGGAAAATAGATGCTACATGGATCGTGGAAACTAGGAGAAAAGAAATATGACAGCGCACAACATATAAAAAAAAGGGGGGGGGGGAGTGAGGCGATACTACTAGTTTACTACCACCACCACCACCACCTACTACTACTACTACCACTACCAATACCACCACCTACTACTACTACGTGACTGCACCATCCCTATCTGTTACTGCATCCTGTCTTGTCACAACACTTGACATCCACCTTTCGTGCGGAGTTTGGCAGTTGTTCTTATCTGTGTGTTATCAAGTGTTATGACAGGAAACACTGCACTCCAACGTGAATAATGCCTAGTCAAATGAACATTAGCGCTGTTACAACTGCATAAATAATAATAATAATAATAATAATAATAATAATAATAATAATTTTACAAGTAGCAGTGGTGGTGGTAGCAGCTGTAGTAGTAGTACCCCTGCAACACTATCATGATACTGCAACGTAATATATTCCAGTGGTTCTCCCTCTCTCTCTCACACACACGCACACATTCACACACATTCAATAACTTCCTTAACATATAGCTTACCAACTATTCCAATTTCCCTAACATACCCTTAAATACATGGCATATATAATATACACAATAATTCAAAACAACTTCTCCATTACATTAACTCCTCCAACAATCACCTTAAAATATACATTACCACCATCAAATACCTTTAAGATATTCAAATTAAACTTTCAGTACAGGTAGTTGTCTTTTCACAGTTTTTCAAGAATTCTAACATACACACTAATTCAATAATAATCATTAAAATCCGTCAGCTCCCCTACCACATGAACAATTTACTGGAAATGTACAGAAGCAGCTTCCCTAACATTTGACATATTTTCCTAGCACCAATATCTCTAAGTTAATATCCTACATATATTCTCCCAAATATCCATTAATTCCATCTAATATTCAAACTTTCGTAATCACATTTAATCATTCTTAACCCGGCAATTCGATACGTTACAAACCAACATAAATTTTCCCTTGCATTATACAACTTTTATCATTGAAATTAATATCTCTCCCTCTCCCCCAGTAAACCACTTTCTAATATTCTCCTAACATTCCTAGCATACCCAATCATTAGAGTACACCCACGGCAGTTGTTGCCAAGTTGCATTTTTAAGTTGCATATTCAACTATGCAATCCACAAACTCAATGTTGCATCCACATACTTTGAGTCACACATGGTTGCATGATTGGCTGGTGACGGATGCAACGTTGGAATGCGTCACAACGTTTGAATTATTAACGTTTCTGGTACGTCAAAATAAATCGGTTAACGCTGAATAGCTTCCCCGAACACTAGTATATAATGAGAGTAAATAGGGAAGTACTGGACACCATGATCCTGCCAGTCAAAAGCGAAGGGTAGGAAGGAGTGCAAAAACAAAGATCAATTTGGGTACATCAGCTGATCTCGGTAGCAGCGTGGCCAAAAATCAATAATATCCTTGGTCAAGAAGCCGCCGGGGGCGTGAGAGTTACACTTACCTGGTCTGGCGTTGGATGGACGTGGTTGCACATGTGTTCCGCCGAGGCTGTGATTGCAAGCACAATAAACATACAGGGACAAAGGCCCGAGCACGCGCGCCACACCCAACCCCTCATGCTGCCATCATCACACTGACGCCCAGCTGGCCCGACGTAAACACGGACACGGCCACTTCACCCGCAGGGGAGTCTACCCGGCTCTCCTAGATTCACTAATAAACTTCTATTCAACTTCCCCTTGAAACTAATTTTTCTTTTTTTTCAACAAGAAGGTCGAGGAGAGGAGTGTGTTGCATCTTTCCAGATCTCTTGCTCTTCTTGCAGATCAAAATATGAGTTACGCAAGGAAATTCTTAAGACTATTTGTGAATCCCATTCCTGGCAGGTGTTTTACTCATATATGCAGGTTGCTACACCAACTCATTATCGTAGTATTATCTCACTGTAGCCCTCTTCCCAGGAGCATTACACTGTCTCTATAACGCAGCATCCCCTTTTAATTATACGACATAAAATTCAAAGCGGGATTACTTTACCGCGCAAAATCTTATATCATCCCTCAAGTTTATGTTTTTAACCTCTTGAGATGCTGAGGTGCCGATTGCCAGTAGCCGGGGGATAAATCTGGTCTTAAATTATTTCAATATTGGTCCTTCCCTATGGAAAAAGTACATTTCCTTATTCTGTGTAACTTCCTCTCCCACTTGAATTAGCACTCGGTACCTTTTACAATAAATATTTCAATCAATCATTTCCTATGGCATATTTCAATTCAGGGTATTTTGTCGCGGCCCCATATTTATCTGAAACGTGAACCCAGTGGACTGCAGGCTGAAGTTACCCCTCTCCAGCATTCCACTGTCCTCCTTTCAGAGAATAGGGAGGGTGCTGAGGGACAGTCATATAACCGGTAGAGCCTCCTGGTTATATCAATGCCACCACATGACAGCATCCCTCTCCTGAACGATACGTACTTAACCAAACAAAACTGGATATAATACCTTTAAATAAATAGATAACAATACTGTACATACAGTGCTGTTTCTTGGTAATATAATGGGAAGAACTGAAGCATCCAAAATGTGGTAGAGTGTATTTATTAACCTGATATCTTACAGCACAGCACTTGCAGCAACTACCCCAACACCTCAACACAGCAAAAGTATTGCACCTCAAGCGACTACTTTCCCTTCTGCTACACAACACTTCCCTCACTACAACAACAATAGCCTCAGAACCAACTATACTACCACATTCAGTACATAACACCACTATAACTTACTTTGATCCAGCTAACCTTATCGTACTCAATAAATAACATCAATATAGCTTTTCATACATTACTTATCTCCTTTTTATTTTTTTCCATATACATAAACCTTACTGAGAACAAACTCAATACATTCAGAACATAACATTATTACAGTATAGCTATTTTTTACTACCAACAACTTTATTAAGCTTACCAAACTATCTTTCTTTTTTTCTCATACTTTCTACCCCCAATATTACTCAGCCTCCTTTATTTCAATTATTACAACTACCAGATTATTTTACGAACCTTTTACTGATGATTTCTTCCAATAACGGGCTTAAGGCTGGGAAGAGATACTTTCTTGTGGTGGCACTGATATAACTGATTGGCTCCCGTGTCCAGTTATACGAGCATCCATCAACATCCTCCCTATCCCCTGAAAGGATGATGGTGACTGCAGGATTAGGGCAACTTCAGCCTGCAGTCCACCGGGTTCACATTCTGATGAGCCTGGGGTTGCAATGACTACTACATAATTATCAACAATCACACTCACTACAAATTTCACTGACTTTTTTAAAGGATTTTATGACAAACTATACATACGATACACCCACTACCAGTCAAATTACTACACATACCTCCAGTTTCGTTTCGTTTTGTTTCGTTTTTAAAGGCTCCAACATGCTTGCATGTGTCGGCCTTGGTCACCTAATGGCGGCTCTCCACGCTGCACGATCCATTGCAGCCTCCCTGTTCAGTCCCTCAACCCTAAGGTCAGACTTAAAATTAACTTCCTTTACATTACTATACTTCTTTCACACTCACTTGGCCCAGATTATCATCCTGCAGCTTATTTCACATAACTTGCTGGCAGAAAAGGATAGTGTTACAGCTCTAAAGCATCTTTACAGCACTTCTTCATGACTAGCACCACATTCTCCTGTTCAGTTATTGATACAACTTGGCTTTCAAGGTGCAGATGGCAATTCCAGGTTAAGTTAGAGTAAAAGGAGTATAGTCATCACCAATACTACTATTTTATCCCAATTTCTCACAACACTGATGACTCCTAACCCCTTTCAGCTCAACTAACAACCATGTGTAGCTAGACTGGAGGGTTGATTTGACTAGTAACCAAGGAGTCTACCTCAAAACTAAGGCTCACTGAATTTCATGCACCCACAACTTAACATACAAATTGTGTGAGTTGCCCAGTGCCATCAGATGAAATACAAACTGACTATACAAACATCTCCAGTATGTTACAAGCAGGTTACCTTCCTTTACACTACTACAATCCTCCTCCTCCTCCTCCTCCTCTTCTTCTTCTACCTCCTTATCATCATCACCATCATCATCATCATCATCAATCATCATCAACACCAATCCTCCTCCTCCTCCTCATCATCATCATCATCACTATTACCTTCCCTACTTCTCACTAACATATAAGAAAAGTAGGATCCAGACTAAGAATACATTATAAAGAAACTTATTAAAGTAGAAAACAGTATAAAACTAAAATATACACATCACTTTAACATTAAATAAAATATAGTAGATCATTTATATATATACAATAAATATGATGGAAAAAGTGTGTAGATAAAATACTGAAATAGTTTATTCATATATAAAATTTCAGCCTCTTCCACCTGACAGCACATTTTTAAATTAAATCTAAGTCACCACCAGACAATTTTATTCAACTCACAAAACACCTCATGCTGAATGGGTTAAAGGTTATATAAGGAGCTCCATAGAGTAATACCAAACACGCTAAAATCATTCATACATCATCATCATCATCTGGACCTCCTTTCCCACTCTAGGGCAGGTGAGGAGTAGCAATGTCCAGCCAGCCCAAATTTGCCCAGTCTAATGGGTCTCTGGAATCCTGGCTCTATTGGATACGCCAAAAACATTCACCACATTCTGTAGCTTCACACAAACGTATCCAATAGTCAATCAAAAATCAAACCAAGAAAATGGAGGATAAAACAGTGAATTTTGGACATGTGGCACCCTTGTGGTTCCTACACAATACATCTTATAATAGTTGAAAAAGACCTGTTGTCTAACCTTCATTTTCTCAGCTTAATGATTATGGCTCATTTTACGTTACTCAACAGATCGACGCATATCTAACCACTTTAATGAAAAATAAATAAATAAAATAATCTCTCCTAAGGTGAAGAAAATCATCAACAGTCATAAAGAATAAATTAAAAACTACCTCATCAGACAGGAAAGGCTAAAACACAAAACTTATCATACAAGAACTATAAAATACCCCGCCAGCTGTACGATGCTGCTGGCGGGAATAACAATATCTCAATATAAAACTGATAACAATGCATGTAACTAAAACTAAACTAGACATAAAAATGAAGGCCTATTCTGCATTAGCCTTTTTTTTAACCTTCCTTTTTCATATCTTAAGCCTAATTGTATTTCCATGTAATATGTATGATCTGGATACAAGAAAATTAAAGACAGACATGGCAGCTGTCATCTTATTTTACCCTCTTGGAGGTCTGGGGTCACAACACCACACACTACCACAGTCCTGTACATTTAGGGATACATGACCAGTGTATTTCCACTGCTGGCATCACATGATCAAAGCACCTCCAGTCACTGCCAGGAGACTAATCTTTGTGGCCATATCTCCAAGTGGGGCATTCTAAACACACATCAAAATCAGTAACACCGTTCAATTGATATAACAGAACTGACTACAGACAGACTGAGGCTGTCCTATACATTCAGTAAACAGAATCAACACACCAGTTTCTTCTTGGAGACTGAACACTGCATGGTCATAACTTTAACTGGGGCATTCTGATCAATACATCAATTATACTGTTCAATTCAACTGATATGACAGTACTGATTATAGACCAGTGACTATGGCTGCCCCACACACTCACTAAACAGGAGCAAAAAACCAACAGTTACTTCTTGGTGACTTTGCAAAGCCACAAGTCTAAACACTTCATCAAAATCAATTACTTCCTATTCAACTGATATAACAGTACTGACTACAGACCACACTGCCTGAGGCTGTCCCATACATTCATTATACAGTCTGTAATATAAAGCGGTATTCCTGAACTACAAATCTGTTACCATATATGACAAATAACACAGATTAAATGCATACTATAAACTAACCCACCCATGTCAGGCCTATACAGTCATATATAAAAATTCGTCACTGACACATGAATGAACTGCAGTGGAAAAAGAAGCAAATTATTACCTACAGATGGAATATGACCTACACCACAGTCCACTACATTACACTCAAGCATGTATGAACCCAGCAATGAAAGGCAAAAAAAGACCTGACTGTACAAGCTGGCAATTACAATCCATCCATACACACTGCCCAAACAACAATCAGAACTTGGGGTTTGTGACATCATTGCAATCTCGGTTTCAAGAATACATCCAGTTACACTTACACTGTATCTAAAATAGAGTGTGATATATACTGTACTAAAAATATAATCTCTTGTAAGCAAAAGCACTTGGCTGAGGCTTGGCTATACTGTATATTGATAGGCACTCATTCCACGTCTTGATGTGAGAGTTTGCGTAGGAAAAATGCTACGGTAATCCCTTCACTAGGAGTTTTATTTAACCACGGAGATCCCCCCCCTACCCCAACTCAGGGAATTTAACATCGTATCTTTCATAAAAGCTTTAACACGGTTGCACACGTGGGCCTTGGTCACCTAAAGGCAGCTCTCCACGTTGTTTGAGCTCTGGCAGACTCCCTTTTCAGTTCCTTAATAATTTGCTTACACCGATATTTTTAAAACTTGACTTTTACTACTGCCAAATCATGCTTATTTATCTTAGGGGACACTTCACCCAATGCAGGGGTTGAAATCATCATCATCATCATCACCATCATCATTATCCATACAGTAAGCCCCCTCGTTTGGCGAATTTCAACTTGGCGAAACTCACTTTTGGCGGTAGGGTGGCCATGGACCACCGAATGCTCGCTTGGCGATTTGAATTCAAACTTGGCGGTCCCCTGGCGGCCGCACGTTGAACAATATCAAGAAAAATTGAAAATGTCAAAGCAGGCAAAAATAACAAAGTTTTTCTTAGAGAATCTGGACAGACAACACAATATCCAAGACGTCATTGCCACCATTCCCGTAGACGATGATAACTGTGAAATCATTGATAACCCCCCCCCACTCGATGTGCCACAAGAACAGCCCCAAAAGCAGCCACAAGAACAGCCGCAACCTCCCCAGCCATCCCAACCTCCCCAGCCACCCCAACCAAGCTTCGCTGCCCTCTTTAAGCTGGATGCTGACTTTTCTGGCTTCGATGAAGTGGATGATCAAGCGAGACAAATGGTTGCTAAGGGGGTTATGGGGGAGGAGGGGGAGAGTGATGAGGAAAGTGGTGGTAGCAACTAAGCTGCCCCCACTGCCACTCCGACGTCCCCAGCCAAGCAAGCCTATCTTCACTCTATTTACGGTTAGTTACAACCTTTATATCATGTCTTATTAGCTTTATTTATTGTTTATTGGTCTGTTTTCTACATGTGTATTAATATGTGAAGGCAAAAGATTTTATTTCAGCTCGAAAGATGGTGTTTTAGGGGTCAAAAGGGGGACTTTGGCAATGACCAAAGACTGATTGAGGCACTTTATAGGCAATTTATAAGGTAAAAAGAACTCGCGTTTGGCGAAATTCGAATTTGGCGGTAGTTTCGCCAGACTAATTGGATCGCCAAACGCGGGGGCTTACTGTACATATTTTGCACCTATGAACTCGGGTGGTGTCTTGAAAAAATGAAATAAATAAATAAATAATAATAATAATAATAATCAAAATAATAATAAACAATTAATGATGATAAAAACAGAGCTTTTAGTGTGATAAAAATTTTCTTTGGTCTTGCTCTCCCTAAATACTATAATTCCAGTCCAAAGACCTTTCGTAGTGAAGGGGATGACACAGTAAAATGGTGAAAATATAAATACAGATGATATTACAATTATTTTAGTGATGCCAACATTCTACATCAGCATTTACCACTGTTCGCAAATTTCTACAACTAAATACTGTATAAAATTGTAGGTGACGTGTACTGTAGATAGAGTTTGTTCACTTTAAAAAGGCAGAGTGAGCAAGGGAGTGAGTGAAATCCAAGTGCCAGAGGGCAAAGTTCACAAGGCACTAGGTTATGATCTGAAGGTATAGTAAGGAGTAAGGAGGACATGGCAGAGAATAATCAGAAACTAAAGGGAGGATTTTAGATTATGTATGTTAGAACCAACTTGCCTAGCCCAGGGTTCCTACACTCCTCACTGGGCAACGTAGGATTGGATGATGGATGGATGGGTGAAGGATATGGATGGTTTTTAAAGATGACATTATACGATCTAATTTTTGTCCACTTGTATCATATTTCCCATATGTTAGTGGCAGAATAAGACAATACTATGGCTCAATATCTGTCCATAGCACTTCTTCATGACGAGCATCATATTCTAACGTTAACCTTTTGCTGCAGCTTCATATTTATGATGAAGCTGAATTTTTACACCTACTTAAAGTGAACAGACTATATTTTCATCTAAATTGTGGTGAATGGATAAAAAACAAAAACACTGCAAGGTATTTTGTGTCCTAAATAACACTACTAGAAACATCATCATCATCATCTGGACCTCCTCTCCCACCTTAGGTCAGGGTGAGGAGTAGCAATGAACACTGACACTATGGATGTAAATATTATGGATACAGAAACTGGATTTGCAGTAAGATGAAAACTGAGAAGAAGGAAAGGAAGACCAAGAGTGGAATTCTCGTCATTAAAGGAAGCTCCCAACACCTACTCCTCAACGACCTATTTTGTTTATTACACCTTACATGTCCAGTGTTACATAAAACCTTCCAATATCGCCATACTCTCCTTACAATAACATACAAAAGGATATCAACCAGCCCTATCCAAAAATAAATCGCTAAGGAAGAGGTGTTGGGGAGCCTTCGTAGCTGACAAGAATATAAAAAATAAATCCCTATGGAAGAAGCGTTAGGGGACCTCTTTAAACACCAAGAATAGGAATCCAAGAGTAGGGTGGAAGATGAATAGAAAACTTAAGCTACCTAACAATGTAAACACCAGTTGCTATTTACACATCTTATACTGGATACCTACACATGTCTGTTCAAGTAATGTGCACCTTCACACCTTCACAATACATACACTGTTTTTTCCTCACTACTGCCAGTTTTATTCTGCTGTTGGGGTGAAAAAAAAGAAAGGCACAGCATCATCATCATCAGTATTCTATATCTACTATTATGGCTGAGGGTATATTTCTGAAACAAGATAAGGGCAGCATAAAGGCACATCTACTATAAGCAACAAGACTGAGAATTATTATATGCTGAGAATTATTATATGCAACATGTTGGGAGAATTATTATATGCAACAAGATGGAGAATTATTATAAGCAAGATGATGAAGAATTATTATATGCAACATGATGGAGAATTATTATAAGCAACATGATGGAATTATAAGCAACATGATAGAGAATTATTATACGCAACATGATGGAGAATTATTATAAGCAACATCATGGAATTATTATATGCAATAAGAAACCTCACCAAACACAAAGCTTTATCGTAAACTGAGCACGCATTTCTGAGATCCGTTTTGCATTGAGAGGTTCGTGTGGCCGTGAGTACGCCACCTGGGACCGATAAAACCCATCCACCCACACACACTATACAACTTCTCGTCTCTCTCATCTGTCCACTACTAAAACATCCCTTGCATTCTATTCTAGCTACCAACAGACAGGTGATGGAGAGGGGTGCCTTCATGTGGTGGCACTGATATAACTGGGCAGCTCCACTTCCCTCCATCACCATCATCTTTATCATCATCATCATCATCTTTATCACCATCACCACAATCATCATCATCTTTATCATCACCATCACCACAATCATCATCATCCTCACCATCATCATCATCATCATCACCATCATCATCACCACAATCATTTTTTTTTTTTTACACCTATGGATGGGTGACCAAGTTTTCCAACATTTAATCAATACACTGGGTGCCATAAAACAGTACAAAATATAAACCCAATTAAACAGACTAAAACCTGTACTGTCAATGGTTAAGAAGCTCCCTAACACCTCTTCATTGGTGATTTACTTCTGGATACTGCTGGTTAATATCCTCTTGTAAGTTGTTTATGCAGAGTACGGCAATATTAGAATGATTTAAATAACACAGAACAAGACGTGAAGGTGTGATAAGCAAAATAACTCGCTTAGGAAAAGGCGTTAGGGAACTTCTTTAACCAATGAGAATATCGCCCTATGACCCACATTCTTGTCAGTTAGGCAAGTTCCCTAACACCTCTTCCTAAGTGATTTATTTGGCTTATTACACCTTGCCATCCTCTTCTCTGTTCTTTAAATCATTCTCATATTGCCACACTCTTCATAAATAAAGTTCAAGATGATATTAACCAGCCATATCCAAAAATAAATCAATAAGGAAGAGGCGTTGGGTAGCTTCCTTAACTTACAAGAATACAAGCCTATGACGATTTACACTGCTATAAAACTAATATTACACTGATAAAAAAATTCCCATCGGCTTTCTTTCATTCAAAATTATTTAAGAACAGTAATATACAAACTGAATCAACAAAAAATATAAATATGTAAAATAAAGTCACATAAAACCTAATTTCCACATAATTTCAAAATCTCACACACGATGTTTAAAAAGGTCACATAAAAACTGTTGTGCGTATGAGTAAAAATGGCCCGAGATTCTGAGATTTAAAATTGAAGAAAAGTGAGTGCTCGACAGGAAATAAATAAATAAATTAATAAATGCAGATGCCATACAAATTTGGGAATGTTATCAGGTTTTTTCAGACAAAATAATTCATCACCATCATCATCATCATCACCATCTTAATCTCCTCCTCTTCCTCATCATCATCATCATCACTGCCAAATTTCTCCTCCTCCTGCTCCTCCTCCTCTTCCTCTTCCTCCTCCTCCTCCTCCTCATCATCATCACCATATTTCACCTCCTCCTCATCATCATCATCATAGCATCATCACCCAGACCTCCTTCCCTACCTTAGGATAGGGTGAATAGTGTTTGAGAAGAAATAAATATGCAAATAATAAATCATCATCATCATCATCATCATCATCCAGACCTCCTTTCCCACCCTAGGGCAGGTGAGGGAAAAAAATATAAATAAATAAAGATAAAAAAAAAAGAATTAAAAAAAAGGCCGTCACTATAAAATATTCACAAGGCATATGGCAATTTTGTCTTGCCATAAACACATCTAAAAGCAGAAAATAATGTAAAATACCTCAAAGACAAGACATATGGCAAATGTCTGTTGCCATTCCACATCTAGACAAAAATATACATAGAATACCCGGTTTATAAGAATTTGTATGCATCCTGTATGGCAATTTTCTATCGCCATACAAGGCATCCCATGACACATTCCTCTGGTTGCCATATGCTACCCCATGTGCCATTCCATCATTGCCATAAAATACACCAACATCTCTCTATCTATAGCCCAATGCCCTAATCCAGGAAAGGGTGGACGCTGACAAAACGCCTCCAAGTCGCTCTGTCAACCACCATTTGACCGCCCTCCCCCCAACTCACTCCCCCCTCCCTCATGTACCTCTCAACTCCATCCCTCCACCTCATCCACAGTCTTCCCCTCTCTCTCCCTCCCTCCACTTCACCTACATACACCCTCTTGGTCAGTCTTTCACTCGCCATTCTCTCCATTTGTCCAAACACCAGGATACAGAATTAAAATTACGACACAAAATACTTCACATGGCAAACTTCAGCTGCCATAAGCAACCTGAAGGACACTCCCCTGGTTGCCATAATAACATGCATCCTCCAGTTGCCATAGGATACCCTGTGTGCCATACCAACGTTGCCATAAAATACAGGATGACAAGGAATCAAGTTTACGACAAAATGCAGTAACTCGCAATGGCAACTTTTCTCTGCCATACACACATCCAGAGACACGATGCTTCAGTCGCCATAAAATCATCTGCCACACTCACACTGCCATAAAATACCTCCTGTGGCAAATTTTGGTTGCCATAAAACACTATACAAAAAAATAATAAACACTTAAACAAATTCTGGCGGCCATAACACACATTTAGACACAGAAAAAATTAACATAAAACCCCTTACTCCTGTGGCATAACATCTATTTATCTATCTATTCCCAGACGCCTCAATCCTGTAAGGGGTGGCCACAAACAAATCGCCTCCAAGTCGCCCTGTCCAATGCCACTTCACTGCCTTGCTCCCAGCTCACCCCCCCCTCTCCCATATACCTCTCCACTCCATCCCTTCATCTCATCCTTGACTCCCCCTCCCTCTGCCCCTCTCCACCTCACTCACACACACTCTCCTTGTTAGTCTCTCACTCTCCATCCTTTCTACACGGCCAAACCACTTCGATGTATTTTTCCTAACGCTTCCTATCACATCTACATCCACACCACAGCGTTCCTTCATAACAAAAGTGCCATATAATAACTCCTATGGCAACTTTTCATTGCCATAATCACCTCCTGAGACACCATGCAAGGAACCAGAGAGAGAGGGTATCCAAGTTGCCATACAGAGAAAGAGAGGGCAGCTAAAATTGCCATAAAATGAGAGGGCATCAAAAAATCACCAGAGAGAGAGAGAGAGAGAGATAAACACACACACACACACACAAATTGCCATATAGAGTGAGATGGTATGCAAGCTGCTGGGGAGAGAAAATGAAGGTACCCAGGTTGCCATCCTGCGGAATCATCTATGGCGACTGACAGCCCTGGCAGTCCAATTCAATGGCCAGTCTAAGTTGCCATAAGGACAGAAAACATACCCAAGCTGCCATTTAGAAAGTAAGAGGAGGTATCTATGTTGCCATACTGTGGGTTCATTTATGGCAACTGAAGGCCAAATGGTTCTCTTCAATGGCCAGTCCAAATTGCCATAAATTAAGGACCTAAGTTGTCATACAGAGAGAAGAGTACAGTCACTACTCGTTATACGTTGATCCGGTATACGATAATTCGCTACAACAATAACAGAAAAGTTCTACCACAAAATCCAATTTACGATGAATTTCCCGCTATAACGATATTGTCCTTGGATAATTTCATACGAAGCGCCAGGCACAAGCAAGGTGACCGTCGCTTGTCTCGGGCAAGATGGAGGCCCCAGCGTGCAGAGCACTGTTTTGGTTCAGTTGCAGTCCCGCCACCCCTTCAAAGCCCTGTCTTTTCCACTCGTTCGTGTGTGCCCCCTGCTATCGTCACCACTCAGCCAAGCATCGTACTACAGTATACATCATGTAGCACCAGGCCAACGTTACGCAAGTGTGATTGTTGTGTTGTTGCAACGATTTACTGTACTAAACGCTGCCTGTATTGGTGTGATAGTGTTTGTTTTGGTCTTGAAGACAACTTGGACCGACACAGGAAGTGATTAAGGTGGGTTGTCATTTTTGTTTCAGTCTTGGGTTGGTGACTTTGAGAAGTTGAGTTGACGTAACCCCCCTTTAATAATGTATTTCAATATACCGATTTACGATAAACTCATTATACGTTAAGGTATGACCTGATGTAACCCCATCGTATAATGAGTAGTGACTGTACAAGACAGAGAGAAGAGTATCCATGGCTGCCAGAGAGGGGGTTGCCATACTGCGGGTTCATGTATGGCAACTTGAGCCCCTAGCAGTCTTCCTCCTCCTCATTAGCAGGTTCGTCAGCAGCTACGGGTCTCAGGCTGTCACTCGGAGGGACGTAGCCGCCAGGGGAAGAGTTGCCAGCTGTAGGGGGAGAGGGAGGGTGAGACAGGGAGTGAAGAGGGAGAGAATATGAGGGAAGGAGGGGGAGGGAGGGGAGACAAAAGGGGGGGAGGTTGGAGGGGAGGGATGAACAGAAAAGGGATGGAAAAGGAGGGGAGGGGGAGGTATAGATAGAGGGAGAGAGGAGGGGGGACAAAGGGGGGCAGAGAGAGAGAGAGAGAGAGAGAGAGAAAATTTACATCTTTAAACCTGTCAGCGTGAGGTTAAAATCTTATATAAAAACAGTATTACCTACATACAGTGTAATCTATCTATCTATTGCCAGACGCCTTAATCCCGTAAAGGGCGGTCACAAACAAATCGCCTCCATGTCGCCCTGTCCCCCGCCATTTCACTGCCCTGCTCCCAGCTCACACCCCCCTCTCTCATATACCTCTCCACTCCATCCCTCCATCTCATCATCACGGTATATACAAAAATAACACTGCATACACATTCCAATTTAACATGTTTGCTGCTCAACACCTGTACTATTACCCAGCTGTTCACCCATCATCCAATAATTTTTTTGTTCCATCAGGAGTGCAGGAGCCCGGGTCTGTGATAGTCCCAAAAATTTAAAAGTAAGGGTGACCAGCCTCACCTGCCCATGAGTAGCAATTAGGTGAGCAAGAACCCCAACCACCCCTCAGATGGATACCCTAATAGGCATCAATCAGGGAAAGTAATGTGAAACAGATATACAAGGCCTCATACTTTCTTGTTTTGTTTTTTTATTTCCTTTGTTTTTCCTTCCTCTAAATAAAATCAAATCAAAATACAGACAGTATACATATCTTCCTTTACTGTCTGCACTAACCTGGTGGTGTTGAGTGAGGCCTTAGGGAGTTCAGCAGCAACTGGAGTATGATGTGCAGCGCTGTGAAGCCAATATTGAAGAGGCCGATGTAGAGGAATGTCCAAGACCCACCAACAGTGAAGAACAATGACCCTCCCACAAACCCACCCATCGCTACACCTGTGTGGGGAAGAGAAGATGGTGTGCAAATGAAAACAGTGTGTGTATCATCACCATCACCATCATTATCCAGATCTCTTTTCTTACTTAAGGCTGGAGTGAGGTTAGGTCAAAAAAAAAAAAAAAAGTGTGTGTGTGTGTGTGTGTGTGTGTGTGTGTGTGTGTGTGTGTGTGTGTGTGTGTGTGTGTGTGTGTGTGTGTGTGTGTGTGTGTGTGTGTGTGTGTGTGTGTGTGTGTGTGTGTGTGTGTGTGTGTGTGTGTGTGTGTGTGTGTGTGTGTGTGTGTGTGTGTGTGTGTGTGTGTGTGTGTGTGTGTGTGTGTGTGTGTGTGTGTGTGTGTGTGTGTGTGTGTGTGTGTGTGTGTGTGTGTGTGTGTGTGTGTGTGTGTGTGTGTGTGTGTGTGTGTGTGTGTGTGTGTGTGTGTGTGTGTGTGTGTGTGTGTGTGTGTGTGTGTGTGTGTGTGTGTGTGTGTGTGTGTGTGTGTGTGTGTGTGTGTGTGTGTGTGTGTGTGTGTGTGTGTGTGTGTGTGTGTGTGTGTGTGTGTGTGTGTGTGTGTGTGTGTGTGTGTGTGTGTGTGTGTGTGTGTGTGTGTGTGTGTGTGTGTGTGTGTGTGTGTGTGTGTGTGTGTGTGTGTGTGTGTGTGTGTGTGTGTGTGTGTGTGTGTGTGTGTGTGTGTGTGTGTGTGTGGGGGGAGGGGTCAAAACCAAAGTGCAGCCCAATTAAATAGGCTGCTCTCTTCTTCACTCACCATTTAAACCCCTGAAATCCCAAATCCACCCCACAGGTATATACATCCACACTAACATGCTTCACTTTCATCACCGTTATTACACCTCTCACTATGGTACTATAATCATCACAATTATAACATCAACTCTCCCCCAGTCCCCTAAAAGGAGGAGGATGTAGGAGGCACCTACATACACATGGTAGTGTTGTGCAACTGACAGCCAAACCTACCATATTTTCATACACCTTGCATTGGGATGGAACGATATCCAATCCCGGTCTGGCGCTGTCTACCACAAGGGGGAGCCGGATCCCTACACGGTACTGTACTACACCTGCAGGTCGGCCCCACACAAACACCTACTTACCTGTGGTCAACGGGTCTTCTTGGCCAGAAAGACCAGGGTTAGGCAACAACTCAGTTATGGGTGTAGAATGTCTCTCTCCACATTATACTAACCTATGCCCTCAAAAGCAGCTCCCACAATACCCTGCATGGTTGCCTCAGTGCCTGGTGGGGCCACATGACTAGCGTATGATGTCATGGTGGCGTAGAAGATGCCAAACGTAAAACCATTGAGGAGCTCGACAGGAAGGAAGACCCAGGGGTTGACGACGGTATAGTAGATGACGTAGCGGATGCCGAACACAAATATGACGAGGGACATGCAGTGGATGTGGCCCAGACGACGGATGAACCAACCGGACAGGAAGAAGAAAGGCAGCTCCCCACCAAAGCACTGCACACCCATGATGAGACCTTCTAGGAGTTTTAATGCAGGGAAGTGACAGTCCCACGACAACGCCACATCTTCCACCAACATCAACTGTCAATATAAACAGTGACAAATTTAGTTACAGCACTTTATTTGCAAGCAAGTGCTGGAACCAATCCTCTTCACATGGTGGCAACACTGTAACAAAGCTGCAGAACTGCCCAATTACACAAATGTCCCTAAACAGCCTCCCTATCCCCCGGAAGGAGGATGGTGATATAACCTGTACGAGAATGGGAACTTCAGCCTGTTATATGACTAACGAGTGGGTGATGGAGGTAGTATGTACGTGAGGATGGGAAATTAACGGCACTGAGATGGGAAGGGAGGAAAAGCTAAAAGCATGAAGTCAGCAGCTACAAGTGACCCACCTGGAATGTCCACAGTATGCCAGTTGAGATGCCGACAACAACACAACAGAGTACAAACAGCACAATGCGTGGCTCACACACCAGCCGCACCACTGCACCCGCACCAACGCGACCCTTCTCAGTCCCAGTTACCTGTGAGGAAGAGTGAATGCTTGAGGACAGACACAGGGGTGAGTGTGGAAGGTAGAATGCTCTGAGGCAGACTGAGGAAGACATGGAATGAAGCCTTGTGTGGAGACCTTTGGGAAACGAGATGGTTAGAGCTGCAATGCCAGGCTCATCTCAATGTGAACCCAGTGAATTACACGCTTAAGTTGTCCTCGTGCAGTCCGCCACCCTCCCTGTCCTGCTGTATAACCAGGCAGTGGATGAGACTGGTTATATCAAAGCCACATGAGAAGATGTCCCTCCCCAACATCCATACCAGGATAAGCGATGGGGCAGGGAAATGGTTCAAGATCAAAACACATGGAGGGCTGCAATTATTATTATTATTATTATTTTTTTTTTATGCAAGGATGAAGGAACCAAAGGCCAGGAACCTGCAAACCATTCCTTCCAAGAACAAAACAAAAACAATAAAAAAAAAGCCGAATTCAAGATCTGTTCATTTCAAGATGCCTGGACACATTGCGTTTTAAAGGCTGGAGATCATAGGAAATAGGAAATACAGACAGAGGGAGACAGTTCCAGAGTGAAAAGACTTGCACAATTTAACAAGGTCAATGGTTTCTAAATGTCAACAGAAAACAAACTTATTACTGTATAAGAGGGTGATGGAGAATATGTATGGAACAAAATTTATTCCTGACTGGGTTGGTGAAACTGGGATGCCTTCATGTGGTGGCACCAACATATAGCTGGGTGATGGAGCTGCCCAACTAAACAAACATCCATCAATCCCCTCTCTGTCCCCCAACAGGCAGATGGTGAACTGTGGATGATAAATTTGGTCTGCATCTACCAGGTTCGTGTTCAGCTGAGCCTGGGTTTTAGAGATACTGTACCATACATACTACTACTAACTCTGTCATAACACTTACCACCACAGTTGCCACATATCTGCAGGGGGCAAGAGATCACAAACTTAAGTGACGGTATTCAATTTATGTTCTGATTGTATGTAACTTCAAAAACACAGGAGTTATAGTGAACTGAATTATTATATCATCTAATCCTGTGTTGCCCCATGAGGGGCATAACAGCTTGGGGTTAGGCAAGTTGATCCTGACATTTAAGATGCGAGTGACCAGCCTCACTCATCCCTGAGTGACATTACATGAGCAATAAACCCCAACCACCTCTGAGATGTAAACATGCCCAGGCTCAATCCGATTGGAGTGCCTCAATTATCCACTAAACCACCAGACGCAATAATTTGGTTATACAGTACGGTTACCACAAAGCGTACTGTAGTAAATGGTTTCCTGGTGTACAGGACATCATTTGGCTTGTCACTGAGTGTAGTGTCACCCATAGACAGAAGGAAGAGGAAAGACTGAAAGAAAGACAGAAGAGGAAGGAAGGAAAAAAGGAAAGAGGAGAGGAATGGATAGTCACTCGAGAACAGAACTACATTGAGTGTGTGGATGGTGAGCGCCCCCACCAACCACTAAGAACTATTATATCTGTAAAATAAAGGCTTACATGATGACAGAATGTAATAAAACCCACAGAGCACAAACCTGCAGTCTAGAAGCAGCCAGTAGGTCTAGGAACAGTATGGCCAGACAGAGTACAAACGCTGGTGTGTAGTCCTTCTCTGCTTTACCCCACGATGCATAGTCTATCAGTGCACCCGTCACCACCACCAGCAAACCCCAACCAATGGACCCAAACATGCGCTGTTCACCATACTTGCTGGCCTCAGAGCCTGAATGTGGAGCAAATAAAAAGAACCATCATCATCATCATCATCATATTTTTTCATCATTATAATTGGTTAGGATACAAAAACCCACTCTGGCAGAAGAAAAAAGATGTATTCCAAAGTTTCGGCGACAGCTGTTGCCCTCTTCAGTGGATCTACAGACCAAACGTGGTACATACAAATGCTGAGAAGCTGCTTATATGGCAAAATGTACAAAATAAGTAATGATAATCAGTTACCTAGAAGCTGGAAACAGATGGTGTCAGACATAACAACGCTGATGGCCAGGCCAATCCACGCCACCACCATCGTCGCCAGGTACACCCAGAACTGCGAGTGGCTCAGCAATTCATCGTAGGAGCCTGGAGGCAGGTAAGGAGGAGCATCCAGGTACGTCATGAGCTCCGGAGAGTCGCACAGGAGAGAGCAGTTCAGGCTGGATGTGCTTGTACATGTGGGACTCTCAACCTGTGGAGAAAAACAAAGGAGGTACTGTAGCTAATCATCTTTTCGTTCATAAAGGCTCCAACAAGTTTGCATACTTCGGCCTTGGTTACCTAAAGGCAGCTCTCAATGCTGCTTGATCTCTGGCAGCCTCCCCATTTAGTCCCATATCCCTGAGGCCACACTCTATGACCTCACCCCAGGTCTTTTTCAGTCTGCCTCTCGCGACCTGTCATATTAAAGGAGAGGGAAGCTTTCATGTGGTAGCACTGATGTAACCGGGGTTTTCCTTTGCCCAGTTATAAAAATGTCCCTAAACTCCCTCCCTATCCCTTACAGGAACGGTGGACTGCCAGAGAAGGGCAACTTCAGCCTGCAGTCCATCAGGTTCACATACCAGGTGAACCTGAGACTTCAAGAATTAATGTAGAACTGCTTCGTTTGATATGAATAATCGTACTTGGAGACTGGCAATGGTGGTGTTGTGTAGAGGGAAGTATGTGCATCAATCAATTACAGATGCAGTGACGAAGTAAAAGTTCATATACCGTAGGTGAAATATTTGGTATGATAAAAAAGACCTAGAGTTGGGCAACAGTGAAGCTGTGTAGAGAGAACTACAAGCAGCAATCAATCACAGCACAGATGCAGGCAAAAGGCAAGAGTCTGTACAGGAGAAACGTTTGATGTGGCACGAAGAATCACTCCAAGAACCATAACTACCGGGAGATCGGCAATTGTGACGCTGTGTAGGGGAAGAGCAGGTAGATCAATAACAGATGCAACCAAGAAGTAAAAGTTCGTATACAAGACACATTTGATATGGTAAAAAAAAGTGTACCTGAATCTTGCCAATGGTGATGGTGTATAGACAGAAGTACAAGCAGCAACCAATTACACTACAGATGCAGGCACAAATAATCATACGAAGATAACAGGCAAGAGTTTGTACAGGGGAAGCATTTGATATGGTACAAATAATCATATGAGGATAACAGGCAAGAGTTTGTACAGGGGAAGCATTTGATATGGTACAAATAATCATATGAAGATAACAGGCAAGAGTTTGTACAGGGGAAGCATTTGATATGGTTCAAATAATCATATGAGGATAACGGGCAAGAGTCTGTACAGGGGAAGCGTTTGATATGGTACAAAGAATCATACGAAGAACCCTACTGGGAGATCAGCAATGGTGATGTTGTGCAGAGGGAAGTCCGTGCAGCGATCAATGACGGACGCATCCAGGAGGTTGGTGGTGGCAGTGAAATTGACGCTGGGGCCGGGACACTTCACGCCCCAGTCGCTGCATGGCTCATCTGCGATATCTACGTCACACTTCACCTGCGGAAGAGACGATTTTTCTCTTGATCTAACTCGTTTCAACTAATTTATCTACTTACCCATCACTCTGTCAATCTCTCAAACAACTACCTAGCTATCTGTAAGTCTATATATCTCTATTAACTAAAATTCTATCAACTTATCCGCCTACCCAAGTGACTGTCAGGCACACAACTATCTCCCTATCTGTAGTAACGACAGAAGTATTGTAAAAGTTGTAGTAGAGCAATCCCGGTCTGTCTGGCCAAGCAAACCCATTAACCACAGGAAAGTATTCCCCTCTGCAGGGGTGTCCCATGCAGAAAACCAATATTCCCTAATGGTGGACACTGCCTCACCACAGCAAAGCAAGGGGAAGAGTGTGGAGGTTTGGTGCCTGGAAAGATACCACAGTTGCATCTCCCCCCAGTTAATGGGGCACCATAGCAGACTCCACATCACCCAGTTATTTGGTTATAAGGTTCCCACCCAACACTGTAAATTGTTTCATGGGTTACAGGAAAGCATTTGCCTTGTCACTCAGTGTAGAGTCACCTTAGGAAGATGTACGGTAAGCTGCACTAAAACAAGTGAGTGGACAATGCTCACCACCACCTACCACATCTAACCATCCGTATATTTATCAATCTCTCTGGTTACTACATATGTATCCAGTCAACTTATTTGTCTAGTTGCACACCTACCTACCTGTCTGTCAATCATTCAAATCATTCACATTGCAGCTTTTACAAACAGAATGAAATGAAACAAACTCTACCTATTTATAAATCTGTCAACCATACAACTATCATCCACTGCGCCCACACCTACCACACAATTAGTAGTGGTGTTGTCGGTGATGGTGTTGATAAAATCGTCTTTGCCACAGCGCTGTGATGAGAAGCAGTGGGTCAGCTTGGAGATCTCTGGGGTACAATTCAAACTGGCTGAGGCTTCTGGCGTTGGGTTGGGTCTCTGGGGTACCACTGGGGTGAAGTATATACTGTGTGGGGAGGCAAGGGAATGAAGTCTTTGTAACATAGTATGGGGTAAATGGATGCACTAGTGTAGCCCTGTCTCATATCATTAGCATAAGACTCCCTCTGTAAAATACATTTAGGATATACAGTATATGCATTGCTCTTTTTTCTTTTCGTTTTATCATTTTTTCTCAACTTGACATCTTTCAATTTCACTCAACACAATGGTACTGTATGCATCTGGATATCCCAGTGCCACAAACTCGTTGTCATCATCATCATCTAATCCTATGTTGCCCCATGAGGAGCATAGCAGTCCTGGCCTAGACAAGTTGGTCCTGACATTAAAGATGAGTGTGACCAGCCTCGCACGTCCCTAAGTGGCATTACGTGAGCAACAAACCCCAACCACCCCTCGGATATAACCCTGCTTAGACTCAATCCAATTGGAGTGCCTTAATTACCCACTAAACCACCAAGCACCATGATTATGGTACTCAAAAACTAAAAGAGAGATTTGGACCAAATTTGGTGGGTAGATAGCCCATGTCCCGGGGAACAATCAAGTAACTTTTGGGACTGATCCAGATCGTATTACAGATTCTGGATCTGGAAAACATTTTTTTGTGAAACCCTAATCAATGATGAGAAAACCTAACCCATTATGAAGAGTGGTTTGGAAATTACCTTGCCACTGTCACAGAGATGCGCTCCACTGAGTGCCCCTCTAGTTAGTGTTGTTGTAGCCCAAGGGTCATCTGAAAATGTGAACCCAGTAGACTCTGCAAGTCACCCTTCTTCTATGATCACCAACCTCCTTTCATGGGATATGGAAGTCACTACGGAATCTTTGAATAACTGGGCAGTTGAACTACCAAGATACACCAATGCCACCACAAGACGGCATCCTTCTCCAGCATCACCCACATACGGAAATGCAGTAATGACCTCACAGTATAAAGGTTACACTCTGTTTCCATTAAACCTTCAGGGAGAGAGAGGGAGGGGTAGACCGAGGATGAGGTGGAGGGATGGAGTTGACAGGTATATGAGGGAGGGGGGGGGTGAGTTGGGGGGAGGGGAGTCAAATGGTGGGTGACAGAGTGACTTGGAGGCGTTTTGTCTGCGGCCACCCTTTGCGGGATTAGGGAGTCGGGCTATAGATAGATAGATAGATAGATAGACAAAGATAATATTGGACATTCATTTTTGGTATTGACAGACACAGCTCAGACAGACATACCCAGAGACAAATGCATATACACTTGCTCACACTCATACCCACCAGATACACAGCTTACACACCTACACATACATGCACACAAAAATACAGTTCACACAGACAAAGACAAATAAACAGACGTACAAACACACAGTCACTAGCCAGCCTTGCTAAAGATTCTACCTTCATATGTTAAGTCTCTGTCTGCCTGTCTGTATCTCCCTCTCTCTCTCTTTCTCTCTCTCTCACCTGAAGAACCCTAAGCCACAGACAGCGATGGCAGAGAGGAACACAGCCCGATGTATGCGCAGCCAGTCCGCCAGCGCCCCAGAGGCAGTTTTGGCGAAGAGTCCGACGAAAGGCAGGACCGTGTAGATGAGTCCAATGCCCGCCGGTGAGATGCCTTGCTGCCACGCGTACACTGGCAGGAAGGGCAGAATTGGAGCCACGCCTAGGAGAGCCAAATGTGATGTTAGCTGAGGGGGGACTGGATTAACTTGGCCTAGAATTATTTTATTTATGATTCCACAACTGGCCACCTGAGAGCTTTGGGCTGTTACGAAGTTTAAAATATCAACATTAATAATTATCATAGTACCAGTATTAGCACAAATTGTGTTTGGAACAGAATAATATGTGGAAACAGCGCTGATATCAAGTACCTGCAGAACAATATTTTACTTCCACTTTGCCATAAATGCGGAAAGTACAATATAAAAGAGGGGGAGGGAGGGAGAGGCCAAGGATGAGAAGGTTGGATGGAGTTGAGAGGTATATGAGGGAGGGGGTGTGTGAGCTGAGAGCAGGGCAGTGAAATGGCAGGGGACAGGAATACATGGAGGAGATTTGTCTGTGGCCACCCCTTACAGGATTAAGGTGTCTGGCAATATGTAAATAAAGATGATATAAAAGACCATCCATTTTTTCAGTGTTTGAAAAATTGCTTATCTTCCTTAATTACTGATAAAGTGAAGTATAACATTGTTCAACAAGTACAGTACAGGTATATACTGATATCAGGATAAAGGTATTAGCAGATTTTAAACACAATTTAAGCTGATACCATGAAAATTACCAATGTCAATATTTTGAACTTCCCTGTAAGCCAAATCTTTTACGTGACTAATTCTTGCTTTGACCTCTCTCTCTCTCTCTCTCTCTCTCTCCATCCCACTGAGATTATATGAAGTACGCATACAACACCCACCAGCAAAGATGAGGAAATAGTGAGCTTTAATGGGCAGCAGCTTCATGTTGACCTTCATGATGGTCTTGTTACACATACGATGCTTCTGTGTGTGTGTGTGTCTCTCTCCCCTCTTTAAGGCCAAGGAGCTGCTTCTCCCTCACTCTATATCCAGGGAGCAAGTCTGGGGAATACAGTACAATACAATGTGTTATATACAGTATCTTGAATTGTTGGTTCCAATAGCTGAACTGAAAGGAATGACAGGTTTACACTGGTCTTGGTTTTGTCTTGTTACCATCACACGTGCTGCTCCCTCCCTGCCCTACAACATATATAACCTACACCATTACCTATACTTAGACAATAGGTATATAAATGAGCTCCCAATAAAAATGATGAAAGTTTAATTATAAGACATTATGGTTCACACCTGTGTACTGTAACTTATTTCTGACACCCAAATACCATGAAAATAACTAATACGATACTAAGAGCATAAAGGTTAGGGTTTGTTAACACCGGCAGCAGCGTGTTACTGAATAAAACACGGTTCAAACCCCACACCCATTCATCTTACTCATTCTGATTGTCACAACAGATTAGCTTTGGTTAAATCGTAAGGTAAAAAAATAAAAATAAAAAAATAAAAAATAATCATGCTCATTAGGTTAGGTTAGCAGAGCAAAATGACTGGCGATCGGTTAACCTTGGAACCGGATCAACCAAAAGACCATCATGAGCAGCCTTTTGGCAACTTAAATTTAAAAAGAAAAACGGTTAGCCTATATATATGATTCAGTCCATTAACCCAACTACAAAGAGAAATATCACTTATCTCCCGTGTACACTCAAGGGAGGGAGAGGGAGGGGTAGACCAAGGATGAGGTGGAGGGATGGAGTTGAGAGGTATATGAGGGAGGGGGGGGGTGAGTTGGGGGGAGGGTAGTCGAATGGTGGGTGACAGAGTGACTTGGAGGCGTTTTGTCTGCGGCCACCCTTTTACGGGATTAGGGCGTCGGGCTATAGATAGATAGATAGATAGACACTCAATTTGAATAATGTAATATATACAGTATTTAGCACTGGCCACAACTGGAATTCTAGCATTTTGAAGTTTTCTGTTTATATCTCATCCTCTGGTAACAATTTCTGTTCAATTTTTGGTAAAACATACTTTTTCTGGTTGATTTTAGTGTGATTTAAATGAATCTGAGCATCATTCGTTTTGGAGATAGGCCTACCTAAGGCTGTCTCCAAAACAAGTGAATTCCAACACAAGATGAAAAACACTCAGATCACACTAGAACAACCAGAAAATCATGTTTCTAACCTAACCTAACTTACCTAACCTTATATGTCATCATCAGTCCCTCAACCAGGACCCTCACCACACCAGGAAGAGGCCGTTGGAGATACCGAATCCTCTCGTGATGACATTTAAGGTAAGGTAAGATAAGGTAAGGTAAGGTAAGATAAGGTAAGGTAAGGTAAGGTAAGGTAAGATAAGGTAAGGTAAGGTAAGATAAGGTAAGGTAAGATAAGGTAAGGTAAGATAAGGTAAGGTAAGGTAAGGTAAGGTAAGGTAAGATAAGATAAGGTAAGATAAGGTAAGGTAAGATAAGGTAAGGTAAGGTAAGGTAAGATAAGGTAAGGTATGATAAGGTAAGGTAAGATAAGGTAAGATAAGGTAAGGTATGATAAGGTAAGGTAAGGTAAGGTAAGGTAAGGTAAGGTATGATAAGGTAAGGTAAGGTAAGGCAAGCTAAGGTAAGGTAAGGTAAGATAAGGTAAGGTAAGGTAAGGTAAGGTCAGGTAATGTAAGGTTGGGTTGGGTTGGGTTAGAAATGTGATTTTCTGGTTGTTTTATTTTGGTGTGATTTGAGTGTTTTTTCATCTTCATTTTATGCTGAAATTCACTTGTTTTGGAGACAGCCTCGGGTAGGCGTAATCTCCAAAACGAGTGTTTCTGGCAAAAATGAAGCTCACATTCTTTCAAATCACACTAAAGTTGACTAGAAAAAATATTTCTTGTTTCAAAATCAAGTGATGTGAAGTATCAAAATGTTATTCCTAAAAACGAGCAATGGCCTCGTATTCTGTCAGAGTACACCCACTACAAGAGGAAGCCATTGTGCAACTGACTGAAGTAAGGGATATTTGAAATCTGAGGATGTGCAAACACTATCAGCGATCTGATTGACCAGTAATTTGACCAGTTTTTATCTCTGGCTGTGAGGTCCAAGCATGATCAGTTGTCATGTGACGTCACACGTCAGAGCGCCCCGTGGCAGGGGGAAAGAGCTCCATGTGTTAGAAACTGACAGGAGATCCGAGGTAGCCTAATTATATAAGTTTTTCATGTCAAATATACTGTACATTTCTGAAAACAAGTTTACAGTGGAATATATTCACAATAATGTGGTCTACAGTGTGGTTGTCAGACTTCTTGGATCGAGTGATTTGAACTACCGAGAACTGATCCAATTTCTTCTATGACACGTCCATCATAAACGACCCCTGACGGTATTAATAAAGAGGGGGACTAATGACCTCAATGGGGGAGGGTAAGAAGTGTCAGTGAATGGTCAGAAATCAACAGCAAACACCTCACACCTAAAAAAAACTGAGTTCTAACTGCAGCTTCTGCATATTTACCATTGGATAACATTTTGCCAGACGCCACAACCGTTATGAAAACCAAGAAAAAAAAAGTGAATTCCAATAGTGGCTTCCCCTGAATACTTCCCCTCTATTTCACCAATATATCATGACTGGATACGAATGTGGCTAAGTACGTACTGGCTAGTGAAGGTGCTGCTGGCTGGGGTAGTGGCTAGGCGTGGCTGGATCTATATAGGTTGAATCATGAACTTTGGTCCACTGCGCCAGCTGTTCTCACGTTACATTGCACAACATTCACCAGGGTTGTATAATGGCACTCATTTAACCCAATTCACTCCAATAAGGTGCAATTTATAGCCATTATCTTGCTCTGAATCCCATGGAAATAGTAATTCAATCAGAAGTATGGTCAATGGGTAGCGTTTGCATGTATTACTACATTTACTAGAGCTAATTAAATGATGGTGATTTAAACAATGCCTGCTAAAGCGGGTGGCAACCATTTATAAACACACAGCTCGACTACCCACCCTACACGTTGCTAAGACAAAATATACCTGAATTAATATCAAGCCATATGTAACAAACTCAATGAAAAATAGAGAATAATGGGATATATCAATATGTGGCTTATTCGTTACAAATTTAAGTCCTACCGGTTATCAGTCTGAAAAGATCCCCTCGGAGAAGTCAATCATCCACGAATGGAATAACCGAGCAATCTTCGTTTATCTCTACATATTTATCCCGCTACCTAATTTCATAACCTTTGCTTATATAGCCTCACCATTTTTGCTTACACGTAAAGGCTCTCTATCTCCGAAATATCTACCTATTCATCGCCTTCATAAGCAGTCTTTGGCTGAAAGGAGTAACTTCATTAAGCACCATACAGCTGGATAAGATCATACGGCAACAGCCACCACCAATTAATCTTTTCACTTTGTAAATATTTCAACCAGCTAGAAGCCCTGATAGAGTAATGGGTGTCACGAACGAATGCCTGCCGCTCATAACATACCTTTCTGCCCCATCCCTCCATACTCTCCCTCTCATTCCCATACCTCCAGTCAGTCTTGCATCCTTTATTCTCCCCATATAACCAACCATCTACGGACACTTTTTGACATCCAAAACCATCACAATGTTCCTTCTCTTTCAAATACTGGCAACTCATTTCCATTATCACTAGAGTCCCACACATTTGAGAGGGATCACAATACTGACAAGCAGCAACTATTTTACTTCCATGGTTACTTCCCTACCCCTCAGTTAGCTATGAAACTGCATTCTTCTGCTGCGCTGTACTCTTTCATGCACTTCATTCTCTAAGCTTCCATCTTTGCTTTGCTCATCATATTGCCTAAATATTTGAAGGCACTCATATTCTCTGATTAATAGCCATGTAACTTACATGCTGCGTGACAACCACTGCTGCTGCCAAATTACTTCCTGGCCGAGGAACACAGGCTAGCTCGACTGCTAGTATGAGATGGGAATATGATATAAATGTTGAGAACTATTACCTCTCCTCCCCATGAAGAGGTGCTACTTTTATGTCAAGGGTATTTTAAAGTTATACAAATTATGAGAAATGCAGTGCTCCAGTGAGAGTTGCATGAGTGTGTAGGATCTCCCTTACTTAACAACAGAGAACAGTGTGCTGTACTTAAAGGCATATGAAATAGGTTGGCTTGGCTTGGACATGCTGAGAGGAGGGATTAAGATGACTGGCAGAGTAAGATCACAGTTGCAAATGTTGAGGAAAAAATGGCCAGAGGCAGATCAAGGAAGATATGGGACGAGGCCCTTCAAGCAGAGCACCAGTGATAGGACTGAGGAGTGAAATGACTCATGACTGCAACACATGTGCAATTGTACATGTTTGCATTGACATTTCTATACATTAACCTAATAAGCCTTTGATATGTAAAAGGTTTAATTTCCAACAGCCTAGCCCATTCAGCTTCCCATTTTTACTAATAAAAAATACCTGCTACTAGATGAGTATCAGTCAGGAGTGGGTTTTGCAGTACAGTAATTGGATTACACAATGGGTGCATTATAGTTATATATATATATATATATATATATATATATATATATATATATATATATATATATATATATATATATATATATATATATATATATATATATATATATATATATATATATATATATATATATATATATATATATATAAATCCCTCATCTCTGTACTGCCTGAAATAATACATCTTAATTACATGAATTTACACAATTCAGCTGTGAATCAGTACCTCTTCACCCCTCCTGGTTACCCATTTACTGACTTACCTATTCTCCTGTCTTCATCCCATATTCCTGACCAATTTCCTTTCAAAGAGCAGTATTTATGAACATTTTGGCAGTGACCTGAACAACTCCAGTGACCTGCTTTATAAAAGGTTAGTCATGCTTCATGCTGTTCCTCCCCTTTTTGCATAGTTCAAAAATGCTCATCTTTCCTCCAGTTATTATAACCATGCAGGTTTGCTGATGTTGAAAACCAGTTCAACACTATCTGCCTCCAGCAGTCTGGTCGCCAGCCTTGTCTACCAATTGTTCTGACCCTGGTTTCATTCCACCCACACGTTTTTCCATGTGTTATAAACATTAGAATCCTCAATGATGTACAAACTCTCACTCACAAACACAATTTCCAGGTGCATTTTTACACCCTACATTCCAAAAGCCTGATACTGATACCCATGTGTGAAGCACTGGGCAGGGCTGAAACACAGCTCCAGGGATGACAAGTGGTGTTCCATGGCCATACAGATCAGCTGCCCTTCTTCACCCATAAAACATTGGTTGAGCATGTGCGGCTGGCAGCCTGTTTGGCACATGCAAACCAGATGTTACAATACAGTGCCTATGCAGCAGAACTCTTACCCAACAGTTGGTAGGCAATAGGTTTCCTAGCCACTGTAGTCATGAAGGAATGCAGAATTAAATCCTAACTGTGGTTGGCGACTCTATACACATCATTGGTTAAATTTCACAAATGTGTTTTACAATTCTGCTGCTGTCAGTGAATACTAATATTGCCCAACAACAATGACAGATCATACAACTGGAGGAAAAACTGCTCCAACTGCAGATACCAATACAACAGTTATAGCCTCCTCCCCCAAAGCAAAGGATACAAAGAATCCATGTTAGCACAGAAGTTTGTATTTCCCTATTCTTTAACGGTTGGACTTGGCCACACGCTCCAGTTCATCCTTCTTCTTGATCGCGTAGCTGTTGGATGAGCCCTGTGGGGAGGAGGTGGAGGTGAGGTCAGATGGGGCACCAAGATATCTAACTAAACATCCTCCTGATTTCACTATACTCTAATAAACTGGGTGCTTAGAATCAAGAACCATGAAAGGGAAAACAAAGGAGAAATGTTAGGTGCCAAGGGAAATATGTACAAGAAATACTTCCATTCATGTCCATGCTTTTAAAGATAAGGGCTAATTGAAACTAAAATCATCTCCCAACCTAAGTTCCTTCTATCAAGTGGGATTCTTACAGGTAAAGGAAAGTAAATAGTCATCCTCATCATCCGGACCTCCTTTCCCACCCTAGGGCGGAGTGAGGAGTAGCAATGTCCAGAAAGTCCAAATCTGCCCACTCCAATGGGTCACGCTTCCATTCACTCATCATTCAAGCCCCCACAATCTTGGTTGTATCTGATATGCCAAAAACATTCACCATGTTCTGTAGCTTCACATACACGTATCTGATAAAGTCAATGCAATTAAGATATAAATAACAGACAAAAATATTTAGGTATAATAAGCAAAATGAATCACTAGGGAAGAGGTGATATGAAGTCTCCTATGCCACATACAGCCTACTTCAAATTTAAATTACACTTGGCCACAACTCACACCCTTCCAACTCCACTTCACATGCACACACATCCACACTTCACACTGCCTATCTGTTATAAAAGACAACCATTCACATAATCAGATTCTTGTCTGCTTTTATTCTCTGCTGATTGGATGATGATGATGATGATGATGATGATGATGATGGTGTCGTCTTTTGCCCTGATGTCCGATGGTGTACGGCCCTGGCAGTTGCACCGTCATTTTTTTATTTCATTTTCTAAAATCAATCAATCAGCCATACATCCCAATGACCCACCTTAGCAGCATTGATGAGCTCGTCGGCCAGGCACTCAGCGATGGTCTTGATGTTGCGGAAGGCAGCCTCACGCGCCCCGGTGGTCAGCAGCCAGATGGCCTACAGGACACACACACACACAAACATTTAAGCTCATTTACCACCAGAGGTGCCCCCAAAGCTACATGACGCTACACTAATTCTGACGTAGGAGGAGTGAGAGGGGGAACACTAATTCACTAAGCATTCATGTCCACAGATTCTTCGCATAGTGGAATGTAAGGTCCCGTAACTTTCCATAACTTATGAAGCACGTGACAATAACAAAATCTCGCTGGCCTTTCTATATCATTGCTAACTTTACTCTGTAATTTGGGATTCAGGTCTATCCTATTTAAGAGCAGAACATTTCATACATGACTGGAAAATCTGGCTCTTCTAAGTCATGATTATCCCACCATTAATTCACACTTATAAACAGCATGGATAGCACACAGAAAGAGCATAAAAGTAATACAACTACCAACAGCGATCACTCTAGTTCCAAAAATCACCACACACTCATCTCCAACGCTTTGCTTCAACAGAATTAACACCAGGCTACTCCCTCTCCCTCTCACCAATACACTGCTGCAATCTCTCCTTCATTGTATGGAGATTACTGTCAAACATCATTCCCTGGGCCACAAGACCCTGATGACGTTCGCGATGTCTCCCATTACTCTGGCACACTTTCGACACCACAACAACATGAGGGCTGATGTGGCTCTAATAAGGTGCGTACTGCCAGTTGTTGCTAAGAATGGGATGACTTTACAATATTTATTTCTATAATATCTAACTTTCATAAACATCAGTGCTTTACAATGAAGGAAACTGGTAATGAAACTTGTAATTTACCTTTAAATTACTTGGGACTTAGACGCCAGTACCAAAACTTCTTGCACTTGCTTTACTCTTCCTGATATAAGAATCTTTAATTCAACTCTGAAAGAACCCCCGCTCCCCATAGTAGAACAGCAGTAGTGGTAGCTGTAACTCCAAGCACACAGGCTGTATGTGAACCCGGTGGAGTGCAGGCCAAAACTGCCCTGCTTCTGTAGTCCAATATCCTCTTGGGGTGACAAGGAGGAAACTGAGAGTTGTTGTATAACTGGGTAGCTACTTCATCTAATCATACTGGTGCTACCAAATGAATGTCCCCCAGGACTCTCTCATGGTAAAACAGTTCAGGAAGGCGATACCTACTCCATTCAGTAATGTAAATCAATCAATTAAAAGCTAAGCCAATGATAACAGTCAAGCAAGTCCAAGTCACTCCTGAGTGCAATCTACGTACCTGGTTGACCCGGCGGAGAGGTGAGACATCAACAGCCTGCCTCCTGACGGTACCAGCGCGACCGATGCGAGTGGAGTCCTCGCGGGGACCAGAGTTGATGATTGCATTAACAACAACTTGCACAGGGTTCTGGGGACGGGGAAATACAGTATATTATCATCATCATCCACACCTCCTTTCCCACCCTGGGAAGAGTGAGGAGCAACAACATCCAGACAGTCCAAGTCTGTCCAATCCAATGGGCCAGGTTTCCATTCACTCATCATTCAAACCCCCAGAATCCTGGCTCTGATACGCCAAAAATCTTTCACCACATTCTTCACATAAACGTATCTGATAGAGTCAAGGTTACACACAGCATTAAAAACCTTCTTCAATATGAGAGGACTTCCCACAGTCTGGCAGCACCGGCAATTTAATTTAAAGAACATAACGTGGATTCAAGAGGTTTAAGGTGTTTTCTCATTCTACCATTTAGATATACATTTATAATTCATATTTATTTTCAAATGCCTCTTTTTAGTCTTCCATACATGTCATTCAGAGTTTTTCTTTTACTCTTGTCACATCCAGATGATTTTTCTTTATACAGCCTGGGAAAGATCTCATAATAAAAGGTTCAATGAAGGCTATTATGTAACCCCTGTTTCCTCTCCAGCTCAATGTCTCTCCTGAGTACGATATAACCTGAAGGTATCGAGTAAAATGAAAATGATAATAATGAAGAGGCTAATCCCTCCCTAAAAATAAATAACTATATAAACAAATAATTTAACTAAAAAAACAGCCACATGCAAGAGTACAGGTAATCTTGGTTATAAGTAGCCTTTCTAACATACATTTTTGGTTTCAAGTCTTAGGTATATTGGACCAAAACTACCCTTCTAATGCCACCAATAAAACTAATACACCAATTACCACAAAATACAACTCAAAAAAAAAAAAAGTATATTTGCTTGTAATTGGAGCTGATTTTGTATACTAATTCCCACAAGATGAAACTAATACACCAATTTCCACCTTCTGTAAATTGGCCCATAATGAAACTTATACACTGGTTACCACAAAATACAGCTCCAATTACCATCAAAACAATATTACAGAACCAAACCCTTTACTTATAACAAGGAGTGTCTGTGCTAGTGTCTGTAAGTGGGTTAAGTGTGAGGGACAATCAAGAAGCACCACCCTCAGGTTAAGTGACGCTCGTGTGTAATGTCCTGCTTACTCTTGCACTCTTATTGTACCACAACGCCATGGCAGTGATTTTGTGGCTTGAGAAAGTGCTAGCTATTTCATATAACATTGAAACTTGCTATAATTCTCTCTCCATTACCATGTGGCATCTCCCACATAGGCTTGCTGTTTCAGTACATCTTGAGATTGTAGGCTCTTAGCATCTCTCTTTCTCTCTATCAGTATCTGTTCATACACATCACTGTAATGTATGCATGCACACACACACACACACACACACACATATATATATATATATACATATATATATATATATACATATATATATATATATATATATATATATATTTTTTTATGCAAAGAAGGAACTAAAGGCCAGGAGCTGTTCCCTCCAAGAAAAAACAAAAATAATACAAGACAGAGCCAAATTCAAGTAAGTATTCACCATCAAGATCATTATCATTTGTAGCTCTTTCCCCACCCTCATACACTACTACAGTTCCGTACCTCACCAGTCAGGAGGTGGATGATCTCAAACGAGTGCTTGACGATGCGGACGGCCAGCAGTTTCTTGCCGTTGTTGCGTCCGTGCATCATGAGGGAGTTGGTGAGGCGCTCCACGATGGGGCACTGGGCCTTGCGGAACCTCTTGGCAGCATACCGACCCGCTGAGTGTGGCAGGTACTTGGCATAGTATTTCTTGACAGCAATGTAATCCTGTAATGCGAGAGAGAGAGAGAGAGGCAGGTGCGAGCTGAGAGCGGGGCAGTGAAATGGCAGAGGACAGAGTGACATGGAGGCAATTAGTTTGTGGCCACCCCTTATGGGATTGAGGCATCCAGCAATAGACAGATAGAATGTAATCCTGACAACAATATCTATTAACCCTCATAGGTAATAATTAGGTCTAAAACAGAAGGGGTAAACAGGTTATGCAAAACAGAGCTAGAAAAAGAAAGAAAAAAAAAAAAGCATATATTCTTTAAAATAATCCAGTACACCTCCTCCTTGTATCCTTAAATCTAAAAAAACACTACAAGACAACCCTGAAACAAATCCGAACCAACAACGTTAAAAAAAAAAAAAAAAAAAAAAAAAAAAAAAAAAAAAATCCTACGTTGCCCCATGAGAAGCATAGGAGCCTGGGGCCAGGCAAGTTGGTCCTGACATTATTATTATAAAAAAAAAAAAAAAAAAAAAAAAAAGTTTTATATTGTTTTCTGTAAAATGAACATACTTAGGGATACTACCTGTTAAATAATAATAATAATAATAATAATAATAATAATAATAATAATAATACCAGTCATAATATAACCATGCAATCCAACCATCATTGCTATCTTGTAGGGAGACAACTGCCGTGCCACCAGGTACATGGCATCCTGGTGGCGGTGGCAGTGTCTCCCGTTGCTCTGGCACACTCTCAGACACCACCACAATATCAACACTGCTGTGGTTTCCCTTATAAGGTGCGGGGCAGTACAAAGAAGCTTTTTTTTCTTTTTCTTTTTAAATGCAAGAAAGAAGGAACCAAAGGCCAGAAGCCCACAAACCATTCCTAAGAGAGAGAGAGAGAGAGAGAGGGGGGAGGGGTACAGTACCTAACACAATGGCTAACCTGTAGAGACATGTCATTGAGCTGGACATCATCGAGAGACCACTTGCCGAACAGCTTGATCTCTGGCAGCTCCGGGGCCTCCACCACCGCCGTTGATTGCACCCCCACCTCCTCCCCGTCGTCAAAGTCTGCCATGGCTGTGACGGAAAAAACAAGCAGTTATTTTAGGAATTTACCAGTTAGCTACAAAGAGCAGTGAAGTGACTATGTGGAGCCAGACAGACAAATAACATGGCCTTTTTTTTTTTTTTAATGAAAGGAAGAAGGAACCAAAGGCCAGGAGCCTGCAAATCGTTCCTTCCTAGAAAAAGAACGAAAACAATAGAAAAGAGAGCCAAATTCAAGATCCTTTCATTTCGAGATGCCTGGACACACTGCGTTTGAAAGACTGGAGATCATAGGAAGTGGGAAATACAGACAGAGGGAGACAGTTCCAGAGTTGATGTGGATGTGCTAGAATACATTTTGAGAAATACTCCTGAGATTGTTTGGCCATGCGGAGAGGATAAAGAATATGAGGCTGACTAGGAGTGTGCATGTGAGTTGGAAGGGGTGGAGAGGGAGGGAAGACTGAGGTTGAGATGGAGGGATAAGGTGGAAAGTCACTGTTTATAAGTATTGGTGGCAAGAAATGGAGAGCGCACTGCCTGATGGGGACAGGGTGACATGGAGATGTTCTGTCTGTGGATGCCCCTTCTGAGATTAAGGCACACAGCTAGAGACAGCCCAAGATTTATGTTCCCGGAAAACGGGTTTGGTATGGTGAATAGAGAAGGATTATGGAAAATTATTATTATTATTATTAAAGAGACAATGAACAGAGTAAGGAAAAACAAAGGAAAAAAAAAAAATCTATCTAGGTAAAATAATCCTGTATGGAGATTACTGTCAAACATCACTCCCTGGGCCACAAGACCCTGATGACGTTCGCGATGTCTCCCGTTACTCTGGCACACTTTCGACACCACAACAACATGAGGGCTGATGTGGCTCTAATAAGGTGCAAATTTTATATACCATACTTTCAGCTCATCCTTCCTTGCATAAAAAATAAAATTAAAAATATGAGAAGTTGTGTGAGCTGTGGGGAGGGTAACATGGAGGCGATTTGTTTGTGGCCACCCCTTATGGGATTAAGACGTCTGGCTATAGATAGATAGATAAACAGAAAAAAATAGAATAAAATGTAGCTATACTGATACTGGTATAATAATAATAATTTTCCTGGCAGCAACATAAGTAAATACAGCCACAGGTTCTTAATTCCCACACACCATGATGTCCTGAGCTGAATTAAGTTAGAAAACAAACACTAGCACTACCCAAGATATCTACACCTACTGGTCCTTCCCTCCACGGTGCACAGTCTTGTCTGTTAACTTCCTGAATCTGGACAACATCCTTCATGGCTTAATCTTGCTGCCAACACAAAATGGTATAACTTTAGAAGTAACCAACATTACCAATTTTCATTATATTACGTCCCTGAACTATTCTAACTAAGACTTACCCTTTAAGCCTAGTTTCAGTTGGGGGAACAAATTTTGTAGGGATAGTGATATAGTGACTTAGGTTAGGCTGTCGCTCAGTAACGGATGAATGTTGCGCCATATTGGCCGGTGCAGGCGTGTGCATTCGGTCTATGTCAGGCTCTAGATCAGGCCTAGGTTTGGTTAGGTTAGGTTAGGTTAGGTTAGTTTGGGTTAGTTTAATGCAAAATAGTGTATTTTTAATTAATCTTGATCTTGATTTTGGGGGATAAACCCACTTTTGGAAATCTTACTCAAAATTCCAAAAGGGGGATTTTCCCAAAAAAATAAGGGTCAAAACTAATTAAAGCACAGTATTTTGCATTGGAGACCATAAAAAAAATAATAAAAGAAAACGTTGGTTACTTCTAAAAATTTACCCAATTTTCTTCAGCTTAGGAAGGTCTTGTACTCAATGGGTTTATAATGGCTTTATCTAACCCCTCCAGGTCAAAAAGCCTGTTGCAAGTTGAAAAAAGACAAAACAACTGTCCAACTAATATACTAACTAACTGCCATTACAGACAAACCACAGTTCTCCCATCAGGAAATTACGAAAACTTTATGACAGGGATTATCTTTCATAACTGAATATTCATTTACGACACCTCCATTCTACAGAAGCATCATTTATGTTGCTCAAGACTAAATAATTCATGTGATGCTCAATTAGTGCAAATAATATGTTACTGGAGAGCACAGGTAGGTTTACTGACATCAGCAGTGACGTCCAACAGAAGGCAATGGGTCAATTCAAACACAAAACTCATTTATCCCCAAATCATTCAGGTTAGTTGGGTTAGGTTTGGGATGAACAATTAGTGATGGACTGACTTAGATGCAGAATCAGCCCAAAAGTCCAACATACTGAAAGGCCGCTTGCCACGGTGCGTAAAGCTGGTGGTTTTATAGTTATCTTCAAAAGTATGGAGCTGAGAGGTATGTGAGGGAGGGGGGAGTGAGCTGGGGGGAGGGTAGTCAAATGGTGGGTGACAGAGTGACTTGGAGGCGTTTTGTCTGCGGCCACCCTTTGCAGGATTAGGGCATCGGGCTATAGATAGCTAGATAGACAATTATAATTACACTATACTTTGAGGAAAAACTACAATTACATATTTTCTGCATGGGAGTCAACTGCAATTGCATTGGTAGGGTACTGGGAAAAAAGCAATTTTTTTTTTTAATGTGGTTTAGCAGTATTAAATGATAGCCTACATGCATAACTATCTGGTCATTTTTCGTAAACTATGGGCACTAACAATGATAGATTTTTTGACCAAATTCTTCAAACACCCAACAGAGAAATCAACCTGAGTATGCATGCAGGCACGAGCTGAATTATGGGGTGAAGGCAATACTGGCCGGGAAATTACATTAAGCCATCCATACCCCACCTAACTTTAATTTACGTAACACAAACTAAACTTATACAAAACTCCCTAAAACAGGTGACAGTCCCCCTTGCCAGCGCCCTTCATTAACTCCGCCGACCACAACCTCCACTATATTTCTATTCTATTGCCAGACGCCTCAATCCCGTTTGGGGTGGCCACAAACAAATCGCCTCCAAGTCGCCCTGTCCCCCGCCATTTCACTGCCCTGCTATATTTCAAACCAGGGAAATCCCAAGAGCGTTCTGTGCAATATCTACTATACTTTAATATAATCCAGCACCAACTGGTTATGCAGATCAGTTAATTTGCGCTTACAGGATATAAACCATAAATGTTTCTCACATCCTGACGCCGCCACCTGGAGCTACACACTGATGACACATGGCGACTGTTTACCTCGGCATTTTGATCACTTCACGCCTTCACACTCACCTTTTAGTTCCTTATATTGCCTCGCCACAATCCACACAACTTCATATTCGCAATAATAAGCACTTATCACACATAAATTGTATATAAAACAGCAGGATAGCCTGAAGATTGATCCCCCTCACCTCGTGTGTGGCTCCCGGATCAGAAAGAACACGTTAAGAAGGTCGCTACAATTAAGTAATTCTTGACTTTACCATATCAGTCCTAATTAAAATGTTGAATTAAAATTGCATTAGTAATATTTATTTTAGTCTCGCCTTTCTTCCATCTTTGTCAACAAAGAAAAATTATACATATTTTCTGTATCGGCTATTTTCCGTCAGTACTGTGGCGGCAGATTTAAAATAAGTTTTCCAATCTACATAATGGTGTGCTCTTTAGCTAGGAGTTGAAAGGAATAGTCATGGGTATCATAACGCATTAAAAGCTATAAAATTCAGCTGATGGAAATACTAGCAATACTTTCTTCGCATTTACCTTAATGTAATGTTAGTACTCATGTTGTTATTTCTCCTTTAACAATTTTTTTTTTTCCCATAAACCCATCTCTCTCCCTCTCTCTCTCTCTCTCTCTCTCTCTCTCTCTCTCAGTGACACTAAAACAACAACTGGCTTTTGGAATCTTTATTTCAGAAAGTGAGTACAATCATCATAAGTACATTAAATCACATTTGTTACTTATGTACACGAAAAACACTTGCATAAAACAATACTCTACTCTCATCATTTAAAAAGAACAAACAAGATGCAAATATGGAAGTTCGTTATAGAAACACATTCACGCCATAAAAACGTCGCTAGGGGTTGGGGTCACATCGAAGTCATAACAGAGGCTCGTATCTGCAGCGGGTCTGGAGAGTTCTGAACGCCTCCTCTTTAGCAATTGATTCTGCACATTACACCTTCATATCCTCTTGTACGGTACCAATATAAACTATGCTAATATTAAAACAAACTGATATAAACTATGCTAATATCAAAACAACATAAAACTCAAGATAATGTTAAGGTTTAATATGGAAAATAAATAACTGAGGAACAGGAATTAAGAAGCCTCCTATGCCACCCAGAATACAATCTAGCAAGGCATTTCTAGCTAGAATAAGAGGCAGTGTAGCACTTTCTCCTAAGTAACTTATTTAGCATTTTACATGAATATTTTCCTGTATGTCACTTCTATCGCTCTAATACAAACATTTTTCCTCATGTATTTTACACTATATCCTTTCATCTCTTCTCATTTTAACATTATACTGTATAAACATTTTTCATATTGCACATTATTATCTTATCCTTTGTTTTACTCTTATTTGACAGAGTTACCATCTGTCAAAACCAAGAGAAAATTTGGGTGTACTATGCAGAGTAAATAATTGAAGAGGAGGCATTATGAATTCTCCAACACCAGCAAATACACAGCCCAAAAACACCCAGTCATTCAGAGAGGCCACAACTCCGACAGTGTGTGGTGTAGTGGGTGTATTATATCAAACAACACATACACTTTGATTCACAGTTCACCTTGCCTTCCAGAGACTGTGAGCGTAAATACTCAAGTTGATATGTCTCCCTTATCTCTACTTCACTGTTGGATTTATTGTTGTTTGAATGAGACAAAGTGGACTCAGGTGCATAATATCACCCACAAATGAATGATAACACACACCTCAGTCCATAGGTAATTTAAGTGTATGTGAATGAGGTAGAGGGGGGGAGTAGAGGAGAGGAAGGAGGAGACTAAGGATGAGATGGAGCGATGGAATAGAGAGGTGTATGAGAGAGGGGGGGTGTAAGTTGGAGGAAGGGCAGTGAAATGGCAGGGAACAAGGCGACAAGGAGGCAATTTGTTTGTGGCCAGCCATTACAGGATTAAGGCATCTGGCTATAGATGGATAGATAGTCCACATACCAAGCAATGAAACAGAGACAAGGGAAATAAATGAACCTGAGCATTTAACTGTTTGGTACTGAGTCTGGATTCACAAAACAAACATAAACTCAGCTTTCCCTTGTAACTCTTTGTTTTTGTAGGACAGACAACGAGACAAGAGTGTACAATATTCCTATCTATTGTTCCTCCCATAAAAACATTTCTGAGTTAAGAGCGGCCCTTCATTACACATTTGCTCGTGAATCTCGACCCTGAAATGCACAGAATATCTCCTTAACTTTGGGAATATAACTTTTCTTTCTACTCACAACTGGTTTATTTAACTTGGGTAGGACTATTCTCTGCCTACAGTTGAATATATTTAGCTTTGGCAAGGTTATTTTTGTTCTCTGGTTGATTTTAACATGAGAAAAGCCTCAGAGCTCACAGTACGTCTCTTCCAGTGCAAAATACTTCACAGTGCCGAACATAGTGGCACTGAATTTTGTACTAAATCACGGTCAACATAGCACACTGTCCCTGTACAGCAGACAACAAAAGTATGTACCCCCACACAGAAGGAAGTGATAAGAAATATTACATCAGATCAAAGTGACAATCTGATATCATTTTTAATTCCTGCTAGTGACATAATGCAACAAAAGGTATAAAATTACTCAAGCCCAATTTCATCACATGTATGGGTTTCTACACTGCTTTGGCTGACTGCACATCTGGGACTGCCCTCTGCTACCAAACGAGCACCGGAGGCTTTCGGATAAAACACACTATATGATGAACTGTCTTACGTATATCTTTGTCAAGTGAGTGTCTGGTAAAAGTAGTAAGTTGGAATACATTAAGGGATGACTTAGTGGAGTTATTCATATTTAATTCTACAGGGGACATAGCAGCAAAGGAGAGGAGAGAAAAGAGGAAAGGAAAGGTAGGGAAATTGGAAGAGGAAAGATTTCGGTTGAAGCAAAAGGTGGATGAGAATATGATGCAGAAAGAAACTGGTCCTGGGAGAGGATAAGAAGGAAGAGGAAAAGGAGAGGAAAGACAGAAGAGGAGAGAAGAGACGAGGAAGGAAAAGATGGAGGCAAAAAGAAAAAGGAAGAGGAGACAGTGAGGAAAGACAGAAGAGGAGAGAAGAGAAGAGGATGGACACGATGGAGGCAAAGAGAAGTGAAAAACAAAGGCCGGTATAGGGTAAAAGGAAGGAGGGAAACAGCCACTTACTACTGTCGGAGATGGGCTAACGTTGCCATGACAACTGACAAGGGGGCAGAAAAATGTCAACAACAGTCACCATGGGAATGGAGAAACTAATAATCGAATAAAAAAATCAATGAAAAAATAATAATCAAATAACAAATCATACAAGTAATAAAAGGTAAAACATAGCGGTAAAAATAATATCATCATCATCATCATTGTCATCCTAACTCAATCTCCTACTTGTGAATGAGGTGGGTAAAATTCAAAATTAATACTCTAAACGTCATTAGAAATACAAAAATAATATAGACACTGGAAACACATTTTTACAATCTAAAACTTATGAAATGATTGATACAAAAACCGGGTCAATATCAATAATAATCATAATCATAGTAAACCTGGTAATCTGAACTACAGACATGGTTTTAAAAAATATTCAAAGGGGGAAATGGTCACCTGGAACAACAACAACAACAATGACGCATCGTATTCGCTCCAGTGGAAGAACAACACACACACACACACACACACACACACACACACACACACACACACACACACACACACATGCACACGGATGCACTTAAAAAATAAATTACCTCACTGACCCTGTGGTGGGACACTCAAGAAAAAGGCCGAGTGATGCTTTATAAATATAGGTTGTGATACAGAGTCAATGGCTAATATTGCACTAAGAGATGAAGAATAAAGCTCAATAATAATAATAATAATAATAATAATAATAATAAAGGAGAAAAAGTATGAGAATGTGGCAGACACAAAGAAATGTGAAGGTGACAGCCAAGAGAGATGGAGTACGAGAATGAGGTTCAAACAAAGAAAAAGTGAATGGCAAGAGATGGTCAGCAAGAATGAGACAAAAACACAAGAGGCAAAAAATAAAAAAAAAGAGAGAGAGAGAGAGAGAGAACTGTCACAGCCGAGAGAAAGAGACAGAGAGAGAGAGAGAAAGAATGTGACATAACAGGGTACAGTTCAATCACAGGTCAATTAGAGATAATGAGCGATAGAGAGAGAGAGAGAGAGAGAGACAGGAAAACAAGAAACAGGAGAGACAGAAGGAGAAGGAGAGATGGAAGAGGAGAGAAGATACGAGGAACGAAAAGGTGGAGGCAAAGAGAAGAGAAAAACAAAGGTGGTACAGGGCACAAGGAAGGAGGGCAACTAAGTCCACATTCATTTAGAAATTAATATGAAAATGAACAAACTATCTATCTATTTACTACCAGACCCCTTAATCCCGACATGGAGGCGATTTGTGCGTGGCCACCCCTGACAGGGTGAAGGCGTCTGGCTGGTACCATATAGATAGAAAGTTAGACTAACAGATAGACATACATTTACGATAATTGCACAGTTACTATAATGAATATCTACGTGTAATTTCAAGAACAATTGCACAGTTAATGTAATAGGGATAAAAATACTGAAATCACATCAGCCATATCTAGAACATCCCACCACTAGGTCAATCTCCAACATCTCCGATTTTCACTATACAAGGTTTAAAAATAAAACATTTGGTAATGGACAACATACAGGAGTAACCCTTAAAAAATTAATAATAAGAATAGTAATAATAATAATAGTAATATAAACATGTACAATTATTTTTGTAGATTATAAATACTGTGACGGAAACAACAACATTGGCACAAAAAAAAAAAGAAAGAAAAAAAAAGTCCAACACACACAGACACGTTCCTGGTAGTGTAGTAGTAAACAATAATAATAAAATAATAATAATAATAATAATAATAAATTGTAACTAAATATAACTGTACAGATGGGGGGGGGTTATGGGTAACACGAAAGAACAAGTTTGAACAATGTCTCCACAATTCAACACTACGAGAGCAATGGTACAAAAGTCTACTATGTACAACTTCTACTCCCAACCTCATTCAAGCTATGTACAGGAAAACCCCCGAACGTCTATATATATATATATATACTGTTAAAAAAAAGACAAAATACAATTGGTTGTGCCATACGGGGGAAAACAAGCATACACACACACACACTTATAAACTTACACACACACAAATGATCGAGCTTACAAACTTATACAGACACACACACACACACACACACAGGTAAACATGTGCTCATTTAGGCCACATGCACATATACTGTACTTAGGCTTTATGCGCATACACTTAGGCATTGCGCACATATGCTTAAATGCGTACACACTTGGGTTACATGTGCACTTTTTTGCCTCTCTGCTCGATGCACGCTGAATAGAAAATACGTGACGCCGTAAAAGTCCCCGAGCGCTGGAAAAAACTCCGCCCAGCTCACGTCACCCACATTAAAAATTGTCAAATGTACATATAAGAAAAACAGGAGCCAGTATTTATATATATATGTATATATTTATAGCGACGGCACTGTACGCCTCCCACCAGCACGTACAAATACACACACACACGCATACACATACACACACACACACACACATACGCACAGCACCCCTTCACGCTTCAAACCACCACCTATATTTCTTCCCCATTAACCTCTGTAATTGGATGATGCCTTGATATTCTCTTTCCTCTTTCTTTCATTTTTTTCTTCTTTCCTTTTTACAGCATTACATCCAGGCTCATATGACCTAAGAGACAACGACACTTCATGGACTTCAAATATGACCCACAATGCTTGGTCTTTCAAGATGAACTGAGACTTTGCATGGGCTTGGAAGATGGATACAGTGACGTTATGTGGGCCTTAAACATGGCTTATAAAACAATTCATATCCTCGGAATCCTATCCACATGATATTGTTTTGGGTGGGAAGATAACTATGAGACATTATTTGAACTTTGAACATGAACACTGTTGGGTATCACATAGAACATACTGGCTGGGTTTGACCAAGGCCAAGAGAGACAGTTTAAGTTTTGAAAATGACCAAGACAGTTTAGACTTTGAAATGACACAGAGACACAGCAAAAGGCTTTGAAAATGACCTAGAGAAATGGTTTATGTTTGAAAATGACCTGTAGAAGCAGTTTAAGTTTTGAAAATGGCCAGAAGAAACGGCTTAAGTTTTGAAAATGACCTAGAGAAACAGATCAGACTTTGAACATTAACTTGAGAAATAGTTTAGCTTTTTAATGTGAGCTAAAGGAATGGTCTGGGCTCAGAAGTTGATCTAAAACACTTCACAGGCTTCAAACGCTTTAAACTCGACTAATGAGCCAACGCCTGGGGTGTGGTAGTGCCGTGTGGTGTGTGTGCGCCAGTGGGGTGCACACGGGCTGCCGCTAAACATACGCTCGAGACCGCAGCGCCACCTAGAGCGATATAAGGCATTAGAGACAAGCCGGTCGCCTTCATTTATATCTCTGCCCCGCTGCTGAGTGTGGGGGGTAGGGGGATGGTTGGGGAGGGGGGGGAGGTCATAGCTGCCTAGATATGGACTGCAGGACATTAGGTTGTATCCTGTGTGGCTTTGTAGATTTCAGTGATACATTTAGAACAGATGCAACCCCTGGCTCTTCTAAATGTGAACCCAGTGGACTGCTGGCTGAAGCTGCCCTCTCATACAGACCATTACCCTCCTTTTTGGGGACAGGGAGGGAGGCTAGGGACATCTGTACAACCAGGCATCTCCACAGCCCAGTTATATCAGTGCCACCACATGAAGGCATCCCTCTCCAGTACTCTGAATTTGAAGATCACCCTAGCACTTGTTCCTTAGAGCTTCATTTAGCACATTACACCACAATATCCCCTTGTACATTATCAACATCAGAACCAAACGACATAACATACACGAGAACATTAAGGTATAACATGCAAAATAAATCACTGACAAGGGTGTATTAAGAAGCCTACAATGCCACCCAGAATACAATTAGGATCATGCTCTTGTCAGCTTATGAGGTTTCTAAGCACCTTCTCCTTGCCAGTTTATTCTGCTTATGTCACTTTCAAAAAATCTTCCATGTTACTGATACAAACTTGGCCAATATTGATGATACAGTGAAAATACAAGCACAAGATGTAATGATCAAAATACAGGATGATTCATATATAAAGCCGCTCATGTACTCAATCAGGCAATTCCTCGTGTTTTGTGGGGACGGCTCAGCGTTACCAGTGTCTACCTAGCATCATATATTATTCCCTATTCCCACTGCCATGCCCACACCAGCAGACTGAACAATTCCCACAAAATATAGGGCGATCCATATATAACGCTCCTCATGCACTCCATCAGGGAATTTCTCCCGTGTGTTATCAATGTCTACCTAGCATCATTTACTCGTACTGTATTATTTTCTGCTCCCACCGCCGTGCCCACACCAGCAGACACAGCCATCCCTCCAATCCATACCACTAGGGAAGTTCTTAAAGCAGCACTATTTAAAAACCATCTTGAATAACACCCAAAAAGGAGACGCCACAAAATCCTCATGAACCGACGAGAGTACAACCAACAGATTCACAAAAAATCACCATCTATTCCCTTTCACATTTGTAAGTCTTTCTACAGGATGGACAAGCAATGAGAAGTCCACAAGTATCCCACAACCCTACTTCCTCCTGTGAGACAAAATCCTCACCATGCAGGGATAATGATCGTGTTTCTTTGTGAACCCGGTACTGTTTATATTTTCCCTTCAACAACTGCATCTTCATTTCCTGCCGAGTGCAAATACGTCTCATACCTGCACACACCTATATACCTTTTTATTTACTAATTTATTTATTTTTTGGTTTTTGACACCACATCACTATCAAAAAATACAGGTCTGATCCACTGCCAGCTTCTCACTTTCATTCTGTTTATATTTTAGCAGATGCCTTGTGTTCCCATTCCTTCACGGTAGGTTGTGTTCGTGTGGGTTTAAGATGTTCCCTAACACCTCTAACTCGGCAACTTGTTTTGCCACTTATGGTGAATGTTAATATCAGAGAGTGCATGAATAAATAGGTTTAAGATGGTCCCTAACACCTCTTACATACCAACTTATTTTGCCAGTTAAGGTGAATGTTAATATCAGAGTGTGCACAAATAAATAGGTTTGTGGTGGTTCCAAACACCTCTTACTCAGCAACTTGTTTTGCCAATTAAGGTGAATGTTAATATCAGAGTGTGCACAAAGAAACAGAAGGTTTAAGATGGTCCCTAACACCTCTTACTCAGCAACTTGTTTTGCCAATGAAGGTGAATGTTAATATCAGAGTGTGCATATAAAACAAAGAAGAGAATATTAAAATGTCTGAAGCAAAAACTAATAGGCAATTTTGTACTAACAGCTTACACAAAAATACTGACACTTTATATGGAAAAAAGAAATTAAGAAAACAAAAAAATGCAACAACACCTTAAGAGAACACTGACAAGATATATGCAGAATGAACTGGTCAAAAAATAAATACAGTAATAATAATAACATAATAATAATAATAATAATAATAATAATAACATACTGTACAACCAAACATAAATCAATCATATGCTCAAATAAAGTATTCTGAAACTGTGCATTTATAACACATAAAAACATTAATGGTGAATGAGAGAGTGATGAGGAGAGTGTATGTCAGTGAGGTCGAGGGGGGAGCCACGGATGAGATGGAGGGATGGAGTGGAGGGGTATATGAGAGAGGGATGTGTGAGATGGGAGCAGGGCAGTAAAATGGCAGGGACAGGGCGACATGGAGGCAATTTGTTTGTGGTCACCCATTACGGGATTAAGGCATCTGGCATTAGATAGATAGAGAGAAAAGCATTAATCTACCACATGGAAAAATCAACAGTAAGGACGCAAGCACGAATAATAGCGATGTGTGGAGAGGTATATGAGAGAGGGGGGTGTGAGTTGGGAGCAGGGCAGTGAAATGGTGGGGGACAGGGCGACTTGGAGGCGGTTTGTTTGTGGCCACCCCAAACGGGATTGAGGTGTCTGGCAATAGACAGATAGAGATAGATAGTTATATGCAGAACAAGTGTTAAGATCTTCATGGATAAATATGAGGAAATATTTCATGTATGAGGAAATTAACATGCTATAAGGAGAAATTAATCAAGAAATTTTGCTTAATACAGATGTGAATATATGTAGAGTTAGTGATGTCCGTTTCCAATACTAACACATAAGGAAATTAACATGCTATATGGAGATATTAAACTGAGAAATTCTGCTTAATAATAATGTGAATATATGCAGAATTATAGTGACTTGTCTTAATTAATAACATACGAGAATTATCATAAATATACAAAAGAATATCATCATGTCATACGCAGATATCCACCAAAAGAGAGGTGCCAGGGAGCATGCTATACCCACACCAAAACACAACCCAACGTTATGAATCACAGGAAGCCTTTGACACGACTCCTGGAAGCCTCGGTAAACACAACAAATTCCGCTACACCACCATCAGTCTGACTTTGACTCATATGTGTGACACTGGAGACCCCATAACACCTCTTCCTTCACCATTTTCTCAGCGCATCACAACTCAATAGGCTCTTTTACGATTTTTTTAAATACATGAAACAAGGAACCAAAGGCCAGAAGCCCGGAAGATTGTTCCTTCCACAAAAAAAATAAATAAATAAATAAATGAGTGCCAAATTCAAGATTCATTCATTTCAAGATGCCTGGACAAACTGCTGCCTTCATGTGGTGGCACTGAAATAACAGGGTGGTGGAGCTACCTGGTTATTCAAACATCCCTCAACTGCCTCCCTAACCCCCAAGAGGAAGATGGTGGACTGCCGGAAAAGGTCAACCACAGCCTACAGTCCACCGGGTTCACGTTTCTGAGGAACCTGGGGATAGAATTATTACTACATCTTGTTCTATATTACTGGTGCAAAGTCTGTATAAAAAAATAAATAAATAAATAAATAAAAATAAAAATACACACGAGAATGTTAAGGTGTAATATATTTTTAATGAACAGAGGACACCTGTAATCTGATTTCTGGATTTTTCTTTTTTTTTAATACTCAATTTGTTTTTCCTTCCTTTGTTCATCTTCCTAAAAATATAAATAAAAAAATAAATAGATCACCAAGGAAGAGGTGCTAAGGAGCCTCCTATGCCACACAGAATTATGAGGCTTAATGTTTTGATGTCGTGCTTTAATAACTGAGACAACAGGCCATCCTCATTATAAGACACTGATGTTTATTTATACAGTACAGTAATGACACCTCGAATAACATCGTACTGTAAAGCCTCCCCCCCCTCTCTCTCTCTCTCTCAACCCACGGTGGTGAGGTAGGCTCGGGCCCCATACAGATGAGGGTGGTTTAGGGTACGATGTTATTCATGTGGATGCTTGGCAAAAATATCAAAAGCCTGGACATAAAACCAACGCTGTACACTGGGGAGAACTGGGAAATCTGCTTTGTATGTAACAATACAATTTAAACTCTACTTCACCACAATTTCTGGTTAATTTGTGATGCTAACACAGAATATTACTCAGGTCAGGAGAGCCCCCATGTAATGAAATGTTTGTGAATGGTGTATTGTATATAACTCTTAAAAAAAGTTGAAGGGGTTATTAGGCAACATACTGGGTGTCCCACAACTTCAATATATATATATTTTTTTCCATTTCAAGAGGTTATTCAAGACCGAGTGAATATTCAGTATATATAATGGTTCCAATTTCTCTACCAATACAGAACTAGAGACACTGATGACTGTATGGGCTAATTACGAGGAACACCATTTTCACCCATAACGTCATCAATAACTGTAGCTCTGGCACAGCTGAGAAGTGACCTGATGTTAATATAGCATTTTTCACTCCAAATCTGCCCTAGAATAACATGAAGTTTCTCAAAAAATCTCACAGGACATCTTGTAAGCAAAATTTACTACAGATGTAATTGTCAAAAGTGTGGAAATTCACTTACAAAAACACTTATAATGAGGGTGACCTGCATTTTGACTTGCTGTAATATCAAAATACCTTGACAACCATCTACTCTCACTACAGCTGATACATTACTTTAGAAACAAAAATGTATCTTGTACTTTCACTTTCCTGCAACATTATGCCAAGTGGCGAGGAGTATTTGCTTAACCACTTCAATATCATGACCCCATTCTCATATAAGTCATTCAACAGTTCATTCATTTTAAGTTGGCAAAGATCCTTCATATTCAATTCTTTCTACAGTTTGTTTACCTCAATTTGGCTGAGATTTTTGTCCTTATACAGATTATTTCACATACCTCAGTGGCAGAATGACAAGACTGTACTACAACTCTGCATCCTTTCCACAGCACTTCTTCATGGCTAGCACCAGATTCCAGAATTAACCTCAATACAGTTCATGCAAAATAGAGAGACGGCAATTTTATATCGTTAAAGGGAACGGAGTACTTGTATACAGTAATTTATCTGCTTCTGTGGATTCATAGTGGTATTCATTTTTTGAGGGAGCAGTTAAGAAAGGACAAATCTGCTTATTGAGAAAGAAAACGCAGCAGTCAACGGTCCACTAAAGTACTGTACCTAGTGTTCAAAGACATATCTACTCGGATGCACAACAAAGTGGGTGCGAGATACAAATATCATTACACGAGCACTACTGAAATTATGCCAAACATCACAACTGTCCCCAGCTGAAACAAGGGCCAAAAAAAAAAAAACTAACACAGTCATTATCAAGCCAATCACAAATATAAACCTGATGTCATTCACCTAAAAGGGAAAGTAGTTTAGATAGAGAGGCCTCAAAAGCTTAATCAACAAGAAGTCATTCCAAAAGAAAATCCTGATGAAAAAAATAGTTCATTAAAAGATATAACTTATGACTGAAAGGAATGTAAAATGAGAATATAAATGCCACAACTTGCCCTACATTAACATCCCAACCTTCACTACCCAGCTGTCAAAAGATCCAGAACTCATCCTTTCACTGGAAATCATATCTCTACAGCAATATATTTTTGCTAACATTAGACAATTCTATCCATCTCAGGCAACACATCATGGCAAAAAGGTCAGGTGAAGTCACAACAAAACCTTGCATTACTGTGAAGGCTTTTACGATGAACCCACGGATACTCTCACCATTTGCCACCACTCCAAGTTCCGCGTCAAGCCAACTAGATGAAAGATACAATTCTGAGGCAGGCACACCTTATGCATGTCACCTCATGTGGGATTTCTTTACCGTTAGAGAATTCTACACTACAAGATAAGTTACACCCCATTGTACAGCAGAGCCTGTGAGCCCAAATGCACCTCTATGAATACCTTGTGAGAAGCATATGAAATTTAAGGTACTTGGTGTTGACTGAAGGCTGAGCATGTTTGACTTTGGCACATGTGTTTTATTCTGTCAGCCTGAGAGTGTCTTTCATATTCAGTTCTTGCTAACTCCTATTGATTCTGTACAGGTTAGAGATTTTTGAAAAGACAAGCACTAAGACACATACATAATTAACCCCCCTTGCTACCAGATGGTTCTCTTAAGGTGAATGTAATCATTTAACAACAGCGAGAATAAAGCTGAAAAATTATGTGCTACTGTAAACAATACTGTAATAAGTATTTCTCACTGAACTTCTCCAGTACATCAACTGCCTTATATATTTCATTCTGTTGGTCCTTTAATGATTTTATTCAGGTAAGGAGCCAATCCCTGTGACTGATTATATACAGCAAGGGTTTAACTCTGATGGTGAACATGTCAACACAACTTTCCATCACCTAATAACACCCTCGCTTTAACAGCCAAGCCTTTCCAATATAGTATTCTCCTAAAAGCTGTGGTGAACCATTTTTACATCTCTTACAATCTCAAAGAAACCCATCAATCTCTGTGCAAAGTGTTTTTGCCATTTCTACCAAACTTCACTTACACCTGGCCATTCAAAACTCAGTGTGGCCTGTTTATATTGAACCTCAATGAAACCTGGCCATCCCTACACAAGCCTTGGTGAGAACTGTTTATACAGAACCTCAATGAAACCCAGCAGTCCATACTTAATTTCAATAATGTCTGAATTGTAATGGTGGAACTTTACTGAAATGCTCCAAAGCACAGTGCCAAGTAATTTTCAGTGTTTTACACCGAATTACAGTTACCTCTGGCAGCTCAGGCCCCGCAAACACCTAACTAATAACAGAACTTTATTGAAATTTTCCAATGGCTGAACTGATTATATCAAGTTGTTTTTACCAAAATTATGCAACCTGGCTGTCCACACTTTAGCTGGAATTTTTCCAATGGGTGGAATGATTTTGTCATGCCATTTTTACCAAACTCTAAGCAAGCCAGCGATCCGTACTCAAGCCTGGGTGACCCCTTTCTGCTGCTGCTGCCGCCAGTGCTGTGATTGGTCCACACTGTAGGCACTTGTGACGCACCGCCGCCGCTACGGCAGGTGCGTGGGGTTGCCTCGTTCATGGGGCAAACTTTTCTATTTCTGTTCATTACAACAACAACTCTATTTTATTCTTCCTACCAGTACGGCACTTTTTCCTTTTTAATCAGCTTGAGAGAGACTTTTCACACGACAGTTTGTCCCTCTTAACTTGGCAGAGATTTTTGTCCTTTTACGGCTTATTTCATTTAGCTCAATGGAAGATTTTGACACCAGTAAGGGTCTGTATCTTTTCTATAACAATTCTTCAAGACAGGCATTATTTTCTAGTGCTACTCTCTTGTTACAGTTCAGCATTCAAGTTGACGAGATGGAAATTTAGGCCAAGTTATGGTGGACACAGTATAGCAAGGTTGAACATACCTTAAATAACCTTTACTATACGATGTCTCCCCAAAGCTGAATAAAACTGCCTGCCAGTACTCAGAATAATAGAAGTCATTATCATAGGAAACGGCTAAATTTTAGTATTTTTGTATATCCTCCGACTCTGGGTGGTGGAGGAGTAGGTTATGGGGGGAGGAGGGAGGGAGGGAGGAAGGTGGAGGAGGAAGGTAGGAATGAAGGAGGAAAGGAAGGCATGTTATCAGTGTCCCCAACTCTCTCTCTCTCTCTCTCTCCCTCCACTGCTATGCCTCTAGATGTCAACTTTTTGAGTGTGTTTACATGTGCCCATTTTTCAGAGGAATAGGTGCACTTTTATAATGGGGTGTATGCACTTTCTGAGTATGTGCACGATGTTGGAGGGGCTGTGTATGCTTTCTGACGGGATGTACATATTTTGAGGTTATATGCATATCTTTTGAAGGGTGATAAATGCTTTCTGAAGGGAAAAATGCCCCTTCCAATGGATATGCTTGAAAGTATATGCGCCTTTCCAATGGTATAAAAGCACTCTCAGGGATGTGTGTGTGCACTTCTCGAGGGGATGAGTGTTCCTTCCAATAATGCACACTGAGGACATGTGCGCTTTCTGAGAGGCTTGAAGGGAGAGGAGGTGTGGAGGTGGGGGTGACAGACAGTAAGGGGTGCTGGGATGTGAGGGAGAATGGGAGAGAGAGTGAAAGGGAAGGAGGGAGGGAAGGCAGGGGGGAAGGTGAAGATGGATCAGTTCTCTCTCTTTCCCTACCTTCCTTCCCTCCCTCTATCACTACACTGGAAGGAGGGAGAGAGGAGGAGGACTGGTGGAGGTGGATCAAGGTTATCTCCCTCCATTCCTTTCCTACCTTTCTCTCAACACAGGAAGAAAGTGAAAGTAGAGGGGGAAAGGGTGGATGTATATAACAGTTCTCTCCCTCCCTCCTTCCCCTTTCTCTGCTCCTTCCTCCATCTCTAACAGGGAGGGAGAAGGAAAGGAGGAGGGAGAATAAGGAGGCAAGTCATAGTTCTCTCCTTCCCTCCTTTCCTCCCTCCCTCTCCATCCTACCTGCCCTCCCCATCATGAACACCTCAGTGGTGGCCTGAACAGCTAATGACACCATAACAAAAATAAGTCTTTGAGTGGGCTAGAGTGAAAACCTCGGAAAACTGCCCCATCCCTTAACACCTACTTCGAGATTAACTACACGAAAAAAAAAAATGCATCTTCCAGGGACTTGGGCCACATCCACACCAAATGTTTGCTGGTATGGATGGAAGCAGCGGGGAGTTCTATACCACCGTAATTCATAGACATTCCTGCCTGCACTCCTCACACCAGCATGCACCTGGTGTGGACATCACCTTATGGCTGTCGTATTAAGACTCATTGTGCGAAAGTGTGA